>NC_090934.1:528258368-528565946 GCF_040938575.1 Ambystoma mexicanum
TGCTTTGGAAACATCTCAATACTAACAGGCAGTGAACTGGGATAGGATTGAGGGTAAGATATGGAAGAGTGCCTTGAATCTCCTACCAACCCTGCCAATAGTGAGCTTGAGATCAACTCTATGAAAGTTTATATTGATTGGAAAACAATGTCTCTGTATAGAATGATCATTTGTTCACAGGTGCAATCACTTTAAGAGGGGTTAATCCTAGAATAGATGAAAGGAATATTCCTGTTCTGGTTCAGATCAAACATCTAGCGATCATGAAATTATCACATTGTGGTTCTACTATCGAAACACTTATTGCCAACCCGACAGGTGTCAAATTGGCACTATGGCGTTTGGATTGGATTGAAACAATTCACCAAATGAGAGGCTTAGTAACATCAAAAACATTGTCTCTACATGATAAACCCAGTGGCTTTCTTCCGAAGTATTTGCTTGTTTTTCTGACAGAGCAAATAGGATGAATTTCTTAAGGGTACCGTTGAATATTATTAACACAAGGGAAATTCTCGAAATTAGGGACAAGTCAGGTTAAGGTAACAATAGTTGCAATGAATGTAACAAACACGTTGTTCAATCAGTCAAACTCATTCTGATGGAATGTAGAATCACTTATGTAGTAAGATGTGCAATTTTTGGTAGGGCAGTTGATAAACCTTAGTGGTTGTGAACAGACTTCATTTGGGAGAGGATGATTGCTGGACATGAAACTCATCTGATAGTACAGGCTGTGGACGTTTTCAGAACCTTAGGTTTTCTAGGTGTTAGGAATTTGAGACACCAATTTACCTCCTGCCTGTTATTGTGTCTTCTTGTTTTCATGTCTCCCTTCTTTTTGTCAAGAGTATTTTAATGTTAGATATGTATGTGAATGTTTAATGTATTTAATATTTGATGTCTACATATTTTATTGATAAATGCTTTTGTAATTATTTTTCTCTTCTTTGGAATGTGAAAAATCCCTTGTACGGCTATATACCACAATAAAAAATAAAAAAAGCTTCACAACCATTTTTTCTTTGGCCTATCATCACTGCATTGTCTGCCAGGTAAACAAGTCATTGACAGATCCATCTGCCTGGTATGTAAATCTGCATATGTCAGTATACGTTATCCTCGTTCCCAGAATCACATTTATTTCTATCAGGCAATATTTGTCAGGTCTTGGTCCACATGCTATTTTATTATTTCAACCTTCAAGATGACTAAAATGGGAAGAAGAGCCTTTTCCATACTCACCCTGAAAATCTGGAACAGGCTATGCTCAGCGCTAATGTATGAAAATATTATTTTAGCTTTCCGATGAAACCTTAAACATATTTCCGTTCTGTATCTGAACTGGCAGGTTACCCCTACCTGTGCCGAAAGCAAGCATTTACAGTACTAAGGTGAAAAAATACCTGTTGACAAAAGACAGCACCAATTTATGATTAGGGTATTTATTGACTGCAGATTTATTTTTGGGAAGCAACAGATCTCGATACAAGTCCTTTTGAAAGTACCACTTTTTAGGTGCTGCCATAAGTATTGTATGGTTAGAACAAATCAAGACATATGTATGTTTCTATTAATTGATTGTGGTGTTGTGAATGTAGCCAACTCTTACACCAAATAATCAAACCAACTCAGGAAGAAGGCCTCATTACGATGTTGGAGGTAGCCTTGCAGGTAAAACCGGCAAGGCTACCTCCAAACTCGCATCTGCGTCCGGCACCCGCAAGTGGGAAATTACTAGGTTATTCCAGCCCAGCCGGACCTGGTAATTGCCCTTTCGCGGGTGCCAGGCCTGGTACATCCCCATTCCCATTTGAGCCCCATAGAGCTCAATGGGAATGGGGAGGGCGGTAGCACTGTTACCGTTAATAACTGTACTGGTGCTACCATCATGTTCTGTTCGCAAGTGCCGGTGCGGCCATCAGGTCAGACCTTATGGCTGCAAGGGCACCCGCAAGCAGAACGCCTAGTACGGCGGTACGGTAGCAACAGTGCTGGTAGCGATACTGGCACTGTTGCTGCCTTACCGCCATACTTGTAATGAGGCCCAATGTCTTTTCACTGCTTTTTTATCAATTGTCTAAAACTGTTAGTTACAATGGACATCAACAGACGTCGCACAGCATAATCTTTCAAAGCATTTCATAAACAATGACACTTATATAGTAAAAACTCATCATACGTGACGTCATACTACGTGGCAAATAAGAAAAACCTAAGGGGGATTTTGATAGGCTTATAGGGAACATCTAAGTATATTTTCTTTAAGGGATCGGGTTGTGATTGGGTCTCTACAGTCAGGTGGACAACCTATGCCCACCCCTAATGCAAGTCATCTTCAACAGTTATTAGATACACAGTATATCATTGGGTCTCAAATGATAAGGCCCTTCCATATATGACCTTCTACAATTGGTTGGCATGCTTAGCCCTTCTGGAACATTCGGCTCACTAGCAGCACGTAAGCTAGTACCCCAGGTGTCAGTGGGTGGACTGGCCATGTCTCCCCACCCATGTGCCCAACATCTCTCATCACCCATGCTTTCTGCCATACATATTTGCCTTTGAACTTGGCCTAGCAATGTATCCTTGCTCCTGAAAATATATGGGATGTGAGCACATGTTATCTCAAGTCTTGAGCTGCATGCCCAACTACTATTTCCATAAATAGCCCACATGACAGGAAACCGCAATTCGGCTCATTTCTAGCATTTACGTGTCTTAAATGAAAAAAACTTGGCACTCATGGTGTTCTTTCTTTGCACCTTAACAAGGGATGACGCAACCTCTCACGTTCACTGTTCCTCAAGGATAGATATCCTGTCCTTGGCTGCTCCATCTTTTGATAACAGGCCAGACAGCCTTTCTCGGTCCTTCCACGATTCTAGCTGCTTTCTTGCTGTGACACAGTTTTCAGCCATCTTCTCCATGGATTTGTGCTTACTAAAATTGTGATACCGATACCCAGATTCTATACAATGGCAGCATTGCCTGCAGTCTATTCACTACGTATAGCTAGCTTCTATGATCACTTAGTCTAGTTGCATTGCTGCATCTGTACAGTTATTTACTGGCTTGCATTTTCTGCAGTGCTCCTCACACCTGCAATCTTCATTCCACAAATGAAAGTTTACTTGATTCTCTACTTTGTCATCAGATTCTTTACACACTATACAACCTCTTCTTCAGCCACTCTTGTCAGTGTGTCACATCTCTTGTGACGTCACCAACTTCTCCTTTCATCTTCATATTCCTTCGGGGACCTCCTCCAAGAGTTTGTCATCTCTTTGGGGTTACATCAGATAGAGTTTTCTTAGTGCATATCTTTCCTTGAAGACTCTCCTCAGAATAGTCACAGTCACTGGTGTCAAGCATGGCATGACTTCTGGCTTCCAGCATATAGGCATAAAGGGGGCGGGACTTTCTGCAGGGGCACTCGGCTGCTCCTCTTCAATTGTATTGTTGGAAGGAAACAGTTTCATCTACGCCTAAGGAAGACTCGGAAATCTGTACAGAAAAAAAAAACAAATAGAGAGTAGCGGCGAGTGGTTTGCCATGAGCTGTGGAGAGAACCTCAGCAGCATTCTTTGATCTACTTTGATTTTCTAGCGGAGGAGCATGCTGCCTATATTGCCCTGCTGCAGCTTCAAGAAATGATTAGCTCTGTGAAGCATGGAGAGTGGCAGCGAGTGGTTTGCCGTGAGCCGTGGAGAGAACATTTGGCAGTAATCTTTCATCTACCTTGATTTTCTGGAGCAGGATCCCACTGCCAGGTCTGGCCCACTGCAGCTTCAAAACATCATAAGATGCATGGAGCACAGCGTGAAGAGTGGCAGCGAGTGGTGCGCAGTGGAGTTTGCAGAGCAGTGAACTTGAGAGGAGCCAGCAGGTTGTGGGACTCACTCGTCTCCAATTCACGGTTAGAGGGTTGCTGTGAGGGGCGCAGATGTATATTTTGCATAGCAAATGAGGCGCTGTGACTGATACCGATCTGGAGAGGGTGCACATGGCCTGCTCCACGCAGCTTGCACTGAAAGAATAGGAATCAACGCCTTATGTACCAGCTCAACAGGAGGGGCACATGTCACCTATAACAAGCCCCTTCTAAGTCTCCCCTTGGCCCTCACTGTGACAACACTCTTATGGCCACAAATATAAAGCAAAAGATCAAAGACTTCTTTAGAGTTTGGAGTGTCAGCATGGGTGACCGTCTGAGAGACAGTGACTCTGACTTTGTTAAAAGGGGGTCTGAAAAAAGTCTTGGTATGCAGCCCCATGTGCAGTTTAATCCATCCACTCAGAGTGCCCTTCCCACCCCATTGTCAATCACCCTATTGTTATTTATGTTTATTAACAGTCTGGATGAAAGAGACTCCTCACTACCAGTGGCAGACACATTGCCGGAGTACTCTGCTCCTAGTTCACCATACACAATTAATAGAGAGAGCCAAAACACAAGTGCACCCTCCCTGGCAGAATTGCATTTCGTGTTGAACTCTCTGGTCAAAGATTTTGAACTCCCAAGAGAGGAAGTGAAAGAACATAGCTTGCACTTTGTGGGCGTTCACTTAAAATTGCATGAGTGAGCGGGTAACTAGACTATGTCATATGGAAACTAAGGGAGATCTCGTTGGGGTTGACAAAGAGCAGCACGTACCGTCATTTATGTCTTTAAGTCCCTACTCGCCGCTTCTGACTCCACACTGATGGAATTTGCCCAGCCTTGAAATATCAATGACAGAGATGTGATCGCCAGTGTTCTTCCTCATCCGTTATATGCATGGAACCAACCCTGTTGAAAACAGCACTGGCCTTTCTTGAGCACGTAGTACAAGAGATGAATGTGGGGGTTGAGATTGGTACGGGATGAGTGAAGCTACACTTAGCCCCGCAGGGGTGCACATTGTAAGACAGGTTCCTAAAAAGAATGAGGAAAAAATGTCTAAAAATCCAAAAGGGCGTAGGAAACCAAGCAAAATTATGGTAAAATCATGTGTGCGCTATGTGCAGACAAGCATCCCATTTGTCCCCAGAGTCCCCTCATTTCCGCTCTTCACAGGGAACAAGAAAGGGATCAGGGCACTTGAAACACAGATAATGGAGGAGTGGGTTACATGAGGTGGTGATTAAAGAATTAGCCCAAAACTTTGAGACCATTTGTGTGCTGGTTCAGATGGACAGCGAGTTACAAACCGCGAGTCAGAAACCACCCCAGATAAGATCAGGTGGATGTCCCAAGGAGAAGATGGGTCTCTTGTTTCCTTGTATCAGCGGGAGATGGGGATAGGGGCTCTGCATCTCTGAACTTGGCAAATAAACACCTACCACCAGCAGGTGTGACATATACTCTCCTTGGTACGTTAACCAATGTTAGGAAAAGCATCTCACCATCCGCACATCCAAGGGGAAATATTATGTCTGAAGAATTTACGAGTTTGGTGGTGGAAGCTCTGTTTGTGGCAGACCCTACACACTCTGACATGGTGGAACTGGTTATTCCTTCTGACTTAGGGCCTCATTATGACCCCGGCGGTAGCCATGCTGGTAAAAACGGCACAGCTGCTGCTGGAGTTGTGTTATTTTCCGGAGCCTGGCAATGTGGAATTACCTCTGGAAAAAGTAACTCCCCATTCTCATTTGAAACCCATAAGACTCAATGGGAATGGGGATGAAACTCTGCGAGCGGGTGCCTTTCCACCCGCCAGGTCAGACCTGGAGGGCAGGAGGGCATCCGGTCCGAAAACTTGTACTCTGCCGGTCCAGTAACAACAGTGCCGGTCAGCCTGCAGGCACCGTTGTTACCGGACCGGCAGGGTTGTAATGAGGCCATTAGTGTGAAACTCCATCTTGGCTGTGGCAGGTGACCTCAGGGCCCGTTGGGTTGATATCAGGCCACAGCAGTATATAGGTGAAAGGGAAGCCAACGTTTCTTGGCAAACTTAGAATGAATGCTTAGTTCCTTTCCCTTAGTTAAGAATCTCAAGGGATACAAGTTCTGTCCGGTATAGGCAGGTGCAGGTGTGCGACTCAGGGCTTCCTGGCTTGGACTTGACTTGGTTGCCTGGCTGACTTAGCAAGGGAGGTTTTCATGAAGGTTGCAATAGACCAGGTTTCCAGTTATCCAAGGGCAGAAAAGATACATTCCTGGAATTTATGTGGAAATAAACATCTTTTGCAGAACGGGCAGCTACATGCAAAGTTAAGCAAGGCAGACATTATTTGCCTGCAAGAGACATTTGCAATTTCACCTCTGGTGTTGGATGGTTTTACTTGTATGTCACAAAGCTCAATTAAAGTTACAAGTGGTAGACCGGTAGTTGGTTTGTTAATGGCAATGAAGAATTTGGGGGCTTGTAAAATGCAGATATTCATGGAAATGGTTGAAGGGCTTTTGGTAGTGCATATAAGCGCTGTTAATGGTGGCTATGATGCATTTATTGTAAATGTTTACTGGAATCATGTAAACATGCAATTGGATTCCTTCCCTCACCATCTTTAGCAGGTGTTGAGCAATTGGACAGAAAGATTTGGCACAGCTAGCTTGCTAGTTGTAGGGGATTTTAATGCTAATTCTTTCTGGGAGAGAGGCCGAGAACCAAAGGATCCCACATTTATCTAATTACCAACTCTAGCAGATCAGGAGAGGGAAACAATGTGGGGGATTCTTGGAGGAATGGGCCATGATTCGGTTGAATGGAAGCATCGGAAGAGCCACAGGAGGGGACTCCACCTTGGGGAGGGGAGGTCAGTTCTCAAGGATTGATTTTATTTTTGTGAATGAAGCGTTGTGCCAACACTATATAGCGTTTGATATTATTCCCATGGATTTGAGTGACCATATGATATTTAGTGCCTCCATTAAAGACTGGGGTAGTTGGGGAGGTTGCCTCACATGTGGCAAGTAACAAAGTAAAGGTGCTAGTAACAATGCAAAATAACCAAGTTGGCATCCTAGAGCTATAGCATGATTCAAAAACAGGGTTCTTTCTCTGCTAAATCCACAGAAGTTGGATTATATTGATGACCCTCTATGCCATCTGTTGTACTCAATTGTTCTGTGACGTTCCTCCCGATGTAGAAGAATTGACCCACTTTACAAGTGGGTTTCGTGCAAGTTGCCCAACATTTAAAAATGGAGAAGAGAGTTGTCAGATGTATTAAGAGATCAGATGGCTGAGTGGAGGAAACAAGAAAACATTAGAAGGTGTCATCAACAATTTAGGGATAGGGTGAAACAAATGAAAAGAAACCAATATCAGCTAAACGGGGAAAACAATGTTAGATAGCGTATTTAAAAAGGTTGGGGAAAACTTCCAAGTCGAAGTACAGTTTAACTCAATCAACAATCTGATTTGAGAGAACCACTGCCAGGCAACCTGTAGACACATGCACAGTGAGGCCCATGTAAAATGCCCTAGAGTGTCCTGGGAGATTGTTTTCGAAATGTGTACCTGGTCATCATGAAAAGTAATACATTCACGGGCGCTGGTGCCAGGTTTGTTGTATAATAGGAGTTTTAAAGAGGCACCAGAGCAATGGGCAACCTTTTTCTTTCACCTCTTCAAGCATGTATATTTGTTTAAATTAAATTAAACTTGATTAGCATTTCACAAATGACACTACAAATCATCCTAAATCCCCCCTCTAACACCAGCCCCCACCTTCTTAACCTCCCCCACCTATTTCCTTCCCCCACCCACCTACCACCACCCCCATGCAGTGAGCACTAGTAGATTCTCATGGTTGTTAGCCCAGGGTGTCACCCCTTCTCTGGACGGACAATTCAAAGGCCCTAGGGCCTAAATTGCAACCATTTCTCAATGGTTCCCATTTTACCCATGAACTCAAAGAAAAAAAGAATGTCAAGTAGGACATGGCTTTGATGTGATGGATAGGACCCTCCTGAACCCTCCTCCGCAGGGTTATTCCACCATTTCCCCCTTATCTTACATACTTCTTGAAAAAGGGAAGCCACATGCCCTCAATATTGGACCGTGATTCATCAGGAAGGTGCGTGAGGTAGCCCATGTCATATATTACTCTGATCTTGGCCACCCATTCCCTCTCCACCAGCATGCACGTGTTTTTCCATTTCTGGGCTAGGCAACATCTTGCGGCCACCGGCATGATCTGCAGCATAGACCCTCATCCTGTTCAGCTTCCCCTCCAACCACACCCCAAAGAGGAGGAGCCACAGCAAGGGTCCTCCCTGAATCTCATCTGCCCCTTTTATCCACAACAACACAATCCTCCAGTATAGATGTACCTCAGGGCAGCCCCACCACATGTGGACATAGTCCTCCTTCTACCCGTGGAAATTCCAGCAATGAGGGTCATATCCCTTACACATTCTTGCTATTACAGCCGGCAGGGAGTGCCACCTGTGTATCCGCTTCAGGGCCGGGTGTCTGTATTGCCACCCTCCTACACATCTGTGCCCATAATGCATTGTCTATGTCCTTCCACAAATCTTGGCCCCATTTGACCCTGGCTGGTGACGTGACACTATGTTTCGATAATAGAATTGTTCTATACAGCCCTACAAAGAAGCCCCTTGGAGCCTCTCTGCATTATCAGGAGCTGCCCAAAGCCTGTCAGTTCCCTCTTCAGATTCCCACCCCAACAGGTTTCCAAGAGACTCCTTCAGCGCAATGGCAACAGTTTCATTTATCCCAGAGCCCCCTCCAGCTGATTTAGCGTGATAAAAAACGCCCCGTCCCACATTTCCACGGCTTGACTCAACCCTGCCTCATACCAGGACTAGAATGCCAGCGATTCTACTATCCCATCCCTCAGGGGTGGGTCCCAGATACAACTCAATGTTGATGGCCACTTAGTTAGCCATCTGTTCCCTCCCCCTTTCTCATTCCATACGGTCCACAGGACTTCCAAGACCGGGTGGTGTATCACCCTCTGAAGGATGCAAGATTTAGGCACACACAATCACTCACCTAGGGAGACCGAGGCCACAACAGCGTTGTCCCTCTGCACTTATTGTTTGACAGAGAGAGGGTCCAGGTGGTCAACCAGGATCCTGAACTTAGTCACTTTGTAGTAGGTCTCGAGATCTGGGAGGCCGATTCCCCCTTCCTAGTTTGGTAAGACCAGCATCAGGTATGCTACCTTATGTTTTGCCCGTGCCCAAAAGAATCTTAGCTTTGCTGCCTTCACTTCAGTGAGGAAAGATGGCAGGATTGCCACTGGGAGAATTTGAAATAAGAATAGAAATGTAGGCAGTCCCATCATTTTGAAACAGTTCAGACGCGCCATCCACAAAAGCCTGAACCTGGCCCATTTCTCTATATCCCTTTTTACTGTCACCCATAGTGGCAGGAAGTTTCCAGGGAAAAGATCATTAAAGTTATGTGTTACCCCTATCCCTAGGTAACGGAAAGAGTTTCCCCATATCTGAAACGGCATCCCTGCCACGTGCCTCGCTGCAATGGGAAAGCTTCAGAGACACTCCTGTTAACCACCACCCGGGATGTCGGATTCGAGTATAGGGCCACCATCCATTCCTTCCATTTTGGGCCCATCTCTATGGTCATCAGAACTTCCCCCATGAAGGCCCAGCTCACCTGATCAAAGGCATTTGCAGCATCCAGCACCAGCAGGAGCGCCCCCTCGACCCTCTCCTCCGGAGCATTATGGACATGGAGTGTCTTTCACATGTTGTCGGCCCCTTGCCTGTGCATTACAAAACCTGTCTGGTCTGAATGAACACATATGGGCAAATAGGATACCAAACGGGATGCGAGGACCCTAGCAAACATCTTTGCGTCCATTGTGAGCAGGGAGATCAGCAAGTAAGAAGCACACTTGGTCGTATCTTTCCCCGGCTTCAAGATGACTGCTATCAAGGCTCAAAGAAAGGTCAGCGGCACTGTGCCCTCCCCTACAATAGAGTTGAATAACTTTGCCAGGGGTGTCGCCAATAGAGATTGATATTGCTTGTAGAAATCTGCTGTAAACCCATCTTCCCCTGTGGCTTTCCCGACTTTCAATAGTTGGATCGTTTGCAGCACCTATTCCCTCGTTACCTTCCCTTTGAGGGCCTCCCCATCCTCCCCAGTGAGTTTGGGAAGTTGTAGGCCATCAAAGTAGTCCTTCCTCTCCTCTATTCCCACCTAAGCCAGTTTAGTATAAAGCTCCCAGCAGTAGCCTGAAAATCTGGCCACTATATCGTCCCCTCTGACCACCACATCTCTGTCGGTGCCCTGCATACTGTCCACTTTTCCCTCCATCCTGCAACCCCTTTCCCTGTTTGCCAGAACTGCTCCTGCCTGATTCCATGCTTGGAATACCTCTGCCCGGAGCCTGGCCTCAATAAACCTCCTCTCCCTCTTCTTTCGCGACACCATCGCCATCGCCATAACCGTCTCCCTATTATCCTTGACGTGAAAATAGGCTTGATTCTCTTTCCCCAGAAAATCCCAGTATGCTTGGTCCCTCAGTAAGGTGTTGTTGCACCTCCAGCGTAATTGCCCCCGGGGTTTTGGTACCCTCCAAACTGCCATCAGCAACTTGTGATCTGACAAAGTGACTACCTCAATTTTGGGAGCCCCCACCTCTCATGCCCCATCTAACGGGACCAGTAATAGGTCGATCTTGGTGTAAGTCTGGTGTGGGGGGGGGAGAAAGTATGGACCCCTGGCCCCGGGAATTGGTCCTGCCAGACATCAGCCCAATAATAGTCCTGCATAAGATTCTGGAAGGCTATGTACTCTTCGGCTGCCACTCTTGGCTCTCCTCCCTTTGCCGACCACCACTCTAATGCCGCATGTGCAACCAGATTGACGTCTCCACCCAAAATTCTGGATCCCTCTGTCCAGCCTCCCAACATCTCAAATATCTGGTGCAGAAACCACAACTGTCCCTCATTGGGTGCGTATAGGGTGCCAAGGTAATTTGCGTTCCCTCAAAAAATCCCTTTATGCCCAAGAACCAGCCCACAAACCTCCTAAAGGCTTTCCCTAGTGTCACACTCACCTGGTCTCCACGGGGGCGTAGCACGTGGCTCCATGAATTATGTCTGCTCTGGCGTGGCACTGCGTGGATGATGTTGCTTGACATGACTTCTCCCTTGCTATCCCCAAAGAGGCATTGGTCTGCACGATCGAAAGAAGATATTAGCTACTGGGTGGAACTGGATTGAATCCACCTCCTTAACCTACTGATGCCCTGCTCCTCTTCGGTCTCACCTTAGAGTTTTGTGAGTTAGGCTCTCCATCCTGCAATCTCTGGCAGGGGCGCAGTAAGCACAGTCTGACCGGATCTAGTTACTTCACTGATCCAGTGGACTGTTGCTGAGTCTAGGAAAGCTGGGCCAAACAGGTAAGTCTGTATGCCAATGGTTGCTTGGTATAGGCGCTTGAACTCTTTATTGCCCAAGTTTTGATCTGTGTTGTGTCTTTTCTTTCAGGCGCAGTCTTGAGCGGATTTGAATGGAGGACTGACTCTTCCTAAGATGCTGAGCAGGTTTCCTTCAGGCGAGTATTAACGCGAGAGAGTGGCGTTGAATGTCTGAATGACTGTTTTCTCCCCCGTGCGCGACTAACCTGCTATTTCTTTTCATTCTTTGCAGATGCGGCGTGGCTCCGGAATGACAAATGAATGAACCGCTCTAACGTATTCCGAAAGAATGCTGGCCCTGGGTGAGTATTGGATGCTAAACCGGATACCTTCTTTTCAGCAAGTGCGGTGGTCCGGAGAACAGCTGAAGGTGAAACCGATTGGATGGAATGATGCAGGTAAGGCCTTTTTTGCTGTACTGACTCCTGTTCTCTTCTCTTTCTTCTCTCAGGTACTGATGGATGGAATTTCTGAATGGGTGTGGCTGTAGCAGTTCGAGGACAGGACAGACACGGTGAGCGTTACGCTGCAGGAGTGCAGAATAACGCGAAGCGCGTTCTGCCTGCAGGGTGTGGTTTAAATAGCCTTGAAAGTAGTTCCAGGTAAAGTAGTCCAGGGGCTCCTAGGGCACTTCTTAGGGGCTTGAAAACCCTTATGGGTGCATGTGACTGGGGTGGGCCCATCAGCTCTGGGGTTTTCGGAGCATGCATCATGACAGCACTGCCCCTCAAGGCCCCCCTAATGGTGGGTTCTCTCATTGGTCCCGGTTTGTTCGGGTGATTACGATGGAACCTTTTTAATAGACGTGGAGCATGAATATGTTCACTAGGTTCCCACGTTCTTTCATGTGGTCCATATCCTTTCCAGTCTATTAGATAAAATAGTTTTGATTTGACGACCTTTGAGTCAAGGATATCCTTAACTTCGAATTCGGGTTCCCCGTCGACCGTGATCAGTTTTGGTGGTTTTTGTACTCGGGTCCCTGGTTGTACTGGTTTCAAAAGTGAGACA
Organism: Ambystoma mexicanum; assembly: GCF_040938575.1. Taxonomy (NCBI): domain Eukaryota; kingdom Metazoa; phylum Chordata; class Amphibia; order Caudata; family Ambystomatidae; genus Ambystoma; species Ambystoma mexicanum. The sequence goes on from NC_090934.1 coordinate 528,270,732, forward strand.
TGAAACACGGGATGAATCCTCATGTGTGGAGGCAAGTCCAATTTCACAGCTACCGGATTTATGATGGCCTTAATGGTGTATGGACCTATATATCTGGGATTGAAGGTACAGGTTAATTTCATGGGTATGTGCTTTGACGCCAACCAGACTTCATCCCCAACTTGATACTTTGGAGCTAAAGATAAATTGGCTGCTACGGTCTGAAATCAGGATGGAAGGAAATCCATGTTTTTGGACTATTTGTTCTAAGAATTCCTTTGCCAGGATCGAAGCTGAGGGTAAACCCTTCAGTGGGATGAAATGAGCCATCTTGGAAAACAAGTCCACCACCACCAAAATTGTGTTGAACCCATTACAAGGAGGAAGGTCAGTTATAAAATCGAGTGACAATGTATGCCACGGTGTAGGTCGAATATCCAGCGGTTGCAGTTGACCTGGTGATTTCTTCTTTAGAGCCTTGTTTTGTGCAGAAACTCCACAGGATAGCACAAACTGTTTGATCTCTTTACGCCATGTTGGCCACCAAAAGTGTCGCTTGATCTTGGCTTTGGTCTTAGCGATCCCAGGGTGACCTTCTACCAGAGATTTGTGGTAATTTGAGATTACCTTTTCCTGAAGTTCCTTGCTGGGTAGATAGAGACATCCCCGAAAATATGGTAATTGGTTTGAGACTGAGTGGTGAGCACTTCTGGTAGGCCAATCCTTCAGAGTGTTGGTATCCATGAAATTAGTGATTTCCTCGTGGATGTCATCTAAGGTCAGAGACGTTGTAATTCCTAAGATTTTTTCTCCAGGAATGATGGGCACTGGGTCGGGTTTGGTGGCCTCCTGGCCTTCCCCTATACGAGATAAAGCATCCGCCTTACCATTTCGACAACCAGGGCGATAGGTATTACAAATTCAAATTCAGCAAAATATAACGCCCATTGGAGTTGGCGAGATGATTGAGCCTTCGCCACCTTCAGGTACTGTAGATTACAGTGATCAGTGATTACCGTGGTGATTGTATGCCTTGCTCCTAAGAGATAATGCCGCCAAGCCTTGAAGGCCACCTTGATGGCCAAGAGTTCTTTGTCCGTAATGGCATAATTGAGTTCTGGAGCCGTGAATTTCTGTGACCAAAAGGCCACTGGGTGAAGCTGACCGGATTCAGGATCCCTTTGCGAGAGGACTGCCCCCATTGCCAAGCTGGCAGCATCAGTCTCGACCACGTACGTTAGATCTGGACGAGGATGTTTCAGGATTGGAGCTGAGATGAAATTCTGTTTAAAGTCATGGAAGGCTTTCTCTGCTTCCTCAGACCATTGAAAATGTTTGTTCTTTCGCAGTAAAGAGGTGATGGGATGTACTTGCTGTGAAAAGCCTGGAATGCAGGAACAATAGAAGTTTGCAAATCCGAGCATACTCTAAACACCTTTAATTGAGGTTGAAGAAGGTCAATTGAGGATGGTATCCACCTTTCGCGAATCCATGCGTACACCATGAGGGGTTAGGACAAATCCAAGGAACTCAACCTCAGTAACATGGAAGAAGCATTTTTCCAGTTTTGCAAATAGTCTGCATTGTCGAAGTTTGTCCAGAACAGCACGGACGTGTTTCACATGTTCTTGTTCAGACGAGGAATATACCAGAATGTCGTCAATGTATACTACGACACATACATCAATCAATTCTCGCAGGGCATCATTCATTAAATACTGGAACGCCGCTGGGGCGTTACAAAGGCCAAAGGGCATCACTTGGTATTTGATTAACCCGTATTCGGTGCAGAAGGCTGTCTTCCATTCGTCCCCCTTCTTGATTTGTACCAGGTGGTATGCTCCGCGGAGATCTAACTTGGTATAAATTCAGGCATCCTTAACTTGATCCAAAAGTTCAGGAATCAGGGGCAAGGGGTAATGGTTTTTAACAGTGACTTGGTTCAATGCGCTATAATCGATGCAAGTCCTAAGGTCTCCTTCCTTTTTAGGCACGAAGAATAAGGGTGAGGCTGCCAGGGACTTGGACGGGCGGATAAAACCGTTAGCCAAGTACTGGTCTAGATACTTTTTTAAATGCTGATTTTCAGGTTCAGTGAGTGCATAGATTCGACCGCATGGAATCTGTGCGCCAGGTATGAAGTCAATCTGACAGTCGTACGATCTATGGGGATGGAGAATGTTGGCTTGATCCTTCTGGAAAACCTCCTGATAGTCTTGGTATTCCGGAGGTAGCGGGTTAGTTAGACTCATGATCGTTGTCACTTCCTTGACCAGAGGTTCTTTTGCTTGATAACAGGTACGAGCACATTCGCCTGAGAAGGTCAACCTCTTAGCATGCCAGTTGATGCAAGGATTGTGTGATTCTAGCCACGGCATTCGCAGAATTATTTGGAATTGCGGAGCTTTGATTATATCGAATACAATGGCTTCCCAATGTCTGTCTTGGCACAAAAGTGGCATCTCTGTGGTTGCTTGCGTTACCGGACCCGAAGCGCTCTCACTTCCATCGACAGTGGTGACTAAATCTGTTGTTGCCTTTTCGCAGAGAGGAAGATTCATCCTTGTAGCCAATTCTTGATCCATATAATTACCAATGGCTCAGCTGTCTATATATGCTCTGACTGCATGCATTCGAGATGGCTGTTGGTGATTTATGAGGATCATTGGCAATGCTAGGTGCGAGGTCTCGAAGTCCTTCTTTTCACTCGACAAGCGGACCTCTACGCTTGGCGGGCAGGGTATTTTTCCAACATTGGCTCTGCTTCAACTTTGCCAGCAACCCCACCTTCTTTCTTGGGTGGTTTTACTGGGCACTCTCAGAGGAAATGGCCGGCTGACCCACAATACAAACACAACTGTTGTTGTCTTCTCCAATCTCTTTCAGCATTGGACAGCGGCCCGCACACCCCTCCAATCTGCATGGGCTCGGCCAAGTCGGTGGTCTTAGATGCATTTTCCTTTGGGTGCACAAATACCTGAGTGTCCCTTCTAGCTCAATCTGCCTTATGGTTCTGTAGTCTATTATCAGGCTGAACCACCAAGTCTATATATTCAGCACAGTCTCTGGGAGGGTTGACCACTTGCGCTAAAACATCCTTTAACTCCCCTCTCAAACCTCGCTAAAACAGCATTGTACTTTTGTCATCTGGCCAGTCGGTTTCCACTACCAGTCTATTAAAGGTTGCAATGTAAGTTAACAGATCTTGATTGCCTTGACGCAAAGACAAGAGCTCATTGTCCAATGCCTGGCCCTGGGAGTGGCGGGAAAACAGCTTCTCCATTTTCAATTGGAACCTCTGGAAGTCCCGCAAAATGGGATCGTCCCGATTGACTAGTGGTACTGACCAGTCTGCCGCACTGCCGCTGAGGTACGAAAGTACAAAGGCCACCTTAGATTGGTCGTTTGGAAAAGCTCCTGGTCTACATAGGAAATGTAGTCGGCACTGATTTATAAAAACGGCATACCTTTTTGGGTCTCCGGCAAAGCGTTCTGGAGGTGCCAAAGGTACGGCTACTGAATGGACCACCTGAACTGGATTACTTGGCGTAGCCGGAACCGTTGACCCCAATCCAGGTAACGCTGTTTGCCCAACCTGTGACTGAAGCAATTATCTAGCAAGGTCATCAGTACGATCCTTGGCTACAATCAGTTCTCTCCTCAAGGCATTGGTTTCCTGCCGAGGTGAATGTACCTCAGCCCTGAGTTCCCCAAAAGCTGGGCTAACTGATCTGTCTCAGAGGTTTCCATGATGCCCAGGTAGAGAATTTTGTATAACGCTTCGCATTCTGTCACGCTCAACTGGTCTCCACGGGGGCATAGCATGTGGCTGCACGAATGATGTCTGCTCTGGCGTGGCACTGCGTGGATGATGTTGCTTGCCGCAACTTCTCCCTTGCTATCCCCAAAGAGGCGTTGGTCTACAAGATCGAAAGAAGATATTAGCTACTGGGTGGGACTGGATTGAATCCACCTCCTTAACCTACTGATGCCCTGCTCCTCTTCGGTCTCACCTTAGAGTTTTGTGAGGTAGGCTCTCCATCCTGCAATCTCTGGCAGGGGTGCAGTAAGCACAGTCTGCCCGGATCTAGTTACTTCACTGATCCAGTGGACTGTTGCTGAGTCTAGGAAAGCTGGGCCAAACAGGCAAGTCTCTATGCCAATGGTTGCTTTTATAGGCGCTTGAAGTCTTTATTGCCCAAGTTTTGATCTGTGTTTTGTCTTTTCTTTTAGACGCATTCTTGAGCGGATTTGAATGGAGGACTGACTCTTCCTAAAATGCTGAGCAGGTTTCCTTCAGGCGAGTATTAGCGTGAGAGAGTGGCGTTGAATGTCTGAATGACTGTTTTCTCCTCCGTGCGTGACTTACCTGCTGTTTCTTTTCCTTCTTTGCAGATGCGGTGTGGCTCCGGAATGACGAATGGATGAACAGCTCCAAAGTATTCCGGAGGAATGCTGGCCCCGGGTGAGTATTGGATGCCAGAGCGGATACCTTCTTTTCAGCAAGTGCGGCGGTCCGGAGAACAGCTGAAGGCGAAACCGATGGGATGGAATGATGCAGGTAAGGACTTTGCTGCTGTACTGATTCCTGTTCTCTTCTCTTTCTTCTCTCAGGTACCGATGGATGGAATTTCTGAACGGGTGTGGCTGTAGCAGTTCGAGGACAGGACAGACACGGTGAGCGTTACGCTGCAGGAGTGCAGAATAGCGCAAAGCGTGTTCTGCCTGCAGGGTGTGGTTTAAATAGCCTTGAAAGTAGTTCCAGGTAAAGTAGTCCCTTAATCACACCCTGCCTTTCAGGTAAAGTAGTCCCTCAGCCACACCCTGGATATGCAGAAAGTCTCAGACTCACTAGGCTGAGTAAGTAGTCCCATGCAATTCAACACTTATTATGAGCCTGGTGCCAACGGTGCCAGGACTGAGTCCAGGGGTCCTAGGGCACCTCTTAGGGGCTTGATAAGCCCTTATGGGTGCTTGTGACTGGGGTGGGCCCATCAGTTCCAGGGTTTTTCAGAGCATGCATCATGACACCTAGTAGGATACCCACCCCTTCCTTCCTGCGGTCCCTGTGGGAATCCCAGAGGTTCATGCTGATATCTTTACCCTTTATTTTAGACTCTGCCCCCTGCTTGTAGTGTAACTCCTGCAGGAAAAGGACCACCAATTAGAGTTTGCTGATCATGTTGCTGGTCAGTGATCTCTTATTCGGGGAGTTTAGCCTCCTGCGATTCAGGGTAGCTACCTTCGCCACAGCCATATCCTTTCCTCACCTTTTGCCCATTGCACTTCTCATGTTTCATTTGTATCTCATCTGTCCTGTCCACCTTAGCCACTTCATCGAATTCCCCCAGCCCCGTTCCTCCCTTCCCCACCCAAACAAATACCAGACCTGGGGTTTAACAACCCCTATAATGCAAACAGAATTTCAGCCAGAGGCCAGGGCTTTCGTCTCCTTTTCATGTACCCTCCTCATTTCCCCGGGAGGGAGTGTTAAGCTTCTGAAATGTCCTGGCCCCTGTCAATTTTCGCCTTCTATGCTCAGTCTGCGGGCCTCGAAGCTCTTGTCCTTCCATTGGGATTTCTCCTCCATGGCGATCCTGATGGGGCCCCGAAAGGTCTTCTGTGACATGTTTAATGTCCTCCTCCGAAACCAAGTGGTATCTTTCTCCTCTCCATTCAAACAGGATCACAAAGGGATACCCCATCTGTATTGCACTCCCTTCTCCTGTAGCCACCTAGTAAGGGGGTTGCACTTCTTGTGCCTCATGAGGGTCGGGCCGACAGGTCCTGGTATATTGCTACCTTTGAGTCTCCGTAGTCAATAGACGCCATTCGCCTTGCATTTTCTAGGATCTCGTCCTTGTCACGGTAGTAGTGCATTCTAGCCAGCACCCAGCGGGCCCCTTATTTCCTCTGCCTGCACGGTGACCCCGGTCCATGACGACTTTGGTACCTTCCTTTTATCCTAGGACCATCCCAATGATCTCCTGGATTTTGCCCTCCAGTCCAGCCATTCATTCCCCTTCCTTCTGTTTTAGGTCAAAGAAACAGAGGTTATTGCACCTCGCTCTGTGTGCCATATTGCCCATCTTAAGGCCTATTTCCTCTTCCTTAAGCTCAATTTCCTAGAGACAGACCTCAATCTGCAACTCCATCACCCCAGAGGAGGCTTTATTTGCCTCTTCCCTGGTCATTCGTTCCTCCAAAATGTCCACCTTTGCTGACAGATTTGCCACTTTGGCCCCAATGTCATTTCGAATTCCCCGAATTTCCTCCAGGATCATTTGAATATCACCTTTGATGGATCTATGATGAGCTGGGGTGTTTTCCTCCTTCTCCCTTGGCCTCCGCCATCTCTTGGTGCACCCTCAGTTTATTTGTGTGGTTCTCAACCGGTACACTCCACAGGGTTTCTCAGCCCCTCCTTTTGGGCCTCCCTTAGTGTGCAGGTGTGTCAATAAGCAGGGTAGCAGGCAGATGTCCCATACTGCGCCCCCATGCCGGTTGCTGTGCCTGATTCTGGGTGTGCACCTCGGGTGTCTCCCACCGGCTTCCCATGTTGTCCTCCCTGCCAGTGCGAGCACAGCACCAGCACTTGGAGTGCTGCGGGGGTCCCCTCCCGTGCTGCAGGCCTGTCCTCCTTACCGCTTCTCTGTAGTGATGGAAAGCCCTCTCCGCAGCTCCTCCTCCAGCACTGCCTCAACCCTTTGCAATGTAGGGGTTCTCGCAGCCTCTTGGTGTCTCCCGGGGCTGCTCCATGCCTCCTTGCTCTGAGTGCTTACCCGCTGCCTGGGGAGGTCACCAAGGACCCCTTATGGGTGTCCCTTCACCTCTGCGCTCGTCAATGGGGGCATCGGGTGGCCTTGAGGCAGGCTGCACCTTTTCTCCATGCAGGTACGGTCCTCCAATCAGCTCTGTATCAGCAGTCTCGCAGCAAATCTTCTCTGATCAGGATCACATTTGATGTGGATCCCGGCACACTACTCTGCATGGTTGAGGAACCTTCGACCTCCTGATGTCTCTTGGTGGGCACGGTGCTCCACCCCATCTCACACAAGGTCTTTCCCTGCTGCCTGAGGGTCTCGGTTCAGCCGGGATCACTTGTGGGTGTTTCTCACCCCTGCGTTCACCAGTGTGAGTGACAGATGGCCCATGAACAGGCCGTGCCATGGCTCCGCCCAGGTGTGATTTTCCCCAACGGCTCCTTGTGTACCAACAGCGTCTTGTCTCCTGCCAATCCCTGGGTTTGCCTCTTTTCCCCTCCAATTTCAGAAGCGGGAGAATGTCAATGCTGGTATGGTGGTGCCTGGGTGTCTCCCCCACTTGGGAACCTGTTTGATGTGGACCGGAGCGCACAACTCCACTGTTTCTCCACTGGTAATCAGGGCAGGGAACTGAGTGAAGCGTTCAGGCTGCCATCTTGTCTGTGCCCCCTGGTGGCCTCCCAAGAATATTCTAAGGGAGCAAAAATGCCCAAGTACCTGGCACCAGGGGTAGGTAGGGACCATCTTTAAGAAGGGGGACAGATTGGATCTTCTCAACTATCGTCCCCCCCATCACATTGTTAGATGCCGACCAAAAAATGTTTGCAGCACTGATCCTAAGAGATTGTGCATGGTATGCAGAGAGTAATTCCATTCTCACACCTCACCAGGTGGGCTTTAGACATAGTGCTGGAGCAGTTATGGATTTTTCTGCATCATGGAGAGGGACACGCGGGAGATATGGCGCTACACGTGGCTAACTTCAATCTGTCCCTCGAATTCAACACCATAAACCGAGATTGACTATTCTGGAAGGTACAGCAGTTGGGAGTGCCCCCAGTATTGTTGAGTATCCTGATCCGATTGCATGAAGATTTCTCCATCATGGTACGGCTCAGTATGTGTGGTGACCTTACTAAACTAATAACAACAGAGAGAGGCCTACAGCAGTGGTGAATCCTGGCACTCCTGCCATTTAAACTCTAAATGGTAGATTTGGGAGATTTCGTTGAGAAGGCTCACTGATTTCCCACCTCGGATGTTCGGACATAAAGTCCCCATTGATCCTATATGCAGACAACACTATACTTATGGATCACTCCCATGTGGGACTACACATTTTAATTGACTGCTTTGTAGAATATGCAGGACTGAACCATCTTGTGATCAACTCAAGGACAACCAAACTATTGTCATTTTCCGGGGAGGAATAAATGAAAGACGTTTGGGCGTCAGCTGGCTAGGAGAAAACTTGAATGTGTTGATGGGCTGACATTCTTGGGGTTTAAATTGTTGATTCGTCCTAATTGTCTAGCCCTAGCCGATATGATCAAGGCAAAGGCAAGAACATTTGGCTTTCAGAAGAGGCACTTTTTGAGGATCTGTGGAAACTTTACAGTCATCTTTGTAAGGAAATTCTAACTGGCTAAGGTAGTCCCTACACTCCTATATGGAGTGCACATGTACCAGTCATTAAACCAACTTGATTTTACCATTTTCGAAGGACTGGCATGGAAAATAGCTCTATCCCTTCCAATGAGTGTCCAGATGGTAGCACTACGTTTTGAACTGAGCCTAGCTTCCCTAAACTTTTACACCCTCTGGAAACGCATGTTGTTATTTTGAGAAATGTATAATCCTGCAGTTCAATCCCTGTTTGAAATAATTAGGAAAAGTACATGGGTGAAGAGAAAACCGTTGTTAAGTTCTCTGCAAAGGCCATGTTACAGAGGGGGATTGACCTAGCAGAGGGTATTTCGGACCTCTGTGCATTGAAAAAGACGTTTTTTTTCCTAGACTGGTGCAATATGATTGACTTGATGGCCAGGTATAAACGTTTAGAGTGTTTGACTAGAGGCCATAAAAAATGTGGGTTGCCCCAACTATACTTCCCCTCCTACCCTAACCGGAGGTCACACACTTGCATTAGTATCAATTGTTATGCTTGTACCCCCTCTCCTTCCCGCCCATCCTGCCCCCCAACTACCTGGTAACACACTTGAATTAGCAGAAATGTCATCAGGCCTAGTATGCTTATTATTATTGTATATCATTCTGAAATTTCCAAGGCATTGTGAAGGATTGTATCTCATGTTTCCCTCCCGTCCTGGAGCGCTTTGAAGCACTCGTTTTGTGTATAAGCACTTTATAAATAAACAATATAATACACTACTTGCAACTTTTTCCCTATCCCTTTGCGAGAGATGTAGATATGCTTTTTCACTTGAATCTGCTGAGAACAAGGGATAATCTGATGATCAGGAAAAAGGAGCTGGGCACATTGATCATTTGTAGGATTTGTGCACTGGAAATTGAGACACGAAAATATGCCATCTGGACTGTCGATGCCTAGAAGGGTGAAGAAGTGCGCACGTTGGACGCTTCATCAATTAGATCAATTCTGGTCTAAATGAAGTCCTATCGGAAAGTGTGTTTTTTTTTTTTAACCCCTTGATTGCCTTGATTATCGCACTGCTGCACTTTATGAAGATTATTGGCCTCACTGCATGGTCCTGATGGGACATTGGCCTACTGCAGGGCACTGTTGCATATTCATGAATTAATGTTTTATAGTAGTTCATGATGCATTAAGGATAGTTGTTTTTGGAAGATGTTTTTAAGTGATGGTATGTATAATGATGATATGTTTTTGGAAATTTGAATTGGTAATTGTTAAATGAATGTATGTTCTAAATTCGTGAAATGTGTTAAGGTTTAAACGTAAACCATGAGACACTCATTACAAAATAAAATAAAAAAAGAACCGTTTGTGGGACAGTGGGAGAGACATTTGTGTGCTGCTCTTGATGATGCGGATGTTATGTGTGCATGGGTGAATGTAAAACACAAACAGCACCACACAGCGTGGCATGATTGCCTACGAATTCGACGTACATTTTGTACCGATTGCAGCCTATGTTTGAAAGCTTGGGACCAACACTGCACTCTGCACTAATGTATGAAATTATGTGAGTGCATTTTGGCCCACGTGACTGTCAGGGTGGCCATAGAACCAAAGGTTGTCTCAAGTTCACCTTTATTTATTGATCCTCCCAGTTAACACCACCATTGTTTTTTTTTGCATTTCTGAAGCTCACATTGGTATTCACACTTTCAGTGTGTTCTGAAACAATGCCATTGGAAAACCGAGGAAGGCTCGAGAGATTTATGGAGAGTTCCCCTAAACGATCCACCATTTATTCTGCATTTCCGAAGAGAGATGTTCTTTCACATCCCACTACGTCCCGACTGGTTTCCTCTCAGCTGCTTTTGAGATGGAGGCCAGGTCGTCCCTGTTCTGTCAGCAGAGCGTTATATCTGTTCTACTGAGGAAGGCCACTCGTCTTTGCCTTTACAGGAGTTGACAGGCATATCTGTGTTGCTCTTGGGAAATGCTTCCTTTGCTGTGTGCAATGTGGAATGTTCGGATGCTAGCTGCATTCCTGGGTGTGCCTTGTCTGCCCATGAATTCGGATTACTCCTTTTGCAGTTTGGCGTCTATTCAATGTCCCTTCAGTCTGAAAGAGAACAAAGAGGAAGGATTCATAAGGATAGTGCCCAGCATACAAAATAACGATTATGTTGTTGAGTGAAGCTAATTCTCTTTTCTAATCATATGTTTCCACTGCCTGAGAGAGAACAAATCCAGCTGAAGTGTGACGTGTTCCCCTTCTATAGAATAAACTGACCACTTAAAGTAATTGCACGTCTTCTATTGTATTCCAACAATGAATGGTAGATTACACTAGCCCCGAATAATGCTTTTAGTGTGAAAACCTTTAAACAAAACATCAACAGGTGAAGAGTTTTAGCAGTATGTTTATTGGGCAGTATTTGTCAATTGTTAAAATGGAGGAAAAGTGGCTTCTTTTTACAAAAACAAATTAAGATGCTGTAGATAAGAGTTGTCCAACCCCAGGTCAGATCATAAACTGCAATTAATTGGACAGCGTTTCCCACTGACATTAAAGATCTTTGCCACAAGGCAATGTGCTCCTTTTCTCCATACACTAGGCTACAGATTTTGGATGCACGATTCTGTAATTGATGTATTTTCCTATTGTCGATCTGCCTGCATTCTGAAAAAAATAATTAACCATTTGAACATCAGCACTCTTAGGTAGTGCAAGCTGCATGTGGCATTGTCCGAACTCCAGAATTAAATCCATCTGATGACACTGGCAAAAATATTTGTAATCCCGAAGTAACGGGAGCACATTGGAATCCTCTTAGGCTTTAAGACATCAGGGATAGGATTAAAATTATTTCACACGTCACAGTTTTCTTTATCAGATCCATTTTCTATGGATAAGTAGCATTCCAACAACAAATATGGTTGATCATAAACACATTAGACAGTGCTAACTTTGATTTACACTGCACTTTTTCCATAGTTGTCATTTCAGGGATGGAATGAGTGGTTTCTCAGAATATACATCTGCATAGTATAATTATGTGTTTGTTTGTTTGTTTATTTATTTGAATAGCGCTGCGGACCCAGAGGTAGAAGGGTGCATAGGGACAAGGTTACAGGTACAGTATAAACAGTTACATAGTACATTACATGCATTTTACGTAATATGATATTTACAGTTAGCAGATTGCAAGTTTACAATATACAATATACAGGTGAGGGGCATCATTTAAGAACGGTCTGTGACGTCAGGGATGCTAGTTTTTATCCAGTAAGCAGCTGATAACCTGTTTTCTGAAGGATTGAAATGATTTGATAGATTTGATGTTAAATGGTAGGGTATTCCAAAGTTGGTAGGCAAGGGCCGTAAATCTGGAGCCTCCAGCTCTTTTTAGGGAGAATCTGGATACTGATAGGCATAATGTGTTGGTGAATCTAGCGGTTCTAGTAGTGGATTTCAGGGTGAATTTGTTGGTGTGATGAGGCAGAGCTAGGTGGTTTAACGCTTTGCGCTAAACCACCTCATTACGAGAGTGGCGGAATGGGTTAACGGGTGCCGCAAAAGATGCGGACCCGTTAACACCATTCCGCCACATTACGAGTTCCCCTCGCGGGACCGGCTCTGCACGTCTGGTTTTACCAGACGTGCAGAGCGGGTCCCGCGAGGGGCAGAGGGAGCTAACAACGGGCCGGTCGTAATCGGGCCGTTGTTAGCTCCATCCCCCATTCCTATTCAGTCCTATGGGGGCTGAAATGGGAATGGGAAAGGTCCAGGCCCAGGTTCCTGGAGGTAGGAATTACCACCAAAATCGTAATGAGGCCCATAGTCCTTAAGTCAATTTTTTGTTGGATAGTAAGCCATTTTGCATGATATTCTGGTGGTGGCGATATGCTTGCGCCTTGATATGTGTAGGGCTGCTCGCAGAGCGTTGTTTTAGAGCACCTGAAGTTTTTTGATTATGGATTGGTTTGTGCCCCATGTAGAAACTTTTACAGTAGTCCAATTTAGATTGTATAAGAGCCCTGGCCAGCGTAAGGCAACCATTTGTGGATTGGAACGGTTTGAATGCCCTGCTCAGCTTACCTGTGTAGGCCGTAGCAGAGGCAGTCATGTTAACTTGTTTGGAAAGGTTAGTGTTGGCATCAAGGTAGAAACCAAGCGTTTTCAGATTTTTGACAATGGGGATGATCTTACCATCGATAATAAAGCTGTTGTAGTTGGGGCTGAGTTTCAGCAAGTTATTAGGTGTGCCGACAAGGAGAAGCTCAGTTTTCTCATCATTAAGGCATAAGCCATGTTTGGCCATCCAAGCCTGAATGATGGAGAACATTTTGTTGACCCGAGTGCGGTCGGCGTTGTAATTACCAGAGAGGTTAAGGAGTATCTGGGTGTCATCTGCGTAATTAGTGTAGGTGACACCCAGATGGTCCAGTTTGTCAAAGAGTGGATTTGTAAATATATCATAGAAAGTGGGTGAAACGCAGGAGCCTTGTGGGACCCCACAGGAGATAGGGATAGGGTCCGCTGCTGCTACTGGGGAGAAGACCCTCATGGTTCTGTTAGCCAAGAAGGATTGTATCCACATAACAGCAGAGGAGGAAAAATGAGCTGTAGAGGAGAGATGGTTGTAAAGGATTTTGTGGTCGACCAAATCAAACGTTGCTGAGAGGTCTAGGAGGAGTTGGATGGCGGCGTTACCTTTGTCTTTAATTTCATCGATTTGGCTTTTGAGGTCGACAAGGGCAGTTTCTGTTCCAAATATGAGGTCGAAAGCCAGATTGACCTATTCCTAACAGTTGGTTAGTCTTTAGGTACTCCTGAATTTGCAGGTAGACAACTCTGTCTAGGATTTTAACAGGAATGGGACCGTGGTGATAGATCTGTAATTAGTGGGTATGGCAGGGTCCAAGGTTTCTTTTTCTAAAAGGGCGAGAACCCAAGATTGTTTCAAGTTACTAGGGACAAGGTTAGTGGAGAAAGACAAGTTTATAAGTTTAGTGATGAAAGGGGATAATTATCTGGATGTGTCTTTTATGATCTGGGCAGGGCAGCTGTCCACTTTACAGTTAGAGGGTTTTAAGGAAGCTATAATTTTTGTACTTCCGGTATTGTTACCTTTTTGAATGTGAAGCCTAGGTCAGAGTCAATGGATAGTGGTGTATGTACTAGGGTTAGTGGGCTTGCTACTGGTGAGTTGATTACGTTTATCTTCTATTTTAGTTTGGAGCCCAGCAATTTTGTTGGCAAGGGCATTCTGGATACTGGTTAACCAAGTTTTATCTTTAGTACAGGTATCTGTTGGAGGGTTAGGGTTTTTTTTTGAGTATGGTGAAAAGCTCTTTGGTGCAGGAATCTGACTGGTTGATACTGACGTTATAGGTTTCTTTCTTGGTGTGAATAATTTCCCTTTTATAGAGTGAGGAAATATTTGTTAGATAAGTTTTGTTTTCAGCAGATGGTGTTGTTTTCCATAGTATTTCGAATTTAGCTTTCTTTTTTCTCAGTGTTTTAAGTTCAGGGGTGTACCAGGAGTTCAAATGAGCTCTAGGTTTTTCTTTGCACAGTTTTAATGGGGCGATGGTATCTATGGCACTGGCCATGGAGTTGTTGTAAGTTTTGACAAGTAGATTAATATTGGCAGTAGCAGGGAGTGCGTTGAGGGTGGGCAGGGCCTCGGCAGTAATGTTACGCTTATTCCTGGTCGGGCAGGCTGGTGCAGTAGGGCATTTTTTTGGTGGTTGGATAAGGATATTAATCTCTAAGGGAACAAGGTAGTTGTCAGTCCATGTGAGAGGTTGAGGGATTTTACAGGTGATGTTACAGTTGTGGACCACTACCCAGTCGATAATCCTACCCTTCTGATGAGTAGGTTGCGAGCTGAGTTGTATGAAGCCATGCTCTGCTAGGGCATAGGCTAGGGAGGAGGCGGGAGAGTCATTGGGATAATTGTATCTGAGGTTAAAATCTCCAAGGATGATAGTTTGAGCAGAGGGCTTAGAGTTCTCAGCTATAAGGGAAGTGATGTTTCCTCAAAGGCACCCGGTGGGCCTGGGGGGTCTATATATTAGGTGAATGGTAATAGTGCTTTTGGGAGATGTTTGTAGCTTAATTGTAAGATGCTCACAAGATTTTAGTATAGGGGAGGTGACTGCCCTTAGGTCTAAGGAGGATTTAAAAATGATGGCTAAACCTCCACCGCAAGCATTGTGTCTGTTGGCTCTAAGGATGGAGTATTTGTCGGGAATGGCTAATGTTAGGTGTGGTCCTGCAGCTTCATGTAGCCAAGTTTCTGTTATGGCCAGGAAGTCGAGATTGTTAGTTAGGATGGTGATGGCGATTTCTGTGGGATGGGCAACACGGGATCTGACATTTAGTAACGCTCCTTTTAGGGGGGTACTTTATGTTTGGTGGAGGTTGTGTCCTTGAAGTTAGACTTCATGAGACGTTTAGCAGGATGCTTACTAATTGTGGTAGGAAGTCTCATACCTAGGCTGCTATTGCGGGTTATAAGGTTAGGATTGACAGTGAGTGTGTTGCCTGGTGACTGCTTGGTTGTAGGGTGTTTGGGTCTATCTTTAATATCGTTAGGCTGGATACTTAGAATGGTGATCCCAGTCACACATAGGACACCTGGCCTGGGGTGCCGCAGGGTTCTGTCAGAGGTAGTATTGGCAAGAATGGCAAGTGGGCGGCCAATGTCATTGATAGAGAGATGTTGATGGTGGTGGTGTGGAGAGGGTGAAATGGTTGGTAGGAAGGGTGTAGGGTAGGGGATAGGGGAGTATCTTGGGCATCCAAGTTTGGCAAAGCCATTGCTTAAAGCTATGTAACTATTACCACTGCAAGGAATGGTATCTTGCATGATACAGAAGGGGATCATAATGAGTATGAGCCAGGTGAGCATGGTTAATGCAATAAGGTCTAGGTGGTAGTGCTCAGGATAGACAAGACCGTCTAGGCTATGTATGTCAACTTAAGCTAGAGACTCACCAATGGGCAAATTTGGCAGTATCGAGAAGCTTACCGATAAACAAATACAAATATGGCTAGGGTTCACAGGAGGGCGGAATCGTCTATAGCAAGGGCTTACAATGTGCAAGGTCAGTTTTGTCAGAGAAGGTTCACAGATAGGCAAAGGCGAAATTAGCAGAAGGCTCACAAAAAGTGCAGAATCAATTATAGCTAAGGGTTCACAAGTAGCTAGATTCAATTTAGCAAGAGGCTCACAGAATGTGCAGGGTCAAGTTATAGCTAAAAAGTACAGATAGGTAGATTCGATTTTGGCTGAAGGCTCACAAAATGTGCAGAATCAATTATAGCTAAAAAGTACAGATAGGCAGACTCGATTATGGCTGAAGGCTCACAAAATGTGCAGAATCAATTATAGCTAAGGGTTCACAAGTAGCCAAATTCAATTTAGCAAAAAGGCTCACAGAATATGCAAAGGTCAAGTTATATTCTACATAGCAGAAGGCTTTATAGTTAAAGGATCACAGGTGGCACGGTGGAAGGTAGTCAGGGTAGTATACGCAAGATGAGTGTGTGTGTTATCTAATTTATTGTCACCACAAAGGGGATTTAAATATCCCTTTTTCCTCCAAAGCAAGTTGTCTGAAACGTACTGATTGACTTGCAGTTGTTAAGCCTATCCTTTTCTAAATTACAGCTAATTAACTTAGTACAATCTTCATTGACGAAGGTACACCTTTCATACACTTGATTTCTAAATCATACAACATCCCAGCAAAGACCTCCATTAACTTACTCATCACAATTTGAGGTGAACACAGGTGCATGCATGTTTGCCCTTTTCATCTGTTAAGTGAAATATGTGTTGTTGTCATCTGTGGTAGTGTGGATATATGTTTGAAAATAAGCATCAGCATTATCTTCCTTTCCCTCAAGTACAGACATGATCTCCCATAATTTCGAAAGTAAGCCTAGATAATGCAGTGGAATAGCATATTTAAAAATAGTAATCTATAAATAATTAAATCCAATGGAATCTAAAGTGATCTAAAGTAATAAAAAGTGATGTGAAACAAATCCAAAGATGATTGAAGTAGCTCACACTTTCAAACCCTCTTTGGATCCTGGAGACCCCGGCAACCTTAGTCCTACTGTCCTTTTCCCATTTCCTGCAAATGTGTGCATAGTTTATCCAATTGGCAAACAAAAACTCTACATAAAACTGAAGTTTAATATATGAAAGTCTATAAATTAATCTAAACCGATGGCAATCGTTCTGGGTAAACCATTGTTTTTCTACTTGCCATGCAATTACAGGAGGGGGAAGTTCATATGCAAATTAGCCTTGTTCCCACTTCAAAAGGGGATGTCCAGCCCAAACTGATAGTTCACACGTTCTTTGTGTAAAACAAAAAGCAAAACCAGACATGTTTAGACACCATGGGTAAAGTGTAGTTTGTTTCTTTATTCACAGAAGGCCCCAAACCCACATCTCGGTGTACCACATCTGGGTATACCTGCCACACTAGGTTGACAAATGCAAACATGAAGGATGATCATAATTTTTCAGCCTGCCAGACCGTTACAAAAGGGGAAAGACTGTATACAAATCAGGCTTCGACCAGCCAAATCTGAAATGCCAACCCACATCTCTTCTGCACAAGATCACGAGCAACCACAGACATGTTTATGCTCACTGGGCATACTCAGTGAGGTGTAGCTATGGCAATTAGGCACAGAAGATTCAAAACCCACATCTGGTCATTTCCATCCCACCAGGATTGACAAATGCAAAAATAAAGGTTGAGGGCTGGATGTTTATGAATTCATCTCAACCAATGGGAATGGCTCTGGACAACCTTCCACACTGTAACTATCCACCCTGCCATGGACTTATAGAATGGGCAAAACAATATGGACATCAGGCATGGTCCCACCCCAAAAGAGGCAGTAAGCCTAAACTGCTAAATTACATCCCTTCGACTCACGACCACAAGCAACCCTGAGCATGTTTCGGCCTCTTTACTTTTTTTATATTTTAAATGCCCACCACTGACCCAGAAGCTTAAAGGTGCACCAACACAGACAAACACAAAACTAAGAAGTAGATAAAAAAGTACACTAAACCGAGTCCAAGGCAGTACAGAAACATGTGTCAGGAAATATCTCACGGTTTGGTATAGAGATGAAAGGGCGTGCTTGAGTCAGATTTTTCTAGTAGTATGAAGCTGAGGACACCAAGCTGCCGACCTGTTTCTTCATATTGAGATTACAGTAAAAGTAGACCCCCAAAGTTTTCACTTTGTTTTTGGTTTTTATATCGCAACCATCAATTCGGAACTGGGCATACTGGTTTGGACCACATTGCCTACCACCATCAGTTTGGTTTTTCTGGTGTTCTGGGCCAGCCCATTATTACTCATCCAACATTTGATCAATCCATAAATCCGATTGATAGTTTTCTCATCCTCTGCATGATTACCAGAGAGAGGGATAACAAATTGCGGGTCATTCCGAGTAAGGAGGTAACCATGCCGCTATTAGCGGCATGGCTACCCCCATATCGGGTACCGTGTCCGGGTTCCTTGAATGAGGAATTACCGGGCCATTCCAACCTTGGAGGGCCCGGTAATTCCTCATTCAAGGAACCTGGACCCCGTACATCCCCATTCCCATTTGAGCCCCCACAGGGCTCAATGGGAATGGGGAAGATGATAACAACAGGTCTGTTAATAAAGGGCCTGTTGTTAGCATCCTGGTCTGCTTGCAGGAACCTGCTAAGGACGCCTGGACTTGTAATGGGGCGGTGAGGGGATGCCGGCTCCGGCACCTTTACCGGCGCTGTTAACCCCTTACTGCCAAGGTCATAATGACCTCCATTGAGTATCATCTGCGTAGTTAGTGAAATCAATTTTATTTTCCTCAAGGAGGTCAAGGAATGGAACAGTAAACATGTTATAAAAAGTGGGAGGCAAACAATCCCCCTGGGGTACACCATGTGTAAGCAAAGCATATTTTGGATCAGCTGAAGCGCTGCTGACTCTGCACCATCATCTAGTGAGGAATGATTCAGCCCAACGGGCAGCTGATCCCAAGAACCCTGTCACTTTCCTCAGCCGAGAGATCAGTTGTGCATGATCAACCAGGTCAAAAGTGGCAGAAAGGTCCAAGAACATCAGGAGGGCTGTCTGCCCGTTGTCCATGATACAGAGAAGTCTGGACTGCAGATCCAGAAGGGAAGTGTCTGTGCCATGGTTTTCCGTAAATCCTGATTGCCATTTGTTCAGGATTGTATTTTCCTTGAGCTGTGCCATGACTTGTGTATAAGCTACACGATCAAGGATCTTCAGCAAAAAAGGAGAATTAGAGATTCGCCTATAATGCAGGGGATTTCAAGGACATAGATCTGGCTTTTTAAGCAGAGGCATGATCCATGAATTCTTAATGGCTGCCGGCACATGACTTTCACTGAAAGATGCATTAACAAACTTACAAAGTGTGCTGATTAACATGGTGGAGCCTCATCATGGAGATGTAGTTTGGGTCTTTAGGTACAGCAGTCTTGGGAAAAGCATCATGGCATGCAAGTCCCACATGGGGGACAAATCCAAAACGGAACATTATGAATTAATCCCAACCAATGGCAAATGCCCTAGCCGATCCTCAAGACCACTATGTTTTACCTGCCAGGCCATTGCAGAAGGGAAAAGATCATATGCAAATCAGACTTGGTCTCACCAAAAAAGGAGCATTCCAGACATAACTGTTTGTTCGCATCCCTTCTGCATGAGAACATAAGCAACCCTTGGTGTGTTTCAGTCTCATTGGCCATCATTGTACTGTAGCTTGTTCGGTGTCCAGTCAACTCGTCTAAAAAAAACTGGTCGACTGCAATTTGGTCGACGCAATTTGGTCGAAAACCAAATGGTCGAATTTTTTTTTTAATTTATATATTTATTTTTCGGGTTTTCGTTTAGTTAAAAAAGGGGTTTTTAGAGAAAAAAAGGGGGTTGGGGGGACCCCCCCAAAAAGAAAAAAAAAAAAGGGTTAAAATAAAAAAAAAAAAAATTTCGACCATTTGGTTTTCGACCAAATTGGTTCGACCATTTGTCTGGTCGACCAATTTTTTTCGACGAAATGTCTGGCAACCGCTTGTTCTATAGGCAAGGCAAGCACTAGGTTTACATTTGAGAACATCTGCCCCTCTCTGGGTGACTATGGCAAAAGCAAAAGGACTTGGTCAGACTCCAAAAGGGGCTGTCCTGCTCAAAATGCTAGGTCATATCCCTTATACACGAGATCTCAAGCAAACCCAGACATGTTTTAGCCTTATTTGGAGTCATCACTGCGGTGTAGCTAGGAGTTTCAGGCGCTGCAGGCTTTGTGTTACAATATGGTCTTTCACCTTCTATATTGGCATTGCAATATTGCTTGTGGTTTCATAGCGAAGGTATGCGAACCATCAGTTTGGGCGGGCTATCCCTTTCAGCGTTAGATAAAACCTGATTTGTAAATGATATGATATGATATGATATGATATGGCATTTGTAACGCGCCTATACACAAGTGTTTCAAGGTGCGACGAGGCAAGGAGAGGGGAACAAGGGGAAGACAGACAACGATCCAAATAGGCCAGGTGTCATTCAGATCGCGCAAGTACAGGGATAGGGGGAAGGGAGAAAGTGCATGTGGAAGGGGAGGGAGGGAAGTGCAGTACAAGGTAAGCAGAATAAAATAAAATAAATAAATAAAGAGGGCCAGCTGGTGGCAAGTGCAAGGTAAGTGCAGACAAGTGCTGGGAAGGGGGGGCTGTAGGGATATAGAGACAGTCCCGCAGTTCAGGGGTTGCCAGGGAGGCAGTGCAAGTGGAGAGTGGCTGGGCCCAGGACCGGGGTCGGTGAGAGTGCCCCAGTTGCAGATTCAGTGCAGTTTCAGCTACGAATTAGCAGGGGAGAGGGAGAGAGAAAGCAGAAGCAAAGAGGAAGGTTTTGAGGTGCTTCCGGAACCGGAGATGGTTCTCCTCAAGTTTCAGGGAGGCAAGAAGGCTGTTCCAGAGGGAGGCCCCTTCCGCGGAGAGAGATCTACCCCCAGCTCATAGCTTCGAGAAGCGGCTGACCCTGAGGGAGTTGGAGACGGATGAGCGAAGGGCTCGGGAAGGAAGATATTTAGGAAGAGAGAGTTGAAGGTATTTAGGCCCCAGGCCCCTGAAGGCCTTGTGGACAATGCAGAGGGTTTTGAATTTTATCCTCGCAACCACTGGGAGCCAGTGTAGAGATTTCAGTCCTGGAGAGATACGGTCCCTGGGCTTGAGGCCAAGGACAAGTCTCGCAGTTCTGTTCTGGATGAGTTGCAGAGGGCGGAGAGTGGAGGCAGGCAGATTAAGATAGAGGCTGTTATAGTAGTCCAGCTTTGAGAGAACCAGGGCTCGGGAGACAGTGAGCTTCTGGGGGAAGGAGAGGAAGGGAAGAATACATCTGAGGAGGTGCAGCTGGTAGTGTGACTTCTTAGAGACGTCACATATATGAGGAGAGAAGGAGAGTGTGGAGTCGAAGATAACCCCAAGGTTTTTTGCCTTGCAGGTAGGAGCAGGAAGAGGGCCAAGAGAGGCCGGCCAGAGAGCTGCAGGGAAGGAGGGAGGTGGGTGTGCCGATGAGTAGAATCTCAGTATTACTGGCATTAAGGCAGAGGTCATTGGCGGCACACCATTCCTGGATAGCAGACAGACAGTCAGAGATGAGAGAAGGAGAGGAGGAGGCCGAGGGTAGCCTGAAAATGAGCTGGGTATCGTCCGCATAGCACTGAAAGTTGGGGCAGAGAGCGCCAATGCGGTGGGCAAGGAGTGCCAGATACTGGTTGAACAGCCAGGGGGAAAGATTAGATCCCTGGGGGACACCACAGGTGGAGAAAAAGATGTCAGAGAGGAAGGACCCCAGTTGGACCTGGGAGGGTCGATTGGAGAGGAAAGAGGTCAGCCATGCCAGAGCCTGACCAGTGATACCCAGGTTATCACAGAGACGGTTGAGCAGGATAGCATGGTTGACAGTGTCAAACACAGAAGAGAGATCGAGCAGGATGAGAACACACGGAGTGTTGGAGTCGAGATTCAAGAGCAGGTCCTCACGGATGTTCAGGAGAGCAGTTTCCGTGCTTCTGGTGGCTCTGAAGCCAGATTGATGGTCATGAAGACTTCCAACAGATTCAGCATGGAGGTTAAGCTGGGAGATGGCCAGTTTCTCCAGGAGCTTGCCCAGGAAGGGAGTGATGGAGATTGAGCGATAGTTAGCCGGGCAGGAGGGGTCAGAAGAGGGTTTCTTAAGAAGAGGGTGCACAAGGGAGTGCTTAAGGGGGGATGGGAAGACTGCAGAGGTGAAGGAGTGGTTGCAAAAGTCAGCCAGGGCTGGAGCCAGGGAGTCGATGTGGTCCTTGATAGTTTTGGAGGAACAGGGGTGAACCTGTTTAGACGAGACTTTCATAGTTCAGACTTGTCTGGAAACCTCGTCAGCAGAAAAAAGGGGAAAGGCAGAGAAGGAGGGGGGAGGGGTGGCTGCAGAAGGGCCAGAGGAAGAGCCGGGAAGAGAGGGAGGGAGGTTATAGGAGGAGAGTGAGGACATGATCTTCCCCCTTCTGTAATGGCAGGGTAGACTGACAGATTGTGGTCTGGAGGGATGCCCAGAACAATGCCTGAGTTTTGATTCATCCAAAAGATTCCAGCCATCACCCTTCTGTTTTGCAAAAGTAATTTTCATTTATTTATTGGATATTTGCAAAGCACCCATACAACACATGGTGTTTCAAGGCGCCACAAAACACACACACAATGGGGGGGGACAAGGGTGAATGATAACAATAACGTCCCTACTAAGCCTTGTGACATTCTGATCATGCAAGTGCAGTAACGAGAAGTGCAAGCGGGGTGTCAATCTGCGTGAAAGGCAAAGGGCTAAGGTTGGAAGGAAAGTGCAGGGTAAAGAGGAGAGAATTCAAGTGACAGGGGTATGCAGGAGAGGGGAGGAGAAGACCAAGGAGGGAGGGAGGTGCTGAGGGGAGGACTGGAGGGCAAGTGCCAGGGATTTCATGCAGTGCAGGGGATAAGGGTCCACATGATAAGTGCGAGGAGGGGGGTGGACTGGGCAGGGGGGCTGTAGAACACAGAGCGAACCAGGCAGCCAGTCACAGAAGGGGGTGTTAGCAGGAGAGAGGAAAGGAACAAGAGAACAGGAGGGTCTTGAGGAGCTTCCAGAAATTAAGGAGAGACAGGGAGACCATTCCAGAGGGAGGCACCTGCAGAGGAGAGAGATCTAACCCTCCGACTCTCTGCTTAGATAAGGGTCTGATCTGCAGAGATTTGTAGCTAGAAGACCAAATGGCTCTGTCAGGGAGGTATTTAGGGAGAGAGCTTTAGATGTAGCTGGGTCGAAGGCCCCAGGAAGCCTTGTGAATTATGCCGAGGTCCTTGAACTTGATCCTAGCAGCAACCAGGAGCAAGTGGAGGGAACTTAGGGCTGGAGAGATGCTGTCCCTGGGTTTGAGGCCAAGATAATTCTTGCAGTCCTATTCTGGATTAGTTGAAGAGGGTGAAGGGAGGATAAAGGATGATTGAGGAGGAGGCTGTTGCAGTAGTCTAACCTAGAGAGAACCAGAGCTCTGGAGACATTGAGTTTCTGGGGGAAAGTGAGGAAAGGTAGAATGCCTCTGAGGAGGTGCAGCTGTTAGTGGGCTTTCTTAGAAAGGTCTGCAATGTGAGTAGAGAAGGAGAGACAAGAGTCAAAGATGACACCAAGGTATTTTGCCTCACAAGAGGGTGAGCGAATGGGGCACATACAGGGCAGTCAGATGTTAGGAGGGAAGGAGGGAGCTGTAGTCTCAGTCTTACTGGCATTAAGGCAGAGATCATTGGCACCACACCATGCCTGAAATGCAGTCAGATAGTCAGGGGTGAGAGAGGAGGAAGAGGTAGTCAGTGGGGGAAAGCTTGAAGGAGAGCTGCATGTCGTCTACATAACACTGGAAGTGAGGAGAGAAGGAGATCAGGTGGGCCAGAGGGGCAAGGTAGATATTGAAGAGCCACGGCAAGATGATAGAGCCTTGAGGGACAGCCCAGGTGAAGAGTTTGATAGGGGAGAGAAAAGGGCTCAATTCAAACTGGGAAGGTTGGTCAGAGCGGGATGAGGTCAACCAGTCCAGTGCCAGGCCTGTGATGCCAAGGGTATCACAAAGACGATTTGTCAGGATGGCATGACTGACCGTGTCGAAGGCAGAGGAAAGATCCAGAAGGATAAGAACAGATGGAGACTTGGAATTGAGATTTTAGAGCAAGTCTTCACTGGTGTTCTGTAGAGCAGTTTCTGTGCCTCTGGCTCCTCTGAAGTCAGACTGATGGTCGTGGAGACAGCTTTCCAGGAGTTTGCCCAGGAAGGAGGAAATGGAGATATGGTGGTAGTTAGCCAGGCAGGAGGGGTCTGCAGAGTGCTTTTTGAGGGTCCAATCCACAAGGGAGTGCTTAAAGGGTATCAGGAAGGCACCAGTGGCAAAGGAGTGATTACAGAAATGGGCCAAGGCTGGCACAAGGGAGGAAATGTTGTCCTTGATAGTTCTGGATGAGCAGGAGAGCACCTGTCTGGAGAAGACTTTCATATAGAGGACTTATCTAGAGACCTCCTCCGATGCTATGTGCAAGAAAGAGGAGAGTAGGATGGAAGGGTAGAGAGGGCCCAAGAAAGGCCTGGGTGCTGGGTAAGGAGGACCTAGGGGAGTACAGGAGAGTGAATAAAGGATGTTCTGAGTTTTGGTTAAAAAGTGGGAGGCCAGTGAAGTACTGAGGGTCAGGGATGGCAGGGGAGACGTGGAGACTGAAGTAGAATTGGTGAGTTCCTTGCAGATTTTAAACAGTTATCCCATGTTGTTAGTGGCCTCTTCTTTGAGCGGATAGAGAGTATGTATTGCCTTTAGATCTGGCAGAAGGCCAGTCAGTCAGAGGATGTGCCTGATGCCAGCCTCTTTGCTCAGCAACTCTGCACTTGTGTTCCAGAGAGACTATGTTGGGGTCATACCAGGTATTGCACTTGGAGGCAGGCTTCTTGTGGCTCCTCATGACGGGGGCTAGGATGTCCAGGGTGTTGGTGATAGAGAGGTGAAGATTAGCTAGAGCAGAGTCAGTGTGGGAGTCCATGGCAGGAGTGGGAGGGGAATGAAAGTGGCGGCAAAAGCAGCAACTGATATTTGCTTCATCGGTCGAATGACGGAGAAGGAGACTGGCAGTGCAGGCAGATGCTTAGCCGGAAGACCTACGAGATTCAGGTGAGAGGACAGAAGGGCATGGTCTGACCAGGAGGGACGTGTAGTGAGAGGGTTGGAGATGGGGATGTCTGCTGAGATGTGAGCATCCGAGGTATGCTGAGTGCATTAGACTGGAGGGAAGAATGGTGACGGAAAGAAAGTCACAGAGGCTGCGGATGAGTCCAGTGGCCAAAGCAGGAGAGTCAAGGTGAATATTGAAGTCTCCGTGGAGGAGAAGCTTGGTGGTGGATGCAAGAAGAAAAGAGGTGAGGTCAGACCATCAGAAATATAGAGGGAGATAGGACCAGGGTTCCTGTAGATGGTGGCGTGAGTCAACGAGCCGGGTGGAGAGACACTGAGCCTGCAGATGAGGCAATCAAACGAAGAGTAGGTCTGAGTCGGAATGATAGTAGCAGGGTCCAATTCAGGAAAGATCAATGCTGCTCTGCCTCCAGACCGGTAAGGCCAGGTCTTAGAGAGAATCTTGTAACCCTCAGGGAGGAGTGTGTCAAAAGCAGTGACTGAGCTGGCAGTGAACCACGTCTCACTGAGAGCAAGAATGTCAAGGTCAAAGTCTTCAAGAAGGAGACAGATATCAGAGGAGTGTTTAACAGCAGAGCAAGAGCTGAGGTTAGCAAGGTGAAGCTTGTTACCTCCTTTGAAGATCTTTCGAGGAAGGGTACAGGGATTTGGTATGCCCGTCACTGGTGGAGAAGAGGCAAGAGGCGTGGCAGATGGAGGAGTGGCTGGAGAACGAAGAGGTTGATGAGAGATTGACAACACCTATCAAGAAGGAGGAGGTTGGGCTGAGAGCCCTGGGCCATGACAGTGCCATTCTGATAAACATTATTGATGCACCTAGAGGATGAGAAGCATGACAAGCATACTTCCATCTGGTGCCACCATTAATGGGCAACAAAGAGAAAAGGGACAGGAAAGAAAGGGGTATCCATAGGTCTGAAGAGGGACCGACAATGAGGTTGTCTGTGACAAACTGCCTAGAAGAATTGTTGACGTAGGTGTCAGAATGGGCCAGCATGGATTGGAGACCAGGAGATCTTTTTTGAGAATTTTCCTTCCAGGCTTCTTGAGAGAGGTAGAATAGGTGATAGAGTAGCAGGTATAGGAAATAGGAGAGACGGAGAGCACCATGGAGGGGTAAGTAGCCACGGCCTCAAGGCATATCCTCCATCACCTGCAAGCAAATACAAATAGGTGTGTGTCACTCTGAGCTGCCACCTTCAGGAAGCACAGTCATGGCCGCAGCTATTTGGTGTGGACATGCACATGTCCCTGTACGTATGCAAGATTGTTACGTTGATACATACTATACTGTTATGAGGTGTGGTAGTCTGGATGGCGTTCAATAGATGATGCAGGGTGTAATAATGCATGCTGAGGCGGATGTACTGTGGTTGTACGACAATGTTTAGCCTCCTGTTCATGCTGTGTATTGAACACTGTGCATGGTCACACTAGCCACATTGGCACAGTTGCAATCCTGTTCAGTCATGCATTGCTTGTCATACCCATGGTGGCCTGGTCGTGCCTCTTACTTGTTGTATTCGATATGCATAAATGGTCAAATGTGTGCCAGTGATGTGTCATGTTCTGTTTGGGAGGTTCAGGTCAGGAGTGTTTAGCTCTGCATGCATTCTACAATCACCGACATAGGCCAACCAGATGGAGTATGCATCCCCCCTTTCCCACCCAGGTGGAGTATGCACCCCCTCTTTCCCACCCAGGTGGAGCATGCATCCCTACACATCAGTTCCCCAAAGCACTGCCATGGGCCAGTTGGGAAACTCACCAGGCAGCCAGGCACGTCGTCCAGCATGTCGCTCCATGTGACAGGGTAGCGTGGAGTTGTGCAGCACCATGGCATCATGTGTTGATCTGGGAAATCGGGCGCAGCAATGTATGATGATCTTGCTGGAGTCACATACCATTTGCACATTGATGGAGTGGTATTGCTTGCGATTATGGTACACCGCCTCTATGGCATGGGGGACTTCCAATTCCACATGGGTGCAGTCCAGGGCACCAAGACAATTCGGCATGCCTGCCAGTGCATGGAAGTCTACTTTGGTGTCGGCTATCTCCTGGCCAATCCGTGGTAGGGATATGTGTGTGCTTGTGTGCTTCAGGAGGTCATCCAGCACTTGGTTCAACATGCGTGAAAATAGTGGTTGTGAAATGCCATGCAGCTGCCCCACTGTGTGTTGATAGGTGCCTGTGGCCACGAAGTGGATCACAGACAACGCCTTTAGTAGCAGGGGGATGGCAGTGCGTATTTCTATGAGGCTGGCAATGTAGTTGTGTATCATGTCCACTATGCTGGTGATGGTGTCTCGGTCCAACCTGTAGAGGGTGTGGATCTGCTCAGGGGTTAGGTTGAATGGCCTGATTCTGATGGGAGGGATTGGTGGCTGCCTACGAGGCACTGCTGGCTGCTCTGGTGGTAATT
The DNA here is from genome assembly GCF_040938575.1 of Ambystoma mexicanum. Taxonomy (NCBI): domain Eukaryota; kingdom Metazoa; phylum Chordata; class Amphibia; order Caudata; family Ambystomatidae; genus Ambystoma; species Ambystoma mexicanum. The sequence continues at coordinate 528,297,821 of NC_090934.1, forward strand.
GCTGGGCCTGTCTCACCCTCCTTCTCCTCCTGTGTCTCCTCTGTGCTGCCTGTTGTTGCTGCTGTAGTTGTTGCTGTAGTTGGTGTTGTTGCTGTAGATGTAGCAGTATAGGCATGTCCTCCAGCGCCATGATTGCAACAGCTAGTGGTAGCATTTTGGTGTTGGAAGGGGTGCGGTGTGTGGGTGTGCGCATTTTATACTGGCACAGCCTCCATTGACTCCACCTGTGGTGATTGTGTGCATCTGTGGCATTTGGCTTGATTGCTGATTGCTGTTTGCGGGTGGTCCGCGATGCCTATATGGCCAGCATCATGCAGCCCATGAAAACCGGCTTCTGGGTGCCGGTATTTGCATGTTCGCGTGGGTTGGGATGTCCTCCTGTTACCGGCATGACGGTATTTGCTCCCCAAAGGGGCGCATGTACGCGCCCATGCCGTTATTAGAGGCACCGTTATTTAGGGTGCCGCTGATAGCGGGTTGCCGGGTCATGATACACCGGAGCCGTAAGCGATGCCGGTAATCCTTTACCGGCATCGTTTTTCCATTACCACCAACCTCGTAATGAGGCCCAATGTCTCTCCATCTTCGTGACATAATGAGCTCTTTAACTTTCTGCAACATGCAATCACTCATGGTGTGGTCTCTCACCTTGCTCGTCATGAGTGGCTTCGGTGGTCCCCACTGAGCGAGGACGTTTATGTATTCCTCCTCCATTAATGAGCCACGATCATGTTTCAAAAGCAGGTGCCTTGACATGAATTCCACCAGATTGTATTCTTTGTCTGGCTTGTGCATGATGGTGAAGTTGAACTCTTGCAGTTTTAATCCTCAACTTTCAATCCTCTGAGACATTTTGCACTGCAGGTTTCCATAGATTGTGACCAATGCCCGATGGCCAGTCACCACCGTGAATGGTTTGCCCAGGAGGAACATCTGGAAGTGCTCATGCGCGCAGATGACTGCCAGCCTGTCTTTTCCGGCTGTGAATGTTTATTTTCGGCGTCCGTCAGACTCTTGGACACATAGGCAAGTATGGCCATTGGATTGTCTCTGCCAGGTCTATGCTGTGCTAGTATAGCTCGTAAGCTGACAGGGCTTGCGTCCACCCTCAGCTCTGTGCATTGTGCCAGGTTGAAATAGACCATACTCTCAGCTGATCTCTCTTGATCTGGCTGAACGCACTCTCACATGTTTGGTCTCACTGAAAAGTGTTTCCCTTCTTGGTGAGTTATCTTAGCGGTACCCTAGTGGTGGCAAAGTCTCTCAGATACCTGCTGCAGTAGCTTGCCATCCCCAGAAATTACCTTATGTCGCTCACATCTTGCAGGGGCAAAATTATTTCAATTGCTGCAATGTTCCCCGGTTCAGGGCTCATTCCTTCTTGTGAAAACACATGTCCAAAGATTTTGAGATACCGTTTGTGAAATGCACACTTCTCGGCATTCAGCATCAGCCCCACCTGGGAGAGAGCTAAGCATATCTGGTGTAGTGCCTCGTTATGTTGTTTGAGGTTAGCTCCGAAAACCAAAATGTCATTGCTACAGTTGAAACAGTTCTTTATATGCCGAATGACTGTCTGGATGATCTCTTGGACAATCTCAGCAGCTGATGATATCCCAAAACTTTACCTCTTATATATGAATAGGCCATTGTGCATTAGAACCGTGGTTATGTACCACAACTGCTCATCTAGCTGGATCTGGTGATACCCCTAGTAGAGGTACAGTTTTGTGAATACCATGGCTCCATTTAGCATGCCAATCATGTCGTCCAGATGCATGCCGGAGTGTCTCTCTTGTTGAATTGCTTTGTTGGACTGGCGCATGTCCACACAGAGCCTGATCTTTTCAAAAGACCCTTGCTGGGTATCACCACCACCACATGCGAGAACCACAGGGAGGGGCCCCGAGCCTGTTCTATGATGTCTTCGCTCAGCAGACTCTGGATCTCTTTCTCTAATGATGCAGGTGAATGGAATTCCGCCTGGGGTGTTGCGCCACTGGAGGTAATAAGTAACCAGTATGCCATCCCTGTCCCCTGGGCCCCACAGCACATAACACACACAATCAAAGTGATTATGTATGTATCCAAGGTGCTGGGGGCCAAGTAGGTAAGTATGGCATTTATTTTACTAGGCATCTATCATAGATGTCCAGTAGAAAAATAGCATCCCTGTCCCCTGAGCCCCATATCACCTCAGAAGGATAGCTGATTTTAGTCAGTGGGGAGGGAATCCGTGCAACAAAGGCATTTTTAAAATGCCTTTGTTGTATACACCTCCTCCCCCCACTTGCCAAAATCAGCTCGGACTAGCACAAACACACACACATTCACATATTTACACAGCATACACACAGCAAGCACTCCTGTCTCATTCACACGAGCACCCATCATGCACTATTTCTTTAAACAAGCATACATGCACCCATACACAAATTTCAATAATAAATAAATGAACATATGAACACACACATTTATACTACACACCAGAAGCACTCTTTTCTCATTCACAGAAGCACCCTCATGCACTCACTCATAAACACAAGCATGCACACATTTATACACATATTTAAATGATAAATAAATGAGCATACAAGCACACACATTTACACAACATACAGCAAGCACTCTGTCTCATTCACACGAGCACCCAACATGCACTCACTCATAACACAAGCATACATGCACCAATACAGATATTTAACAAATAAATACATGAACAAACACCCACATTTACACAAAATAAACACAGCAAGAACACACTCATTCATACCAGCATCCATAATCATACATTCACCAAACAACACAAGCATGTGCGCATCCATACACATAATTTAAATAAAACAAAACATGAATATAAACAAGCTTACCTTCTGCGGTGGGTCTTTCCACTCCAGGACTCCAGCCCGTGCTAGCATCAACAGGAATCGGGAAGCTTCCTGTTTCCTGCATCTGCATCTGCATGCTGGGGCCTGAGCATGTTTGTGCAGACACCTCACTTCAGCCTGCTGTGTCTGTATGTGTGAAGAGGCACAGGCGTGTTTTATTAGCCGGCCTTCATCCATGTAAAGTGCTTTGTAGGGCATAACCACCAGTTTTTGCATTTACAAAGAATGTAAATGCTTTTAGATTCTTTGCAAATTCAAATACAACAATGCATTATTATTTTTTTCACTTTTTTAATAGTTTTGATTCTCTGTGTTTTTTAGCAGGATCTGAATAGTCCTGAAAATTAAGGGGTGGGGCTGTCGGTGAGGGGGTGCCCCACTTGCGCCCCATAAGTCTTGCACTGTTGTTTTTTTGTGTTACTTGTGTTAATGATATGATGTGATAGGATAGGTTATTTATAACGAACCTGTGTTGCTCTGTGTCGTCTTGCTTCCAAGGAGAGCACGCTGCCGAGACTGGAGGACAAACAATAAAAACAATATGTAATGTTTGACATTACATATTGGTACTTTGCAGTGACTTAACAGTGGCACATGCCGCCTTAGAAATCACACAAAAATATAATGCGTATATTATAATTTACTTTGCTATAGTCTTTTGTTCTTTTGGACATTTCAATGTTGTATACAGTAAATGTTACCATTTAAGCTAAATCTGCCCCTCTACCTTGTCCCTACCTCTTGCACTCGCTCTCACGCAGACTCATTTTCCATCTTTGTCCTTCTCCCCCTTGCTAACTTACTCCTGATCTCTCTCTTTTGCTCTCTCTATCCCTTTCTCTCTCTAACCCTCTACAAATGGTGAGAGAGGACAATCACGATAACACTCTCCATCACATCTCCCATATCATTGTCCTTTATCCCCATCCTTATTCTTTGGGGGTCACACAGTCCATGGTGTGTATTTGTGACAAGGTGCAGCAGTACTTAGGAACGTGTTCGGCCTGAGTGTTTTTTAACAGGATCGTGCCATTGTAAAACGTGTTTGTAAATCAAGCCCATTGTCTCAATGCCAAACCATTTGAGGTCCATCACATTAGTGCCCTGGTAATTTCTAAATTTCTAAATCACCTCCCCAACACTGCAATATCATTTGCTTACAATTTTCAATCCATTATTAAAATGTGACTAATAGACGTAAACGAGCATATCTATTTCCTAATGTTAATACGCAACACATATCGGCATCATTGTTAAAATAAAAATTGGATGCATGGGAGCCCGCATGGGCTACTTGTGTTGCTTGCCTGCATGTTAGTAAGAGCATGCCACTAATAGCTTGTATAAGCTTTAACACGACAGGAATGACTGTGGGTGTGTCTGTGTGTGTGCCTGTGTTTGTTTTGTATGTGTTTATTGTAGAGGTTTTACTCAAAATATGATGACGGATATGTCTTATCGCACATGTTCTTTTGGGACATGTTAAGGCTAGTTGAGTGTTGATTTGACTATTTGTAAATTATAGGTATTGGTATAATACCTACACGCATGGTTGAGCTGAGGAGATTTGAGCTATCTTGGGTTTCTTCTTGTATGTTACTTGTGGATCCCCTGCCTTGTCGATAACCTACCTGTATATCCTGTTTTTCTTTTGCATGTAGAGGGAAAATGTTATGTGCTCTGTTGTTGTCCCTGTTAAGAACCAAGTGGTTTTCTTCCCTACTCTGTGTGGGTAGAATAATTAGGCATTGAATTATTGAATGTGAATTTGTGAGTATTCTCTGAAAGTGCCAGGTGGAAGTTACCAGGACAGGCAGTTGGTGTATAGACACGAGTAGCTTCTGCTGTCACCCCTCTGCTATACCCTCTCCCAATAACATTACCTACAATAATTCAGTGCACTGGAGGCTGGTTACTAGCTTAATCCACACAGGTGATAATTCTGGAGTACAATCTTGGTCATTTTCTTTGTGGCAGTCATGCCATCTTTGTGCTTGGGTCAAGATGGCAACTCTAAATGCCACTGATGCCTAGGGGCAAAGAAGACAGTTCCCTTTGCAAGAAAATGACCACATTTACCCAATACTGGATATGAACATGGCTGCCATTCTGACAATATTTTTTCTAGCTTACTAGGTTATTCAACAAACATTTCCGCTATACAGTTTCTGAGTGAGAATGTCATGCAGGCAGATCACTACCAATTCCCTTTAATGCACATTTGATTTCAAGACCCACATTGAGAAACAAAGCTAGATAGCCTTGTTCAAACTATCTCTCCTTCGGATATAGACTTTGCAAACATTACACAAGTCCTGGTCCTTTGTCATTTGGATAGGGGCAACACTTGTCTCCTGTCACTCTGAAAGTTCTCCAGCATACCGGGCCCTTTCTCATCACAAGACTGAAGAAATGTGATCACATCAGCTACATCATCAACGAGGTATCCTGGTAGCCCTTCCAGGCCCACATCACCTTCAATATGGACTGCATCACATACAAGGTTGTGCCATCAAGCAAAGTTCCGGTTGGATCTGGCTGAACATTTCTGGAGGCATCTGCAGCAGAAGCCACGTAATCAGCAAGTAGCCTTAATCTAAGGGATGCAAGAAGGTGAGAACGAGAAAACAGGCCTTGTACCGTGGAGCGCCCAGACTCTGGAACAACATACAGATGCATATCGGATTATTCCCCCATCTCTAATGCACATCAAGAAGAAACTAAAATCCCTGCTCTTAAAGTGGCATCTGGTCAACCATTGACCCTCCATAGCATCTCTTCCTTGTCTCCCACCTTCCTCCGACCTGTCTTGCTATGTGTTTGAGCCCTTGCTTGTGCAGCTCTCCATTACTTGCTGGATAGTTGTGTACTGCATACATTGCATTCAAACATAAGTACACCGAATAACCTCCAGTCAAGCTGCTAAACCACCCTACAAAATGCACTCTTGAGAAACAATACAACAAATAGATGATTCTCGTAAAGTGACCATGCCCTCTTTGTTCATTTGGGACACGATGACAGCTATTTTATTATTGCATCGAAGCTAGATGCGTCAAGGGAAATATGACCTCCAGTAAAAACGTGAAATATATTCTGTTCAATTTCAAAGTCTAACACACACCGAGACGATTGAAGTGCTGCCGGAAATACTAGTATGTGTGTCTTCTTTAAAACTTGCATTCTGCCTACCTGCCCACGAAATATGCCCGGACCACCTTAATTTAATATCTACAAACATGCAGCATCCTTGTTCACTAGCGTCATTCCAGGCCTACTCCATTGTCGGGTTTTTAGCTCAGATGAGACAGCTGCCTGAACCAAGGGAAGCCAGACAGGCTTGGCGCCACCGCCCCGTCCTTTCGAAAAGAACGTGCGGTCAGACTGGGGAAGAACATCGGCTCAGGCACCAAAGAAAAAGATGCTCACTGTCGCAAATGGCAATGTGTTCCTTTTGTGACAGACTGTTTGAGATTCGTTGCACATTTGTCTTTGTATAGAATATTTGTTAAACTCTAGGTAAAATTGATATGTACACAGTGAAGTAATTGATCAAATATGCCCACTCTCACTAACCTAAAACACAAAACAAAAAATGGCCCATGGTAGCATGTTGGGCCTGCACTTCGGGAATTGCCCCATTGCTCTATCGGCCATTCCAAGGCTGCCTGATGAACTGCGTGCATAACTACTTAGTGAGCCCTGGCACAAGTCTCTCCTTCATAATGCACTAAGGTGCGCAGCAAGGTAAACACCTCCACATCTATCTATTTCTGCAGCCATTTTGAAAGTATATTCTGTTCAGTTTTTTCTTTAGTTTGGAGATAAACAGGTGCCAAATCCTTACTCATCCCCTTGCCCTTTAATTGAATCCCTCCCTGTAAACCAGAGCTTAAAGAAAAGTAATAAAGGAAATGTCATGCTGTGTATTCATCTTCTCAAATTCAGAAAAAAATGTATAAACACTGCAAAACGAGCTCACACACAAGCATACTCTACACAACAGGTATAATGAACACTTCACAACAGTCGGCGCCATTGGCTTAGTAATGCAGTCCCCAGATGGAGCAGTGAAGTGGGGACTTAATTTGAAGAATGTTTTAAAACACTGGCATTTAGCAGAACAGAGTTTCGTAACAACAAACTGTCTATTAAGGCAACACTCGCAGGCACTACCTTTATCAAATGTCTGTACATTTCTATTGAAGATGTAATAAATAAATATGAAATAAATAAACGCCTTAATGCTATCACAATAAAAAAGCAACTCATGCACTTTCATTATCACCTTAACATTTTAAACAGATGTCTTATTCTTATTTGTGCACTGCTAAATTAGGCACATTTCTGACACTCACACATGCATCTTGTTTTACATTTGTTGGAAAAAGACATATGACGACATGAAGTAACCTGTTTTAGTTTTAAGTAAGGCTGGACGAACTTCCCGATATGTGAACCGCAAAAGTTGTCAGGTCACTGTCCTGTCTTTCAAAGGTTCATACAGCGCCTGGAAACACTGAGAGAAATGAATACACAGAGCCGTGTGTAGGAGTAAACTTAATCTATTCTCTTTGCACAGCCACTGAGCTGGGTCTCTGCAGGAGGCCCGGTGCATGAGCTAGATGCAAAGCCTCGGACAGGCCAGTGGCAATGTAAATAAAGGAGCCAGACTCCTTTCTCTGTAACGGCGCCGGACACAACATCTACCCTTTCTAACAAAAATTAGACAAAATGTTCACTCTCGTTTCTGTGATTATATTTCCTCAGTCAGATGGGTTGGACATACGATATGAATCCTGAGTCTCGTTGACACTTCTGTTCAACAGTATCATCTTCGAGTAAGGTATCTCATCTTTTTCTTCACTGGGTTGCTCCCCTTCTTTGAACATTCTGAAGTGAGATGCGTTCCTCGTGAGGACCTTGTGTGGAGATCTGGCGGTGATCGTCACACCTTTTTCACATGAGTAATTACAAGATGCGCAGGGTCAAATGTGCTGTATGTTTTCTTGCTTTGCCTCTGGCACACGAGGAAGTGGTCCCTACACTGAAAAGTTTTACTGTATTTCCTGACACCGGCTGTCAGCATATTCTTTCATGCTTCTCTGCGTGGTTTCATCCACTCTTTGTAGTTCACCTTCTCCTCTCCCTGGCATAGGCGCATTGTGCAGTAGTCTAGTCTGGATCCTTCGGCCAAACATTAATTCTGACAGGCACTGTCCTGTCATGCCATGTGGCCAGTTCTGGTAGTCCCTCAAAATGTTGCACACAGCCTGATTGATTGACATGGAGCACAATTCATTTTGTTGTAGCACCTTCTTTAGACTTCCCATAAGTCACTCAACAATACCATTTGCTTGAGGCCTGTAAGGATATTTGGCGTGTTACAGCACAGAGTACAGCACTACTGCACAGGTAGCAATTTATTTTTGATGCAGCACCACAACATGGGTGTGGAGCATTGCTATATGTGTTGCCAGAGTAACATGGACATATAAGTAAAGACAGGCTATTCAGTCAAAAACGATTTTTACATATAAGATGCAAATCTATTTTTACAGTTAAAAGCACACGTGCACATTCAAAAATGCACACTATTTTTCACCTGAAATGTCTATGGTGCAAGAGACACATTTGAACATTAATAACTCACCTTATTAATAACTAACCTGACTAATAAAACTGCATTTAACATAACCCACTAATAAAAATGTGTCTCCACTGCAGAATTAGGTCTACTCTGAAAGTGAACTTTTAAACGCACATTCATTTTTTTTTTCTCTCTGCTGCTCTGTCCACATAACTACAAGAAGCAAAGAGCTCGAAGGAACAGGAAATCAGTTGGTTACAAATTTTTACTGTAGAAATGAGCCATTGTGTAGTGAGGGAGGAGATGACATGATTGATTCTGATTGGAGCAGCGTCATAGCAAGTATCATGCTAGAGGCAGTGATTAGAGTTTTGCTGGGGAAGCTTGAGGAGAGGGGGAGAACAATCGAGATCTTGCAGAGCTGGGAGAAGGACCTGTTTCCTGGCTGAAGCATTCCTGCTGCAAAAGCTGAGAATTCCAGGCAATAACCCCGGTTTGAGAACGACAGACGCTTGTTTTCACTGGGGTTAATCTTCAAGGGAGCCAAATTCAGAAAGAGAATAGCCGGAGAAAACTCATTCTGAACAGATAAGGTAATTACAGAAGTGTGGGAGCTGTGCGAAAGTGTGCGAAACTGTTCAGTCAGTGTATTCGAGGGAGTCCCAGTCCCTTATCAGCATATGTAATGTTACCAATTGAATATATTCTCGCAGTTCTCTGTTCATTTTATCACAAATAATGTTGTACCATTTCATTTATTTCTGTAAAAAAGGGTTAAACTGTGTTTAAAGGAAATTTCTATAATACAAAAATATCTGAAAACAGATAGCTAGTGTGTATTATTTCTCTCTTTCATTTTGCATGGGAAACGGTTTAAACGTGGGTAGATTTTTAAACAGTGCAATTGTCATTTTAAAACAGATGTGTGCAAGATTATATTCAGTATGGACAGTTGTGAGTGACTGTTTGTAGCATAGCTTGTTGGAGGTACATGAGCCAACGGGAAGAGAGACTCTCTGGACATAGTTCCATGCCGTATATAAGGTAGTGGAAATTACCACAAAAATACCACAATAGCCCATGGTGGCACACAACACTAACACTGAAAATGTGGTATCCCTAAAATGTAGGCCTGAGGTCTCTCTAGTGATCAAGAACAATCTAGATAAAAAACAAGGGATGTTGGATATTGGGGCCACAAATAAACCAACCACGCAAATTATCGCGCACATTATCTAAATAGGTCTGAATTCTGAAATAATGCAATGTATTATTGTTATGTGTGATCCAACATGAATACAGAGAGTGATTATTGCTAAAGGTATTTTGGCGGTAAGAAAATACCGCAAAGCCCCAAATATCCACAAAATACCCGACAGGCCATACTTGCATAATCTTTCTGTGATCTGTGGTCCATGAATAGAGCAAATTCAAAGCTGCTGAATGGCGGACCGTTATCCTATTTCAACACTTCTGGAATACCTCATGCCGAGAATATGTTGTCTACCTCCGGTATCACTGACCTGGCCGACGTGGATGCCAGCATTTGGACAATAGCTAAGTGTGAAAACTCATCCATGAGAACCATTCAGTATTTGTTTTCTCCAAATGGTCCAAAGAAGTCAATAGCAAGCTAAGTCCAGGCTCCTTTTGGCAGCTCTGACATCTGAAGTGGCTGTGGAGCATTGGCTCTCGAGGTACTTTGGCAGATATGACACGTGCTGACAAAACGTTCCACCATTTCATTCAGACCTTGGAACCACATTGTGTCCTTGATTTGTCGTTTGGCAGCCACAACACCTTTGTGCCCTTTGTGCACTAGATCCACAACAGCTTTTTGCAGACTCTCGGGAATGACTATGCAATGACCTCTCATTATCAGCCCATCTGGTTTCCCACTATTCGCGTCTATCCACCTTCCGGAAACCTATGATGTATTTTAACTTCCTTAGTTGGTCATCTTAATGACTATGTTTAGGTGGTGATTGTCTCTGGAGTTCCTTGTTGTGTGATAAAATTAACATATTCTTCTGCCATTGATGTTCCTGGTGTGTTGCTGGGCAAAGGGTGTTGTGACATAAAATCTGCTGGGTTATACTCCTTTCTCGGCTTGAGTATTATGGTAAAGTCAAAGTCCTGTAATCGTAAGGTCCACCTTTCTATCCAAGAAGGCATTTTGCAGTGTGGATTTTTGTAAATAGTCACCAGTGCGTGATGATCAGTGACAATAGTAAAAGCCTTTCCCAAAAGAAACATTAGAAAATGCTGGCAGGCCTAGATGACTGCTAGCCCCTCTTTTTCAGGTTGAGAATATTTGACTTACACATCTGACGGTTTGTTGCTGGCATATGCAACTACTTGCCTTGGTGTGTCTCGTCCTGGACAATTTTGCCCCAGTATGGCACCTAGTCCTACCAAACTAGCATCCACTGTTAGTTCTGTGCATAATTAACTCTGGGTTGAAGTATGTAATGTGCTGTGCTGTGACTAATGGCATCATTACAAGTCTGCCGGTAACTGTGCCGGGAAAACCGGCAAGTTGCCGCCAGACCCGTAATGAATTACCGGCACCTGACTTTCCGGTGCCACTGGGCTATTCTGAGTCCCGCGGCCGTGAAATGAGAGTAATTTTGCAATTCCCCATTTTCATTGAGTCCCATAGAACTCAATGGGAATGGGGAACACTGAAGCACAGGCACTGGCAATAACGGTGCTGTTGCTTCCGTTAAAATCTGCGGGTGTGGGCCATTGCGCCTTCCAGGTCTGACCCTGGTGGGTGGGATGGTACCCACCCGCAGAGTCGTAGTGTGCCAGTCCAGAAACAACGGTGCCAGTAGACTTACTGGCACCGTAGTTTCCAGACCGGCACACTCATAATGAGGCCCTATGTCTTGTTTCATCTGCGTGAACGCACTCAGACATTCGGCAGTCCACTGAACAATATGTCACTGTTTCCTGATCTCTCTGAGTGGGGCGCTGACAGTCACAAAGTCGCACAAGTATGTGCTGTAGTAGCTCACCATTCTTAGAAATTATGTGACGTCACTGACATCCTTGGGTGATGAGATCTTTCTTATTGCCGTGACCTTGCTTGGGTTAGGACTCATGCCTTTTTGCGAGAATATGTGCCCAAAGAACTTTAGGTGTTCCTTGCGAAATGCGTATTTGTCTTGATTTAGTGTCAGTCCCGCTTTCATTAGCGCAGCGCATATCTTGTATAGGGCCTCTTCATGCTCTTCTGTGATGGCTCCAAATACCAGAATGTTGTCACTGACCTTGAAACAGTTCTTTATGTTGCAGATTACTTTTTTTATGCTTTCCTGAAATATTTCTGCCGACAATGAAATTGCAAAGTTGAGCCTTTTGTACCTAAAAAGCCCAAAATGCATGTCGAATGTGATCATATATCTCAATCGCTCATCTGTTTTTATCTGGTGGTATCCCTTATTGAGATCAAGTTTTGAGAAGATCCTGGATCCATTCAATAAACCAATCATGTCATCCAAGAGCACCCCGGGATGTCTCTCGCATTCGATTGCCTGCCTCATGTCGATATATATGCATATTGCATCTGGCGTTTCCTGTTTTGGAACTGCCACTATGTGAGACACCCATGGGGTAGGACAACGGGCCAGTTCAATTATGTATTGTTCAATCAAGCTCTGCATTTCTTTCTCCACCTGTGCTCGGAGATGAAAAGGTAGCCTCCTGGTGTGTTGAACGACTGGAGTGACCGACTCTTCGATGTGTAGCGTGTCAGAGTTTTCTGTGACAGTGATACTGCATCCGGAGCTGTTGGAATGCTGAAGGAGAGGCTATCTCCAGCTTCTAGTATCAGCAGGTGGGACTAAGCACTTAAACACTACGGCCACAGTGGAGCGAGCCAAAGCATGTCTGAGTGTTCAGTTTTCCGCGGCTCCTGGTGAAGTAGGAGCTGTGGTTTGAGAATCTGACATTCCATCACGTGGACTGTCCAGCACACGTACACTATAAACAAGCATTTCCATGTGACAACAAGGAACGGTGGACAGCGTTCATCTGACCGGCACTAACGATGACTTCAAACTTACCTGCAACTCCTCCCTCGGAGAACACACACGTAGTTGTGTGATAACAAGTAAGAACACCATGAATATTTAAACGATTGACTATGTGACTTAAACAGCCTCCGTCCCGCCTCCCTTGCCATATAACATGGAATCAGCTGCATGCAGTAAGCACACTGAGACACAGGTGCTAGTGCTGGTCCCAGACACAGAGCAACAGTTGTTTTTCATTCAAGCACCGAAAGTAGCATATAACGTGTGAAGGTACCAGCGGGATACAGCAAGTGGCTACCAGCGAAACTATTGCTCACAAGTACCAGGAGGAGCAACAACATAGGAATGGGCCTCATTACAGTTTTGGCGGTGGCCTTGCCGGTAAAACCGGCAGGCTGCCACCAAACTTGCAATAATTTCCAGCACCCACATATGGGCATTTACCGGGGCATTCCGGCCCCGCTGGACTCGGTAATTGCCCGGTGCCTGTGCATCCGACATGCTGTGCTCGCGGGTACCTTTCTGCCCACCAGGTCCGAAGGCACCGACGAGCACAACTTGTGTTTGCCGGTCCGAGAACTATGGTACCGGCAAGCTTACCATCACTGTAGTTCCTGTACCAGCAAACTCATAATGAGACCCAATGTCTCGATTGTAGTAGAGAAACATGAAGAAACAGTAAGAACATTTCCTGGACTGGGAAAGGGGCTTGTTAATAACTCCTACAAAGGTGTTCGCAGGTAATAAACCTTTAAGCCCTTGGCTCTCAAAACGGCAGCTCTCCTAAAGTCAACATACAGTTACTACAACACGGAGACAATTGTTGACTAACCAAAGTACAGAAAACACAAGAAGAGCCACATTGGTAAGTGAAGGAGCACATCTCTAAACAAATATAAGAACAATGTGTATCAACCAAACATGGCAAGGATGTACAAAGTGGAACACTCAGGGATGATCTCAAAGGCCCAGAGCAACATGAAACAATACAGATGACTAATATGAAAAGGCTAATCAAAACAGACAATTGAATATTACATCTATCAATTATGCATCTCATGATGATTTGGCAGAACCCCAATTGTTGTATATCATCAAAGAGACATAACTACCATCTACCTCAGGCCTAATCAACCGCATTGGGAATTCACACCAATCAACGCCAAATTTCAGAAATAGGAAAGATAAACAGCCCAAGATTGCAGACTATACTTTAACAGCTACGAGCATGAAACAAACAATAATGGCATTTTTTCGAAAAACGTAGATGTTGCAGCTTAAGTGATGTGGATATGTTAGAAAATGCTTAAGAATCTATGTCCATTAAAACAGCATTAACAATCAAGATGAACTGTCCCATTGAAACAACAATTGCACACATATTGGGAAAAACTAATGGTACTAATGCACATATTCTGATCGATTCATCTTATGAACTGAATGCAATCTCTCAATCTGAAATAGAGTTGCAACCAGATCAACATAGAGAGAAGTTGGTACAAAATACCACCCAAAAAATAATTCAACATTAAAATAACATCATAAACACAAAGGAGACAGAAGACTTGACCTTGACTGCCCTAAATGTCATGCTAAGTTATCTGGTAAATATTTTTTGAAATGTTAAAAGGAGAGGTTCAAACACATGCAGGAATTCTCATGGAACTCACTAAGGAAACAGATGAAAACCAAAGCTCGCTACTTGGACTAAAAGCAACTGTAAATTCATTGATGAAAGTGGAACTAATCAAAATGACAACTGAAATTGCCACACCATGTTTGGCTGTGAAATAACTGAATACTAAATGGACAGATTCCAGCATCCGACTGGAAGCCTTAAATAACAAAGTTATGCCATTAAGGAAGGACATACAACAATATAAACAAAATGAGATAAAAATGAATTGAGGACAACAACATACCTGATGACACACCATTATCTGAGTCCATGATGGAAGAAATGATACATCTCGTGCAAATTGCGGAAGAGGGTTTCTTCCAAACAGAAATCCATGTCACTGGAAAAAAGAAAGACCAAAACAATGGGGAGGAAGAACCCAAAATAAAAGGTAAGTGACAGAGAAACAAAAGAAGGAGATACACACAAAGAAACAAACTCATGGTACATGAAATACTCAAAAAGGAATACAAGAACAGAAAACCAAAAAGCAGAAAAAAAGGAAAATGTGCAACACTGACACAACAGCATTCATTAAAACACTTAAAACACCACTGACAAAGTGCACAGAAAGAGTACTAAAAATGAATACAAAGCACATTAACAAGGACAGTCTTGTAACTGAGGTGATTGATGACCAGGAAATCAAGCAGAATGATGATTATTCACTTAAGGAGCAGATCAAAGGAACTAAGACTAAATTAGCTCTCACTGTAGGAATTCAAACAGTTCTAAGTCCAGTGTCACAAAAAAATGCACCAATATTTTTGACAAGACCCCAAACTAAACAGAGATAAGGCTGCGGGGCTGAAAACGTTGGTAGTAGTTGTACCGAATGAAAACAAAATGGAGAATCAAGAAACAACAGGGGAATCATCTACATTTATGACATTCATGTGTGAGCATCTTGTAGAACTAAAATGACAAAATAAAAAAAGAATTGAACGTGCAGATGTACAGACAAACAAGGGGAGCAAGAAGATATGTGTATACAAGCACATGAAGAGAAGACAATCAATGTCAGCATATATGCCCTGCCAAAAGTATGGATGAAGCGAATAAACAGAAAATTGAGAGGTGAGAAGCCCCTCAAGAGAAACACAATTGTTCATATATTTAAAGATGTGACGGATGTAATTATCTTCTCATCCTCAGACATAGAATATGTCAAATTAACTATCCACAGGTGCACAAATGTGGTGGAGATTTGCTTGAAAACCAGAGTGGGAGTAAGTGCAATACTAGCAGCAAATGTAGAACTAAAGACTCTTGGATACATTGTCTCAGATCAGATGGCGAACAAACTTGAAACAACGGAAAAAAAGATGTGCGAATAATGAGGAGAACAAAACCAGAGATCCTGAAAATAAAGTTAACAGCACAAGTGAGGAACAAAGAAGATAAATTTAAATGCAACCACCTAACAAAAAAACTAAAGATTGGGCCTTGATCACAGAAATCCTTTTGCAAATCTTCAAGAAATTGGTATTAACGGAACATACTCTCTAGTAAAAAAACCTGGAGATCATTAGTTGAAATACTAGAGGATCTGGCTCATTTAAATACCAAATCTACCAAGGAGGAAATATTTAATTTGTATGACATAATCATATTTCAGGAGATAAGGTTAATGTCATGCTTTAAGATGGATGGATATTCAACTGTGGAACAAGCCGCAAACAGGAAAGAAGAAGGTCGACCTGCAGGAGGTTTGCTAATTGCATGTCAAAACTCAACCTTCAGAAACGTTCAGATATTGAGTATTGATACAAATGGAATACTAATTACTAAAATGAAGCTAAGAAACAACAGATACATACAAATCATAACAGTCATGAATTTGTATTGGAACCCAGCAACTTCAACACTGAATTAGTTCCTATCAAATATTACCAACATTCTCATACAAGTGGAAGCTCTAGTAGGATTATGTTACACCATAATTGTGGGTGTTCTTAATTCTCAATGCATTACCACAACTGAGAAAATAGGGGGTTGCACAAGGAAACCAACAGTGAATGGGAAGAAATGGTTGACCTTTCTACCAGATTGGAACCTTGTCATGGCAAATGGGAGCATCAATGGTGACAAACCAGCAAATCTCACATGGAAACATGGGATTCTAAACACAGCGATTGACTACCTATTTCTATCAAGAGAACTGTTTGACAAGTGTCAACACTTCAGAATCAAAGAAAATCATAACAGTGATAACAACATGTTAATTGGCTCTATACATTGTAAAAGAATTGCAGCCACACATAACTACGCCAATCAGATACAAGTAAACACCAGGAAAAATAAATTGGCTACCTTTAAAAAAAGGGGTACCACATTGAATAAGAAATTTGAAAACTGCCTAGATATGCTAAATGATGGAGAGGTTACCACACTATGTAACCCTCAGAATTGTCTCGACTTTTTGTGGGACTGAGATACTCCACAGAATAATCATAAGATATGATATGATATGGCATTCATAACATGCCTATACAGAAGTGTTTCAAGGCACGACGAGGCAAGGGAGGGGAAACAGACGGAAGACATTGACAACTATCCTACTAGGCCAGGTGACATTGAGATTGTGCAAGTGCAGGGGAGGGGTGAAGGGAAAACTGCAGAGGGAAGAGGGAGCTGGCAGTGCAGTACATAGGAAAACAGTGAAAAAAAAATAAGTAATACCCGCAGAACACACAAACAAGCATTTGATGAAACAATATGGGCAAGGAAAAAGGAAATGAGAAAAGCACCTCAATAGATCACAGTATGACCGTGCTCTTCATAATCCAAAAAACACATATAAAAATGGGTCTAGGGCTAAGAAACAAACAAATGCTTCTACAGAACGATGGAGAATGTATGCTACAGGTGATGCATTATACCAACTCAATGAATTTTTGGTGCATCATCAACTCAAAGACAACTGAACAAACTAACGTTGAGAGTAATGTGATCCCTGAAGAAATATGGTAAACTTCCCAAAGTGACCACTTCAACAGAGCTGTTGAAGCGCTCTCACACAATGGAAACTGGAAGTCAACCATTGACATAAATACAATAACAGAATTGATAAAAAAATCATCAACATGTAGGGCTGCTGGCCCAATTGGACTGACCAATGTGATATTAAAGTCCAACATCTCAGTATGGCCAGAAGTGGTCAACATTTTACTTTGTTATGTAATAAAAAAAAAATCCAGAGTCCTGGAGAGAATCAGTAATAATTCACATTTCAAAGAAGGGAGAGCGGGACGTTTCTAAGAACTATCACCCGATCTCCCTATTGGATGTAGATAACAGAATCTTTAAGGGAATAGTGCTGAGATAACTTGATATCTGGGCAGAAGACAAGGGGATCCTGCTAAAACAACAAATTGTTTTTTGCAGTGGTCTTTCAACAACGCTAAATGGTGCTCTAATGAGTCTTATATCCAGCAGGTCATTTCAAAAGGGAGGTAATATGTTTTATGTGGCATGGATTGACTTTTCCCAATCTTTCAACACTGTAAATTGAGACCTATTGTGCAAAAGGCTAAAACGTTGGGTAATACCAAGCACTCTCCAAGCAATTCTGTTTGAGCTGCACAATCACGCCAGATTACAAATCATACCGGATAAAGCAGGATGATTGAGTGAAAGTATCACAACTGCAAGAGGAGTCAAGCAAGGTTGCAGACTTGCTTCCTGTCCTTTCAATTTCTACCTAGCATATCTATCAAGAATCCTGGATGGAATGGTTGTGGCATGACTGAAAGAGTCGAAACAAAGACTATTATGGATCACCTATCCAGATAATATTGTCTTGCTGGACCACACACTGATAGTGCTACAACGCCTCTTAGTAGCTTGGGGGATGTATGTGAAACAAAAATACCTGCAGATAAGCCCCACTAAATCAAACATCATGAATTATAAAAATCCAAGAAAACGGGAAGCAAGCTTCAACTGGTACCTAGACTGCCACCAAATTACAGTAGTAATGGATGTGATATATTTGGGTTTCAAATTAAGAAGCTTTGCCACCATGGGGCTCTTAATGTAAGAACTGGAACATAAATTATTGAACTTGGGCGCACAATTGAAAAATATCCTCAACTCCTACTACAAATGTTCCCTGATTGCATTGGTGAAATTCTACACAGAAAAGATTGTACCTTCTATTACCTATGGAATCAACATAAATCCAATGAGAGAGAGCATCATTTGGAATAGATTTGAGGGCTAACTATGGAAAGGGGTTCTCAATCTCCGCCTATTGTTACCCATCTCAGCAATGTGCTATGAGTTGGGTCTAGAGTCACTAAACTCCAAGATCGAATACAAAGTGTTGTCCCTTTTCAGACAAATAGTAGAACCGCGAATCAACTCCCTATTTCAGAACATTTACAAAATAATAACAAACTGTGACAACCCGTTTCTCAACAAACTCATGCTACAAGTCTCCTCAATCATCCTAAAATGTGAACAAAACATCATGGACCTGATACAGAATCCACTGAACGTTAAAGAAGCTCTAAAGAATTTTGACTGGATCAAAACTATTGACATGGAGAGGGTCTTGAATTTATAGCAACCTTTATCTTCGCAAGATAAACCCACAGGCTGCCGTACTATTTATCTAAGACAATTCCGCAATCCACAATGGAGAATTAACTTTTTAAGATTCTGTCTTAACCTCCTACCAGCGAGAGAGATACTACATATAAAACACAAGGCTAACTACCCAGAAAACAGCTGCCCGTGGTGCATCACACAAGGAGCTCAAAATCTAAAACTTATACTGATGGAGTGTGCTAGAACAAAAAAAAATCAGAATCATGAGGTTGATCAGATTTGTGCACAGCAGTTGGTTGCTGACAACCCACTCCTTATGCGAAAGACTAGTATTGGTACAGGAGTCAAGGCTCCCGATAGAAGTTGTGAAGATTCTCAGAGACCTGAATTTACTCACAGAAAGAGACAATGAGGAGAATAGTTAAAAATATACTCCCCGTGAAGTTAAGGGATGGCATATTGTTTGCTTACACTCTATTCAAACTGTCAATTCAAAACTCAGACATGGTCTGCTAAACAAAAGAATTAACTAACCGTAAATGAGAATGTAATGAATTTTTATTAACAATTGCATTTTATTTTGCTTTGAGATCTTAAAGTTGTAATAGTGGAATACAAATTGATATGTTATGTAATTGTAGAAAGCTGCATGCGGCTAAACACAATAAAACAAAATAATGTTATTGGTTTGTCTTTTAGGTAGCCCAGTCCAGTAAACAGGGCTGGGAAGCTCTGTAGGATGGAGACATCCTGCTGCATGTTGTGTGTTATAGCTGCTATCCCCATTTTCAGTGTGTTAGGGAGGTCCAGTAAATTGCTCCCCGGACCTCACTCTGTAGTACTGCAGCTCTGTAACACTATGCCAGTCCTTGTACCAATGAGTTGTGGAGAATTTTCCATTATTATGCACAGGGCCCTTAGCTCCCCATTGGAATATTCTTTGTTCGGATGGAACCAGTCATGGACAATTCGATATTTTCTATTTACTAATATTCTGAGATGCATATGATGAGGGTGATCTTCCAGTGACCTGACGTACATGCCTCACAACATCTTGTCGGGCATCTGTATCTCTTCTCGGCCCCATGTTGCTTTGGGGTTGTTCTTGCCTCTGTGTGTTGTACTGAGGGCCCTGTGATTGACTTGGGAGGGGGAATTATAAACAATGGGAAGATGATTTTCTCACCCACACATAGTGCACTTTTGTCCAAATGCCGGGAACTTCATGCCGGGGTCTTGTGGGAATATCAGTCCAAAGCAATAGCATCTGCCCATGGAGACATGACCTCTGGTCTGGCTCACCAGTGTATTGACTGCATCCCTGTTGAGTCACCTGATATATCTGTTCCTTCGTGGGTCCATGGTTACTCTACATTTGGGTGACCTGGATGTTGTTGCGTGCCTCTGCCCAGGCCATCTGTAAAATGCTACTCAGCGGAAGCGATTCTCACAATAACTTCTTTCTGAATGGTGATGATAGACAGCTACTAATGATCCTGAGGTGTAACACTTCATCGGTTAGAAATTAAGAAAGTCACAGTGAACCACCAGCTTGCGAAGCTGTGTGACAAATGCATCCATGCTCTCACCTGTGCGTTGACAAGTCGTATTGAATGTGTGCCTTTCGTGATCTATGATGTGATATATGATATGATATGACATTTATAATGTGCATACACACAAGTGTTTCAAGGCACGACAAGGCAAGGGAGGGGAAACAGACGGAGGACAAGAGCAACAATCTTACTAGGCCTAGTGACATTGAGGTCCCGCAAGTGCAGGGACCGGGGAGGGGAGAAGTGCAGGACAAGGAATCAGAACACAAGTACTGCAGCCAACAGGTGGCAAATGTGAGTGTTAGAAGTGCAGACAACAAGTATCTAAGATCAGGAAAGTGGACTGTAGGGTTACAGATACAGACCACAAGTGCAGGAGGTGCCAGGAGGCAGTGCGGGTATGCAGCTGGACAGGCAGAGACCTGGGTACAAATTCAGAGGGTTGCCAGATGCCCAGTGCATGTATCAGACAGGAAGTCAGCAGAGGAGAAGAAGAAAGAAGACAGCATCAAAGAGGAAGGTCTTGAGGTGCTTCCAGAACCGGAGATGGTACTGCTCAAGTTTCAGAGAGGCAGGCAGGCTGTTCCAGAGGGAGGCACCAGCTGAAGAAAGAGATCTGCCCCCAACGTTTTGCTTGGAGAAGTGACTCACCCTCAAGGAGTTCAAGGTGGAGGAGCGAAGAGCTTGAGTAGGAAAATATTTCTGTAGAGAGAGTTGGAGGTATCGCGGTTCCAGGCCCCAGCAAGCCTTATGGACAATGTAGAGGGTCTTGAACTTGATCCTTGCTGCCACTGGGAGCCAATGGAGAGATTTCAGAGCTGTAGAGATACGATCCCTGTACTTGAGGCCAAGGACAAGTCTCGCAGTCGTGTTCTGGATGAGTTGTAGAGAATGGAGAGTAGAGGCAGGTAGAGTTAGAAAGAGGCTGTTGCAGTAGTCCAGCCTGGGAAGAACCAGGGTTCTGAAGAAAGTGAGCTCCTGGGGAAAATTGAGGAAAGGAAGAATATCTCTGAGGAGGTGCAGCTTGTAGTTTGACTTCTTAGAGACATCAGAGATGTGAGAAGAGAAGGAGAGTGTGGAGTCGAAGAGGACATTGAGGATTTTAGCCTCACAAGTGGGAGCGGGAAGTGGGCCCAGATTGGGTGAGTGATAGGAAAGGAATGTGCTGCTGAGTCGATGAGTTGGATCTCTGTCTTAATGGCATTAAGGCAGAGATCATTGGTGGCACACCAATCCTAGATTGCGGACAGACAATCGGGGATGAGAGAGGGAGAAGTGGCGACTGAGGGGAGCCTGAAGGTGAGCCGAGAGTCATCCACATAGCACTGAAAGTTGGTGCACAGAGCAGCTATGCGGCGGGTAAGAGGTACCAGGCATTGGTTGAAGAGCCAGGGATAAATATTAGACCCCTGTGGAACACCACAGGTAAAGAGAGAGCTAGAGGAGAGGAAGGACCCAAGTTGGACTTGGGAGGGTCAGTCAGAGAGAAAGGAGGTCAGCCAGGGCAGGGACTGATCAGTGATACCCAGTTTATCAAAGAGCCGGTTGAGCAGGATGTCATGGTTGAGAGTATCAGAAGCAGAAGAGAGATCGAGTCGGATGAGGACAAAAGGGTGGTTAGAATCAAAGTTGGAGAGCTGGTCTATGTTTCACTGCAGATCGAAATAGGAACATAATGCTTCTTTGAGACAGACAAAGGTGTTCACATCTTTTGGCGGGAAAGTGGGTTTGAGGTATGATATGATATTATATGATGTGGCATTTATAACATGCCTGTACACAAATGTTTCCAGGCACAACAAGACAAGGAAGGGCACAGAGAGAGGATAAAAGAACGTTTTTACTAGGCCATGTGTCATTCAGATCACGCAAGTATGGAGAAGTGGATGGGGAAAAGTGCCAAAAAAGGGGGGGTTAAGAAGTGCAGGTAATCAAAGTGCAGCCAGCTGGTGGCTCAGTGGAGGTAAGGAAAGTGTAGCCATCTGGTGGCTCTTAAGCGCAGAGAGAGGGGACTGTAGGGTTACAGATACAGACCACAAGTGCTAGGGGAGCCAAGAGGCAGTGCAAGGCACAACTAGACATGCCAGGACCTGTTCAGAGGGTGGCCAGATGACCAGTGCGTGGACCAGATGGGCCATCAGCAAGGGAGAGGAAGAGAGGAAGAGAGAAGAGGAAGTGAAAATGAAGGTCTTGAGTTGCTTATGGAACCACAGGTGGTTCTGCTCAAGTTTGCGAGAGGCAGGGAAGCTGTTCCAGAGGGAGGCCCCAGCCGAAGAAAGAGATCCTCCCCCAACTCTGTGCATGGAAAAGCAACTGACCCTCAGAGAGTTCGAGGTTGATGAGTGGAGAACTCGAGAAGGTCTTCTACGTCATCTCCTACATGGTTTATGAGCAATCTTGTAGCAAAACGATCAGGCGCTTGTTCGTCATGAGCTGACAGGCAGTTTTCAAAATGCCTAGGCCATCTCTCACACCTTTGTCAAAGAGATTGTTGATCTTGCATGTTGAAAGGCACCAGACTTCTGAATGCACTGGCTTCGTACACACTATCCTCCTGGCCTTCCAGCTGTTCTTGCTCAACTGCTGACATTTTGTACGTGTGGAAATTACGAATTTATGGTGCTCTTGAAGCAGTGAGAGAAGAAACATTTCTTTTTGTTTGTAGTGAGAACCCAGGAGGTGGCTACCCAAGTCTATCCCATCCTCGTCGCAATTGTTCTATCTTTCAAAGGTTCATACAGGGCCTGGAAACACTGAGAGAAATTAATACACAGAGCTGCGTGTGGGAGTGAACTTAATCTGTTCTCTTTGCACAGCAACTGAACTGGGTCCCTGTAGGAGACTCTGCACATGCGCTTGATGCAAAGCCTCGGATTGGCCAGTGGCAATGAGAATAAAGGAGCAGGCTCCTTTAACTGTATCGGGCCTGGCACGACATACACCAAGCCAAACGTTCAGTGACTCGCTCTGGGTCATTTTTGGCGGTATGAGGCAACCCCCAAAAATCACCAACCTGCACCTTTCTAGTCTTTTCATGTCCCTCCACCACATCACAAAAAGAAAAAAAGGTTGCACTTTTTTCTACTTGCAGCACAAGAGCATTGGAGATAGGGAAAAACATGTTTTATGCCTCGTTGTCCTGCAGGACCCTGCGAGTACCCGTAGGACATTATGGCATGTTATAGGGCCATGTAGTGCATGGAAACGTCTTGCCCCTCCTTATCTTATTACCATTGGATTGCCTAAACCCTTTCTTAATAAATCTTAGGGTGAATACTAAAAGGTTTGCAGGAGGTCTGGTCAACTTTCTCATGACAATTCATTTAGCTGTACATGCTGACATTTCTTTACATTAACGTGCCTTTTCAGTTTCTTTTGCTAGTGGTGTGACTTGTCAAAAACACAAATGAAGGTGAGCGTTTTGGGACTCATGGCAGTGCTGTTTGCGTATTTACTTTAGACCCTATGCTTTGGCCTAGCCCCTCACGCACATTTTGGAAGCCCAAACCCGGTGGGAAAACTATGAAACCATTGACACGTAAAATGACACAATGGGGCCGATTCATAGAAAATAATGCAAAGATCCTGCAAAGCAGTTGGGGCATAAAACAATTTTCCGACTACTTGAGGTTTCCACGTATTCATGGATTTCAAAGCGCAAAGCAACCAAATGCACAAAGAAAACCGATTTGCACCACGCAAACAAAGACCATTGCCAAAGAACAACCGCTTCACATACCTTTCCATCTACCTGTGCCCCTCGATTCAGCATCCCAATAAAACTGTGTGTGTGGTCCCCCGTAGGTCAAGGTTTCACCCAAACCAATGTGCATGCTGTCCCCTGTAAGTCAATGCTGTACCATGGTGAAACTTTGTACACCACCCCCCCCCCCCCCCGACGCAGGTCAAGGCTACACCCCAGCGAAAGAGTGCGCCATCCCCTGTAAGTCAAGGCTTTACCCTGGAAAAACTGCATGCGCTGTCCCTCCAAGTTTTGGCTGCACCCCGGCGAAAGTGCAGATCATCACCCCTACTTTCAAGGCACTCAAACTGTTGGCCTACACCCCTATGTCATAGTAGCCCCCTCATATCCTGACACTACCCATCAGCCTCGCTCACCTCCGCCACTCTCCCTCAAGCCCTGACACCAACCACCACCCCCACTCTGCTCTGGCACTACCCCATGTAGCCCCCCCAAGTCCTGACACCACCCATCACCCCCACTCACCTCTGGCACTACTCCAGTCAGCCCTCTGACAGTGCACCACCCTGCCTAACACACACCCAACCTCAGCCACAACCACCATGCAGTCCCTTCAAGTCCTGACATCACCCTCATCCCCACTCACCTCCGGCACTAACCCCAGCCAGACCCCTGCCAGTACACCTCCCTCCCCACACCCCTGTGTACTCCAGCACTACCACAGACAGCCCCCTCAAGTCCTGACATCACCCACCACCCCCCACTCAACTCCACCACTAGCCCCAGACAGCCCCCTCAAGTCCTGACACGACCCACCACCCCCACTCACCGCCGGCACCAGACAGCCAGCCCCCTGACAGTACACCCCCTTCCACATACACCCCTGACCTCTGCCACTACCCTCACAGAGCCCCTTTGAGTCCTGACAAAACCCACCACCCCCACTCACCTCAGCCACTACGCTTGACAGCCCCCTCAAGTTCTGACACCACTCACCTCCACCACTACCACATGCAGCCCCCTGACCGTACACCCCCATCCAATACCCACCTGTCCTCCGGCACTACCACAGGCAGCCCCCTCAAGTCCTGACACCCCCCAACACCCCCACTCACTTCTGGCACTACCCCAGCCAGTCCCTTCATGTCCTGACAGCACCCACTGTCCCCACGCACCTCTGGCACTACCCCAGGCCGTCCCCTGCCAGTACTCCTCCTTCCCCTCATCCCCCTGAGCTCCTTCAGTAACCACAGACTGGCCCTGCAAACTGACACACCTACCATTCCAATGTTGATCAACAGTTTACCCCAACAACACAGGCCTGCCTCCAACATGAAGTACACTGGCTACATTTTCACCTCCAACTTAAACAACTGGGAGCACTGCTGCAGGATCCATGCCTGTAGCTCATTACAGGACTCCCTAGTACTTCACACTCAATTGCACATCAAAGAGACGCATCGTAGTAAGGCGGTAAGGATTTACCGGTACCTGTAAAATACCGGTACCGGTAAACCTTTACCGCCTACCGTGTAATGAGGCCCACTGTCATGTGGCCACAAACACATTCCACAAAACATAGAACACCACCATACCAATGCTAAAGTGACACAAGGCTGAATGCAGCCAGAATCATTGGAACTGCACCTGAGCACCTGTCCCCCCAATTTCAATTAGCAACATGCATCCCTGACAGCTTCACCTGTAAGCATGTTACATGTACCAGCACACATTTCTGAGCAACAATCGCTCATTCCGTGTGTCCCAGCACAAACATTTGGCATTGGGCTTCAAATTCACTGGGATGACACATCAAATCCATGTCCCTGAGAGGTCAATGCACCACCAGGACATTCACAGACATCCATGCACATGTGTCACTCTCAGAGGATGTGTGTGGATGGACTCACTTGCAGATTTATAAACACAGAGGTGGCCTGTATGCATGTCCCTCACATGGCCACAACATCGTAAGTCAGAATCCGTACTGTCCGTGCAGTTGGTCCATGATCTCACATAGCATGCGCCAAGTGCAACAAGTCACCAAGGACGAATAGTGCATACACCAACACATATACCAGAAACATGTCTGCCACCACACATGCCCAGCATTGGCAGGAGGCTGTATACAGAATGAGACATTTGCAATAATGCATGCCACACATACACTATAGAGCAGTGCACCACATGGGTACTCACCAGCAGCTTGCAGGCATTGTTTCCACTCACAGATCTGGGAGTGAAGCTCTGGGTAGAACCTCTCAAGGACCCACAGCTGGGTTTGTGACAACTGGTGGCAACCTGTATGGTACACCTCCATAGAGGGCTCCATCTCGAGGGCTGCTTCTGCCTTTGCATGGCTACAGGTCTTGAGGTCCTCTCATCGCTTCTTCATGGTCTTCAGTAGATAGTCTGCCACACCCTATGCATTGATGGCAGCCGTGATCTCTTCCCAGATCTGTAGAGGTGTGTCATCACACAGCTGCATTGCAGGGTTGGAGAGGGCATCAGAGGCACCCAGGACCTGATCCACCTGGATGCCATCTTTGGAGCTGGTGAAGTTAGCAGCCCTCTGCCTTACTGACATGGGGGAGACGATCCCTCCAGAAGAGGTTGATGATGCCGGCATGGCAACCCCTGAGGCAGGTGTGGCTCTGCAGGATCCTGAATAGTTGCTGTGGAG
This sequence comes from Ambystoma mexicanum, assembly GCF_040938575.1. NCBI lineage: Eukaryota > Metazoa > Chordata > Amphibia > Caudata > Ambystomatidae > Ambystoma > Ambystoma mexicanum. Next base: position 528,324,513 of record NC_090934.1, read on the forward strand.
CTGTGTTAGAGTTGGTAAGGAGAGGTGGATAGCGCACATTCCAGATGAGGTGGTCACAGGCACTACACAGGAGAACAGGCAATCACAAATCCTACCTCCCTCATCCCTAAAAACTACCCCCTCTTAATACCATACCTCACCTCCTTTTTCAACATCTGTCTCTCCCCTTCCACCTTCCCCACTCCTTTTAAGCTTGCTACTATCATCCCCATTCTCAAAAAACCTTCTGCTAATCCCCTTCTTGCTTCCAATTACCGCCCCATCTCTCTTCTCCCCTTCCTTTCTAAACTTATTGAACGCATTGTCTATTCTCAACTCTCTACCTTCATCTCCAACCATTCTCTCCCCCCCCACCCAATCTGGATTCCGCCCTCTCCACACCACGGAAACTGCTCTAACCTCTGTTCTCAACTCTATCCTTTCTGCTCGCTACTCTAAGCATTCCTCTATTCTTATCCTACTTGGCCTCTCTGCTGCCTTTGATACTGTTGACTACCCTCTACTCCTTAGCTCTCTGTCTTCATTTGGCATTAAAGACTCTGTTCTTAATTGGTTCTCCTCCTATCTTTCTAACCGCACCTTCTCAGTCTCATGGGGTGGCTGTTCCTCCCCTATCTTCCCTCTCAACCATGGCGTTCCCCAAGGCTCTGTCCCTTCTCACTCTATACTTCCTTCCTAGCTCCTATTATCTCCTCCTTTGGCGTCTCACACCATTTCTATGCTGATGATACCCAGAACGTCCTTTCTTTCTCCTCCTTCTCTCCTGAAATCCACCTTAAACGTACCTCTTGCCTCTCTGCTATTAAATCGTGGATGTCCTCTCACTTCCTTCCTCTTAACACTGATAAAACCAAACTCCTATTCTTTCCTGCTAACACTCTCCCTCCTCCCTCCCCTCCTCCTTTCATCCTCTTTCCCCCCTCCCAAACTCCCCTTCTTCCTCACGCCCGCAACCTTGGTCTTCACATTGACCCCCACCTTTCTCTTTCTAACCACATCTCTCTCACTACCAGATCTTGCTGCTTCCACCTCTACATCATCCGTAAAATTCGCCCTTTCCTAACCTGTATGCCACTAAACTCCTAATCTCCTCCCTCATCTTCTCCAGACTCTTCTACTGCTCCACTCTTTTCCTCAGATTCCCCCCCTTTTACTTCTCCCCCCTCAAATCCATCTACCACTCTGCCATCCGCTCCCTCTGCCTTCTCTCACCTCACAACTCCATCTCCTCTTCTCTTAACTCTTTAGGATGGCTCCCATTTCACTCCCTGCTCAAATTCAACTTCCTCTGCCTAGTTTTCAAAGCCCTTCATTGTCTTGCCACTCCCTACCTATCCTCCTTTCTTAATTTCTATACTCCTTCTCGCTTTCTCCGCTCTGCAGACCACTTCCTTCTCTCTTTTCCTCCTTCACCCTGTGCCCCTTCCCGCTTCTGCTCCTTCCAACTTCTCGCTCCTTTGCATTGGAACCGCCTTCCTCTCCCCATCCACTCTATTACCTCCTACCATTCATTTCACACTTCCCTAAAATCCTATCTCTTCCAATCACCCCATTAGCTTCTTTTTCTTCCTTTTCTCCTTTGAAACCACCCCCACCATCACCTCATCCCCCCTCTCTCACCCTGGTCTCTCTCCATTTGCAATTAACCTCATAAATAATGTAATTTGTTCCTTGTACTGTTTTCTGGTTTAGATTTAATGTCATGTATTGATTGTTGTATTTTCTTGTTCCTTATGTAAAGCGCCTTGGATTAAAGCGCTATATAAATTAAAATAAATACAAATACAAAATATAAAACAGCTGGAACGGCAAGACATTGCTGGTTGGCAGCAGGCACTTACACTCAATCAGGCAGCAGCAGATGTGGAGTGTTTGAGACAATGGTGGGCCAGTGGAGGCAAATCCAATGGCATGCATGCAGGAGGAACTTTGGTGCGCATCTCGCATCTGAGGAAGCAGAGACAGAGTAGAGTCCCTTAGCATGCTACACAATCCAGTTCCTTCAAGTAATACATACCGCATTATTCTTTTTGGGGGTTGTCTCTGCGCATTTGTGCATGAATTTTTGTCCATTCTGAGGCCTATGGTGTATCGTGCATGCAATTTTTGGCTCTTGATGTGCCACTGAGTATTGCGTACCGTTTTCTTTCTTCTTTTGGAATCTTTTGGGGTATAGTGCATGCAATTTTTGGCTCTTTGGGTTCCATTGTGTATTGAACATCACTTTTCTTCTTTTTTTCAGAAGCTTTTAGGGTATTGTGCACACAATGTGTACCTCTTGGGGTGCCACTGCATTACGCTTAACACTTTCTTTCTTCTTTCGGGGCATTGGGCACACAATATCTTGCTCTTGGGGTACTATTGCATATCGTGTACCACTTTCTTACATTTTATGAAGGCTTTGGGTATTGCACATGCAATTATTTTTAATACTACATATTTTGAATTTTGGGGTGCTTTGGAGCCCTGTTGGATCACACATCTATTTAATACATAACATAGACTGCTATTATTCTCTGAGCAATATATTGATGAAAGTATCATTCATTAATTCATTTTGCCTGCACCATACATGGTAAGGCCACAAAAGGGAAACGGAGAAGACAGGGACATGGTGAAGACACATGTGCCCCAGCCCCAGGAGGACTTGGTTTGCATCAGCCCACAGGTGACCCGGCACCTGTCCTTGACACAGTTAGAGGCCAACAGGTAAGCCACCACCACCAAGGGACACTAGGTCCAAGAGGTGCACCCTGCAGAGAATGAATTGGCTCCACCCAAGACACGGCACAGGATAAGGGCCCGCAGAGGAAAAAGTGCTTCACTGATGAGGAGCTTCAGATCCTCACAGATTATGTGACAGATCACCATAATGATATATACCACTTTGAGGGAAGCATCTATGCTCCCATGCACTGAATGGCGCAATTGCAGCATGTTACAAAACTCATCATTGCCTGCAGCATGGAGGGGCACAATGCTAAAGAGGCCCACTAGTGGATGAACAATCTCACACGAAGGACCAAGCAGAAGCTGAGTGACCAGATGGCCTCTGCACAGGCCAATGGAGGGGGGCCAGCATAGGAGGAGCACCTGACTCCAATTGAAAAGGCTGCAGGTCAACTCATTTGCAGTGAGCAGGTGCAAGGCATGGGAGGCCTGGGAAACTATGTGGACACATCTGGTGAGTGTCATTATTGTGCATCATATGTTTGAACAATTACGGATGACCAACTCATATATGTAGAGTAGTGCAGTTGGCTGCAGTTGTCAGCCATCCATGGCCCATTCATGTTTGCTACTGTGTATGCTTCTGTTGCAGGGCCTGCATTCTGGGAGGTGGATGTGTGTTTCCCATGTGTGGCACATGTTTGTGTGACAATTCACCTCACTGTCTACTGGGTTTCACAGCTGTGCCAGTACTTTTATGCAGGGTTGTAATTATCCAAATATGTGCAAAGTGCAAGACCCCATGATGTGCCACACTGACTGCACTCATCACCCACAAGCCACAACTCTGTGTCACACAAAAAAACATACCTCCTCAACATCAATGATTCATTGCCACAGCAATGGGGCTAGTAAGTTTGCATTGCAAGTATGTACGATATATGAATTTGAAATACAGCAGTTGCCACTGAGGTGCATGTTTGTTCTGTCACCTGCTCTTACGGAACACCATGTCAGAATGCCTTTCCATGCTCCCTGTAATGACACATTGTGACCAGCCTGCTGAGGTCTGAGTGCCGAGAGACCACTGCCCTGTGTAGAAACAGCTTAACCTGTATATTGCGGGGAGATACACTAGACCAAACATAGGTGAAATCAGTTGATGGTGGGTCATCATTCCAAGGTGGGCGGTCTGGTACTCTTTGATTGAACTGTGTGTAGACAGCCTGTGAGAAAGGTTACAGGGATGTATAACACCAATGAGTGTACCTACTTGCTTTGCATGTCATGTATGTGCATATTGTAATTGCATATATTGTAGTAGAACTCTACATTCAAATCACCAGTCTAACATGGGAAGCCCCTATGTGAGCATCAGTTCACACATGACAGACACATGTCTTGTTGTTCACATCACTGTTGCCAAATCTCATCTGAGCATTGTCCTGTGTGTGCCCTTGAGACATACATACTTTTCCAGACATGTGCATTTAATTGGGTATGGAATTACTTGGCTGCACCACCACACACTCATGGGTGTCATGATGGCTCAGTTGCTCCTTGTCTCATGAGATTTGAAGATGAGGATGCACTGGTTCTCAGTCTGAGCATGCAGGTTTACCAATACAGGCACATCTTTATTGGATGATGCTCATAGACAGGAACTGATGCCCCACAAAAGTCACCCATACAGGAGGTATGAATGTAGGGAATGATTGTTCCACTTACATACAATTGCCTGACCATGAATGACCTTTAGCAGTTGAATGACAAAACTGGCTCATGATATGTCATATCGGGTCTACATTTACACAGCCACTTCCTCCTCACCATCAAGATTGCCTCAGGGGTGAATCCTGCACAAAAGAGCAGGGGCATGCTTAGTCTGAGAGTGCTGGCATTAGCATCTATATTTAGTGCAGGCCTGCAGCCAATGAATACCACGTTGTGTCTGCATGTTAAGGGGTTTTAGCACATTGGAGTGTCACAGTTGAGGGTACTTCTGTGATTGATTTATGTGATTAAGTGTGGGCAGAGTATGGCACTCTCATATTAGATGCATATGCCAATGTTCCCAGTGCACTATTGGAAATACAAATAACACAGAGCTGGCTCAAGAGACTATCAATGTGTACATTCACACATGGCCACAGTGAATATAGTGCACAGCCAACACAAATAATGTGAAGTGTCACTTCACATTATGTGAGATGACAGCACCCTTTACATGACAGTGTCATTCAAAGCAACAGTTAATGACTGTCAGTCACTCACTCATGGACATTACTTGCCTGACATGTCACATGATACTGTCATGTAAAGGGCAATGTCATCACACACAATGTTAATTGACGCTGCATATTCCTGACATGCGCTAAGCAAACAGCAGGTGACTCACCCCCACGTGAATTCACACACAGGGTGCTGGTAGACATGGGGTTGTCACTGATGTGACACATCAGACAGTAACAGTCATATGTGTTGTCACAATTTGAGCCAGCACAGGGAGGCTTTGACTGAGAGGGAGGTGATTTGTCCAGCGCAACAATCATTGCAGCACACATACCATGTAATTGATTGTATATCGACTACGGTCTGCACAATCACACATGGACCCTGCTGTCCTAAACAAGGTGCAGAATCACATTCAGGAGACATCTGGTAGTGTTTGGCATGTTGGGAGGATGGAAAGTATATTGATGGTGAGGGGCTGCATCTAGGCAATGTCCCAATACATCTACTAGAGCACTCTGGCAAGGACATCACAGTTTACCTTCTCAGGCATGTAGCAATGAAGTGAAATTAATGAACAGTCTACATGCAGGAATTAACATGACATGGTAATTAAGTACATAGTTTATATTACGTAATGTGTGTCATGTTTTTATCTTGAAAGAATATGTGGCTTTGACCAGCTAACTGATGCCTTTTGCTGGCCTTCAGAATTACAATGCCCCATATGCATTACCTGTGCTTGGGTATTGAAAGAATATGCTTGTTGCATGAACCATAAGTTATGAGTAGCCCAACATTTTACAGCTATGTCTACACTAAGAGCATGGACTGGACATGGACTGGACTGGAGAGGGTTGGAGGAGCAGGCCAGAGGCTGTGTGTACATCTCAATGTCAGTGCTATCGACGTGAACTCCATTGTTGGATACATGAGTATGGATGTATTTTTCTCCAGTGATGTACTCAGAGTCAGGTGTCTGGGTATAAAACATTGTGGGTCCACACCTGTGTGTCTTGAGATCTGCTACTCAGGAAATGGCAACCACCATATGGACCATGAAATGGGGCACCTTGTACCTGTGGAAAGTGTATGCAACACACATGTGACTGTACAAATTCACAGTGTCGTGCAAGTGTTTTGTCCAGTGGGTGAGAAAATATGACTCACGCAGTGTAATGATTTTTGTGCATTGCAGGCAGGTGGACATGACTGTGTAACAATGTCTTTGCATGGACTACTGCCCAATAGTTAACACTGTGTACATCATTGCACTTATCAAGTTGAATTGGCGTAGTGGATGTGTAAGCGTGCCTTTTCATTCACATGTCAAAGTCTCCTAAACATATATGAAAGCATGTGACTGTGTCCACCCATGTAGCTTGCGTGGGGTACATGTTGCAATTGTGTATGGGGATTTCATGCCAGCACATGTGCCTGCATGGAACTGGTAGCCTCAGATATGCAATTTACGTCCACATGTTGGCACATTTGAATATCTGGGTTGTGCATGGGATCACTGACGATGCACAGACCCCAATCCTTCCACTGATGTGTCTATATACCACTCATGTTCGGGTGTATGTATGTACCCTTGCACACTCAGATCATGCCATGTTGCACTGCCTGATATGCCTGGACATGACTGCCCATGATTGCGAATGCCATATATTAGTGACGTTCAGTTCACAGTGTACAAAGTCACGATATATGTGTGTCCAACCATGTTGTGTCTGTTTGCAGTGTAACACACATGTGCATATTTGTCGGGGAACTCATGACCCAAAATATCATTGTCTGTCCATGTGTAGGTGATGATGCAGAGGAGAAGGAGGAAGTGGAGCGGTTCGTATGCAAGTCCACCAGTGGAGGCCATGGTGTTGTACTCCATGAACATCCACAGGTGCTACAGGTGATCCTCAGTCATGCGCCTGAATTTTCAGACTCTTCTGACTCTGCAGGTTCGAATGTAGGACCAGGTGTGTATGACACATTGAGAGACAAGGTTGGTGCCCTAATTGGCAGGTCGGATGGGGCCGTTCAGTCTGCAGACATGCACCAGGCTTCACAAGGACAGTTCTGTGTTAAGCCCCACATCTACAGTGGTTACGGCTGCAAGATTGCCCTGCCATGAGTTGGGGACAGATTCTGAAACAGATGTCCACAGAGGTTTGCTGACCTGCAGCCAATGACAGGGGCCCCGCAGAAATGGGCCATATCCCTTGCATCTCACTGCTGCCAGCCCTGCACACGTCATGAATGTGTGTATGATGGCGAGTGTAGGAGCAGCAGATGTTGCATGTAGCCATCTGGTACAGCGCTGTGTTAGATGATATTACTGAGGGCATTGGTCACCTGGCTGAGAACATGTCCACACCAGCTGCCTGGGATATGCAACAGCAGCAATTCTTGTCCCGCCTGGACAAGAAACTGCATGATGAGATGCAATCCTCAAGGCTCTCCCACAAACTGGGCATGGAGGCCAACATCAATGGCTGACAAGCTGATCTAAAGTTTCTGCAGCACTCCCTGCATGCAGATCCCACAACACATAGAGAAGCCCTGAGGCAGGGGATGTTGGCATTTACAGACTCCAATCGCTGTGAGATGGAGAGCTTGCCAGCTTCACTGCATGATGAACTTAACACCACAAGTTCACAGCTTCATGAGAAGATGGACAACATGAGGCATAGCTGTCCCAGCAAATTGATGCATCATGAGTGAGCACACATGCAGGCTCTGCGGTCACTCAGGAGGAAGATCATTCTGACCTCTCATGGGATGATTGTTCATGCATCTGTATATCGGGTGGGCCTAGTTAATGAAGACCAGTCTTTGGCACTGCATGGGCAGGATGCACCGCCACCACCGCCACCACCTGATAATCCACCTCAGGATGACAGTCCTGGTACACCCACACCACCTCAACCACCTGTGCCGTTATGTGCATGAGCCCATGGAGAGATATTTTTAATTTTGTATTTGTGTGATTTTTTGGTGTGGTGTTATAGACATGGACACCTCTCTCACCCCCCGTCCAAGTTGGACATATTTTAAAAATGTTGAACCTGACCAGGGTGGTCTGATTCCCCCCCCACTCCCATCTGGCATGGACATATTGTTCTAATTTTGTATACCCCAGTCAAGGATGGAAGCATTTTCTTTCCCTGTCCCGGATGGAAACATGTGTTGTCTCCTACCACAAGAGATGTGTTGTTGCCCTCTCAAGGGATTTATGAGTGTTAGGCAGAATCATATGCAGTACCCTTTGGGAGCACACACACAATTAAGACTACAAGTGCAAGTACAAATTCACCTTTGGTACAAGCCTGTACTACACAGTAAAGTGGTAGCGATGGCTGAGATGCCAGACTTATCTCAAGAGTAAAGTGAGCAGTATAAGAAACAAGAAAAGACAGACTTATCTCAAGAGTAAAATGAGCAATATCAGAAATTACACAAAGGACAGCAATATACATTTATTTACAACATCAGTTATAAAACAGTTCACTATTATAAAGCAGCAGAAAATCACAATCTTGATACACTACACAACACCCAATCAATTCTGTACAAGCCCAAAATGAAGTGTGAGCAAAATGACACTCCAGTAATTTAAAAGGGGAGGAAAGACAAAGTTATTCAAAAATCAACAACACCAACAAGTGATAGGCAGGGCAATCTAGAAAAGGCGTACTACAACTAGGATTCAAATCAATAGGCCTGGGCTAATGTTAATGGTTCAGAGTCTTTGCAGTGGATCACACAGTTCAGAGTAGTTTGCGGTTAAGTCTTTGCCAAGAGTTCAAAACGAAGTTGGTCAGAGGAAAATGTATTCAAAACAGTAGGGAAGGACAAGCCTTCAGAGAGGTGAAAGATTTAAAACACTTTCACCGCGGTTGGACAAAACGAACAACTGGATTTGCACAGTACCTTAAAAGAAGAAGACTGCTGTAGCTGAGGCACTGGTTCCTGGCAATTCCTGCAGGCTCATGGTTCCTGAAGCGACTGTCGTACTGATCAGAAGGAGGAAGACTGGGGGGTCCTTTGCTGCCCAGGGAAGAAGCCAGCAGCAGAGCAAAACCTTAAATAAAAGGTGCGCTCCTTAAAACCCAAACAGGTTACTCTCCACCTGACTATCCAGTTCACTGCAGCGATGCACAGCAAATTCAACAGGGAGGGGACCGGCGTCTGGTGTTTGGCGAGCTGGTTGGTCCCACCAAGCTCAAGGGAAGAAGATTCCTTGCAGATCTTCTCTGTCGTCAAAGCTGGGGCGATTCGGACCTGCAGCAGGGCTTCACCGGGATGTCCAGTAGTTGCAGCACTCATCTTCCTTCAGCTTCTCCTCAGTTCTCTCGATCCAGTGGCGACTCTGCCTTCCAAGTCCCAGAGACCTGCTATTAAGCAGTTTTCCCCCATTCACACAGCCTGGCTGTCAATCACATAGCAGGGTGGCTGTCCTGGTAGGACAGCCACCTAGCCAATCAAGCTAGAGTGCGACTTGGGTCTCCAAGGAGACCCTGTGGAGGGGGCCTAAACCCCCCCCCCTCACATCCTGTCGACCCAGACACTCAGGCACCTAAGGAAGGCTTCTGTGCAGAAGCCCGCCAAAGGACGGCGAACAAAGGAACCAAACCTGGTTTGGCGCGCATAGTAAAACACGAGAAAAACCTTTACAAAAAGAAATGGTGAATATACCCAAACGGAACCAAATAAAAATAAAAGGGGTCCAGCAGGTTACGGTTTGAGGCTACCACCATAACCTCTAACGTTACTGGGGCTATTTTCAGAGCATGCGGTAGAATTAAAATTGTAGATACCACTGCCACCAGCCAAATCTTAGAGAAAGAAGAACGAATAGGGATAGCTATTAACCCTTCCAGTTCAGTACTCTATTGGAAGAAAGGTTGTACTGGGTCTGTAGATTTAAAAAGACTAGTAAGTCAATGGCAACTTTGCATGTTCTGGGAGACTGTAGTCAGCCCCGGAAAATGGAGTTTAGAGTGGGAAGTCAACCTTGTGTCACTGCATTAAAGGTGCTGTGTGACACACAGTAAATAGGTTATGCCTATGCAGTTGGTGAGACTCCATAGACTATGAGCAAAAGAAATGTACAACACACAGCAAAAATGCATGTAAGAGTGGGAAAAAGGCTCACACTCTTACCAGGTGGAAAAAATAAATCCTAGAAATCCAGCAAAGCTGCTGAGGGACTCAATGGGTAAGGGAAACTAGCCATTCTGAAGAATCCTCCCAAACAATGAGTATAGTACTGGACATGCAGCCATGCACAGTGGTGTCAACTGCCATGGTTCACTTGATTGCAACAGGATCACATGTGCAGGTGACGATCAGTCAAATGTCTTTTGGAGCATATGTGCAGTATGCATGATTTACTCGTATGGCTGGTGAAATGCAACGTCCCATGTTGTTGCAGGGATCCTGAATCATCCAATAGATCCACCAGCACTCTTTCACCTCCCTAGTCCCCATGCCCTCTGCCGGGCATTGGCCTTCCATTTACAAATTCCTGCTAGACCTTTCCATGACAAGTGCAGGGATGTGGAGGGACAACCGAGTGGGAGGGAGACCCGGGTGTACCCATTCCCATGGAGGGTACTACTGGAGTCTAATGAGAGCGAAGGGAGCATCCTAGGTTGAACAACAGACAGAGGGAAAGGGGTTGAAGGGTAAAAAGTGGCGACCAAACAGATAAACCACAGGGCCCAGGTAGCTCAAGGGCACAGGGAAGAGGTCCCCCCATCAAGGGGCACCAGGGAGGAGATGGAATCTGTACACCAGGCTATGTCAGGGGCCAAAGCTACCAACATCACATCACAGCTCGCTTTCACTTTTCACGCTCAATCCTACCGACTTACCCTACCCTCTTGCTTTTCAGATCCACCATTATGCCAGGGGACCAGTGATGATAGTGCATGGTATAAATATCCTTTAACATAACATAACAATGCAGAGGTACAGTTTCAGGTGGAAGTGAATTGGGAATCAAATTAGGGCAGCTCTTTTAGCAGATAAGGATGTGCACTATCAATCATGGAGGGGAAGGCAACAGCTGGGAGTGATGCCCTTTCCATGAACTGTGGTATCCAACAGGGGGAGTTTGTGGGTGGTGCAGAGTCTGGAATTGTGTTTGAAGGTACTATTTTGTGCGGATGTTGTGAACATGGTTGTCTTTCTGGTTTGCATGCCATGGTGTCTTGCACATGTTGTTTTTGTGATGATAAAGTGGATTGTCCTCTTACGGGTGTCCTTTGTTTCCGAGTTTGCCCTTCACCCTCACCCGCTATTTTACTTCTTCACCCCCAACCGTTGCTATTTTTCCATCTATGTGCCTTCTAGGCTCTCTGGCCAGCTGCCTTCTTTTCCTGACTTTCTATCTCTGCCCTCCTCTCTACACACCCATCTCTCAGCCCTCACCCATCTCCATCTCTCTCCTCATCTCCCCACCATCCAGACTCCTCCTTTCACCACAATTCCTCTCTTGCTCTCTCTCTCTCTCTCTCTCTTTCTGCACATTCATCACTCTATCTCCTCTTTCCCTCTTGCCCTCTTGCCTCCTTTCATCCTTCACATCAGCTCCCACACTTGTACTTCCACTCTACAGACCTTCACCTCCTCCCTTGGTGTCTCTTTCCCTTCCCTGCATCCAAGGGTGACTCAAAGGCACACAAGACACAAGACAGTTGGTGCGCACAACTTGTATGCCTGCAATCAATAACCTAGCTTGTGCCCGCATCCCATGGCAGGCTAATGCCTGTGTCCAGAGTGCAAGTCGTGCTGTGGTGGAAAATTGTTTGCTTCACTGCCAGTGATAACTCTGTCAAAAAAGCTTTGATTTTGCTTATTCATTGTTGCTCACGCTGGCTTTCCCGTAATTGACAATGGGTGGACCATGACTGTCAAGTTATCTTGTTCCATATGGGAGAAATGAAGGCTGTCCTGTTTGTTTACTTTTATGCAATGAATGTATTTGCAAGCTAAGAATTTTGTTTCAGGTGAAATTATAGAGGAGCATGTGGATGTCTCTTCTCAGATCCCTGCCCCCTACCATCATCCTATTGGAATAGCAGACAAAGAGCTAGAAATGGGAACCCATGCATGAATCCATTTAACATTGCTTTACCGCGGTAAGTGTATGAAAAACAACATACACTCAGGCAGCCATTCAGAATATAACCTAACATTGAGGCAGAGGAAGGATGCTAGCAGGAAGGATGTCCACTGTCAAGATGCCAGAATTTGGCTTTAGGTAATATGGATGAACTTTAAGTAAAGTCTGATGACAACAGAATGGTGTCATAAAGAAGATGTATGAACATATGCCGAAACGATATGAAATACTTCAGGACTGACAATGTAACTGAAACAATAAGAGGAACATGTACTTGCAAATACAGAATTTCTGAAAATAAGAAGATGAAGTAACGTGCTGACCAATAACTGTAAATGTGTTGTAATGCAAGGTAGAAAAGGCATATAGAAGCTTTTTAAAAATAGCTATATGCATAACTTTTAGGACGGCCATTGGAAGAAAATGGACGATGGCCTGTGTTAAGAATTAACCCTGCTACCACAAAATACGAGCCTAGGATTGCAAATTGAAGAACTGATAAAGAAGCTGTTTTCGTGTGCAGAATAGGGGAGTACCTTGGCCTAGGATCAACAAGGCTATTTCAAGAGATGGGTGTAAGGCAGAAAGGGAGTCGGATGAACAGCCCATGTGTCTAAGACATGTTTCTGCTAAGATTAGGAGAGAGGACATTTGCAGGTGCCATGTTTTGAACAATCACGAAGGCAACAATCTGTGTTAGGTGGAGTGCGCAAGTCTCTAAAGACCAGAAAGGGTAATGGCACCCTGTTTAATAAAATGAAATAGTAGTAGAAAGGAGGCTGAAATGGACAAAATAGTGGTCTCCTAAAACCTGACACAGAGGTCAATACAAGGGCTATTGAAATGGAGAAAATGGTGTGCTCATACTCTCTTGAATGTTCCAGAACCGCAAGCAGACTACGAGGTCAACTACAAACAGAAGACTGTGGCTAAGGAGCAGGCTGATGACATACAATGGATTAATTGGAAAAACAAGGAATTAATTAACAAATTTTGTGCACCTAGGTTTTGTTTTCACTCATGTGCTACTAAACAAGCCGAAAGTCCAACGTTGGATAGAGTTGCACACCAATCATAAAGCCTGCAATGTACTTTTACATACAATGTTGCATTTACCAATCCACTGCCATATTCTCTGCTATAACCAATATATTATGTATGTAGAAGTAGCTCAGAGCGTGTCTGACAGACAACGGGCAGCCAATGAGATAGTTCCCCCTCATATAATTCTATAAATAGACATATTCCCCTAATCCAATCCCTCCTGTCAATAGGTTTTGCCAATGCCACGTGGGATGACATCACAAATGATATATGAAAAAAGTATACACGCTCTGTACAAGCAAGATAAAGTGTAAATAAGCATTCATCTATTTTGATAGCTGTTATATCTCCCTGCTTTCTTTCATTGCGTCTGTCTGGCGATTTGGTCTAAGATATTTACTAGTAATTCCATCTAGCACATAGAAAATGCTTCAAAGTGCTAGAGCACAAAATGCTGTGGATACGAGACAGGTTGGTACCTCATGCAGGTAAGTTCAAGGCACTCTGGGGGGCGCAGGTTGTGGTGTCATTGGTGGCAGGGAGGCTATCACAGTGTGGGGTGTTTTTCAATGCATTGGCCTGAGGTGTGCAGGTCCGGCTGCATGGGTGTGGAGACACATGTGGTTTGGAGGCTGGCAAGCCATTGCTTGCAGTTTTTACATATCACTCGGGGGGCAAAGATTGTGGTGTCGAAGTGACACAAAGAAAACAACAGTAAGAAAAAAGAATACCATGAGCCTATGAAAGATTCAGTAGTGAAGGTGGAAACAAGAGTAGCTGTTCAAGTGCTGCTGACACATTGCTACTCTGCCTTTAACTGTAACCAACAGTATGGATGTGAAGGTGCTCTGTTCAGACTTGACCGTGCGTTCTGATGTCTCCTGAGTGAGGTATATTCAGTGTGATTGTGTGTGTGTGGAGGGGGGGTGTGCATCCTTACCTCTGAGAGCAGACAATATTGTGTTTGCCCACCCCTTTCAGGAATGCAGAAGATTTTTATTTCAACTCCTTCCCTGAGGGACTGGGTCACACATTATCTAACAGTAAAAGGCCATGATATGATAGGTTATTTATAACGTGCTTAATACCCAGAGGTTTCTAATCGCAAACTCGGGGATGGAACCTGTGTTGCTCCGTGTCGTCTCGCTTCCAAGGCGAGCATGTTGCCCCTGAGCTATCCTCATGTGTGGCAGAAATTATGCCTCTGTGCCCCTTCCCTGCGGGAGTGCGTGTTCATCGCTTTCCTTGCAGGAGTACAACACATGTTAGGTATAATAGAAAGATAGGGGACATTTGATGCACTGGTAAATACAATGGCACCACACCTGTAAGCAATTGTGTAGGCTCTGGTACAAACGCCCTAATCACATTAAGTAATCAAAAAATTATTGAAATAGTAAACATATAATTAGTTTAATTGTGTGGTAAATGAACCATGTTATCTCACAAAGTATCTGACACATATTTTTATTTTATTTATTTTTAATTTGTATAGTGCCCAGTCCCGGAGGTATCACAGTGCTTGTACAGGAATGGTGCAGCAGTATGAAGAGTACATAAAATTGAAAACAGGTCAAGGCAGTTCATACATATTTGTTGAATAGTCACGTTTTAAAGAGAGTTTTAAGACCATGAGAGATTGTTCATTTTGATGTGGCCGCGGACTATGTTCCAAAGGGTGTGTGTGGTTGTGCATAAGCTGTAGCCCCCTGCTCACTTTCAATGGAATCTAGGAGTGAGAAATGTATGGAGATATTCAGTAATCGGTTCAGCAGCAATGCGGGCGATGAGGTAGGAAGGGGAATTGAGGTGGAGACATTGGTGGGTGAAGACTAGCATTCAATTTGTGCTCCTATTGGAAGCCAGTGTACTTCCCTTCTTGCTGCTGTGATATGGTCAGTGAGTTTAAAGCTAAGGGCTGCTCTCAAAGCATTTTACAAGGTTCTTGGATGAAGTGCTGGAGAACAGAACATTGCAGTAATCAAACTTAATAATACAGTTAGCACTTACGAGGGTGAGGCAGTTAGTGGGTGTGATGAATTTCCTGCTCAGGAAGATGAGCTTGGCCTTGTAGGCTGTGGAGGAAGCCAGCACATTAATTTGTCAGGGCATGTTGAGTTCCAAATCAAGATATAAATGCCTAACATCTTCATGTGCTTAGAGACCTGAATGGTCATCCCATGAATGGGGAAGGAAGAGTAGGGAGGGTCTAGGGAGTTTAGTTGGTGAGGTCATCTACAATGAGCATCTCAGTCTTCTCATCATTGAGACAGAGGTTGTTGGCTGCCATCCAATTCTGGATGAGACTGTATATCTGGTTGATGACTTTGATGTCCTGGGCTTAATCCCCTGAGATTGACAGCACGACTTGCGTGTCATCTGCACAGTGTGTGTAGGGGATTCCCAGGGCATCAAGGTGATCAAAGAGAGGTTTAGTGTAGGTGTTGTAAAGTGCTGGGGAAATGCACAAACATTGAGGGATGCTGTATGGGATGGGGGTGGGGATGGGGTTGGCGGAGTGGTTGCCTATGAATACCTGAGGTGTTTGCAGAGGATGTCGTGGTCAACAAGGTACATTTGGCTGAATGGCCTAGGAGGAGTAGAGTGAGGAGTAAAGTGACCAAGTTGTCTGAGTCACGGCAAAGTCGAGTTGGATTTTGAGACCCAAAAGAGCAGTTTTGTTGCTATGTTTGGATCTGAATCCAGATTGTCTGGCACCTAGTAGCTGGTGCTGCTCAAGGTAGTTTTGCGAGTATGCAACACGGTCAATGATGGTGAGGAGGAAAAGGACAGTGGTGATGGGTTGGTAGGGAGGGTCGGTACGTGGCAAGGTTTCTTGATCAGGGGAGACCCAGGCCATTTTGAGGCAGGTCAGAGTGATGTTGGAGCAGACAGAAGCATTGACGAAATTGTCCAGGGCCATTGTGGCTGCACAAAGTTTGATAATGTGGGTAGGGCAGGCATCACCTCTGCATTTTGAGGGCTTGAGGCGTTGGACTGTGGTGGCCATGTCTTCTAAGGGGATGGGTGAGAAGTGGAATTGGGGGAGTTGGCATTTGAGCCGGGCTGAGATGACAGAGTGGAGTAGTTTTTTTTTGTAAAGGAGTTGTTTCTTGGAGAGGAGTCTGACTTGTAGTTTGTCCATTTTGTTTGCACAGGCTGCTTGAATGGTCATGCATCAGGCTTTGTTGATATGAATTATAGAAGCAGTAGGTGCTGGGTGTTCCAGTTCTTTGAGTGTGGCAAAGAGCTCTTTGGAAGTGGAGCTGGTTTCAGTGATTCATGTTTTAGAAATAGTTGGCGTTAGTGAAGGTGAGAGTGTTTCTAAAGGTTTTGGAGGTGTTGCAGAAGGCCTCACGATTACAAGAAGTAGGTTTATTTCTCTATGTGTGTTCTAGGGAATGCATGGATCTGCCTAGGGTTGCAAGTTCCTCTGATGACTAGATGTTGATTTTTTCTGCTTAGTTTGGGGATTCTGGGCTTAAGTGTAGCCTGTTAATCTATTGTTTGTGAGAGAGCCATTAGACGGCCATGAGGATCATAGAGGCCAGGGCATGGGGATCATTGCTTGCAGATGAGTTGATAGAGAGTTGTACAACTAGTGTCAGGGCTATGCAGGCTTGAGTGAGTCTGCACGGGTTGCATGAGAGTGTGGGTGTAAGTCTGGCATCAGGGATTCAGTTTTGTTTTTATAGGAGAGGCAGAAGTTTATGGCCGAATGGATGTACCAGGGCATGGGTCAGATGGTGGTAATAGAAACCATTGTATTCAAAGTTAGGACCCAGTCCAGAATACATCCCTTAGAATGGGTTGGGGATTGGATAAGTTGGGTAAAGTTTAAATCGTGAGTACCCTAGTAAGGTCTTTGGCTTTAGAGTCAGATGTCGCATTGAAGCAGAGGTTGCAATCCCCCGAAACTAGGAATTCGGTGGCTGGCTTGATGAGGGGAAATAGGAGGAAAGGAATGTCAAGTTCAAGGCAGTGCTGTTGATTGGGTTGGCGATAGATAATGAGTACATTGATGGTGGTTTGAGGATTCATCAGTAGCTTGGACAAGAGAAGTTCATAGCCTGTTGGTTGGACAAAGGTACCTCCCTAAAGGCAAGTGGAGTTTTGCTGGTGAGGGTGACACACCCATCCGTTTAGCTGGTTCTGTCAGCTCTGAGGAGGGAAAAGTTGGGAAGCAGGGCAATAGAGAGGGATGGCCCTGATGCGCTGGGCAGGCAAGAAAAATTGGGAGGTGGGCACTGCTTGATTTATAAAATGTCTAA
Organism: Ambystoma mexicanum; assembly: GCF_040938575.1. Taxonomy (NCBI): domain Eukaryota; kingdom Metazoa; phylum Chordata; class Amphibia; order Caudata; family Ambystomatidae; genus Ambystoma; species Ambystoma mexicanum. The sequence goes on from NC_090934.1 coordinate 528,341,862, forward strand.
TCGTGAATCGGTTGTTATGAGGCAATTCAAGGCGTCATCCAATAAATGCGGCGTACACTTTGTCTCAAAAAATTATCAAGGCACGGTTTGCTTAGTTAAACTCACACTGAGCTTGGAGACACCCTATTTGTAGTGAAAACTACTTCAATGTTCTATCTTTAGTTGTGAGTATAATATTGTGTTCTCAGTTCAACCTATTGAGGTTGCAGCAAATAATTATTGATTCCGTTTGTTACAAATGTTTGATCTTTAATTAGCAGATGCCTGAGCTGATGCATTTCTTGGATGATGCGTCCTTCGTCAGGGCGGACTCTAAAACAAATTAACAGTTGAGGGTTTATTGAGACCCCTAATTCATACTAGATTCATACATACAGTCAACAATTATTGATGCACTTCACATTATAGTTTACATCGCGTGTCACATACCTGTGGTTAAAATGTCAGTGTTCAAATTACACTTTGTGCTTTTGGAGAGCACCTCTCAATCTCTAGTTTGTATATTTGAAGGACAATGTTTTATGAGGATTACATGCCAATATTCAGTTTCCAAATGGAATTGGGCTCTCCTGACAAATTTGGTTCCCTTTGTATTGATACATTCACAGTAAAACAGAAAAAAAACCCATTGTATAATGAATTCCCCTATTAGTGGTGTCTATTCTGTCAGTGTGAAATTGCTACAAAATATAAATGTACCATGATAATATGGTGAAGGTAATGGCAAATGCCTACCTCATGAGAGTAGAGATCTGATCTCCATAAGTAAATCATGCTTGTGCATTGTTCACTCGCACAGTGAATCGTCGGCGTGTGATGCCATGCTTCTCATAGACCCTGCTGGTAAAAAATGGTGTTAGATTCCCTCTGTCGAGAGTTGGCTTATGTGTGTGCTTTCTGTGCTATATCCTATGCAGACTTACATGTCAAGATCTGGGGGTGGTCCTGCGTGTTCATCCGGCAACTCTGTGCTGCAGCAACAGTGTTGCCCTTGGCGACATGACGCCGGAGTCAGAGTATCTTTCATATACTTCTACGTTACTCCGTCTAGCGCAGTGACGTATCAGGATGTAGAGCATTGCTCGACCGAATCATGGGAATTATGGTATCTAAAAGTTAAAATTACCGAATTGATTGCCACAATATTTTGACTTCAGTGAGATTTTCTCTATGTAACGTCAAAGCAATGATTGATGTACTTAATGTTACTTTGGGTGCATTTAAGTACCCAAGAAAGTCCATTCTTACATGCTCTCTATTGTTGGTGAACACATTATATTAATTGTACAGCAAATCCAGTTTATTGCCTTTTTCTTGCTCCCCATTCTAACTAATTGTGCCTGCGGCAATGGGTATATATGTACTATCTGCATCATACCATTGCTGTATTGTCATTACCATTCTGTATCTGATGCACATTTCAACAATAAACCAGAAAAAACACATTTTCTTTAACGAAGGAGAAAACTATTGATGGAAAGAGTTCCAAAAAATGTTTTTGTACAAACAATATGCTGTTCATAATGACAACTGGTCAGTTTATGAAGGGTAACAAGAAACCTGATCACTTCCTGCTTGTCACTTTCTCGCAATCATATCCAAATTCCCGACTGCCTTGTGTGCAGATTCCCAGCTATATATGTTGATTACAAAAAAACAATGCAGATCCAATTCTTCATTGAGGCCTTATGGAGCGACCGAATCAAGTCTGTCGAACCAAAAGGCCTCCCGTTGTTCGAGTCTCTATTTCAAACCCATGCTAACATTTTTGGTGTTATCACTTCAAGTATCTGAAACTGGATCTGTGAAAGCTGATGGCTGATGCACTGGGCAGAAAGGTTTCCGTTTGTTAAGTATTTCAATCAGGCAATGCACCCTGGTCTCAGCCTAGTATGCAGCGCTGAAATGCTGAAATGCTTATTTTATTATATCTACAGGTTCAATATTTTGAGTGATATACCACTCATATCACACCCCTTCTCAAATACTCTAGGTCATGATGGACCCGGAATCAAGCTGGTTAGTAAAGGTACTATTTATTTATTTGTTTAAAATTCAAATAAAACATATACTTTTTAATAGGTAGCAGCAATCACCAATGTGATGACAATAACAGATAGGAAGTTATGTAATGCATTTTAATGTCACTCTTTAGCAACACAAATATAAAATACCAGAGGAAAGAACACTTTTGGCTTATTTGGAAAAAAAAGCATTTAAGTTATGATTTCCCCCTGCAATATTCCTCAATCCACAAACAAACAATCTAAAGAGATATAAGGAAGCAGCAGGTAATCAGGAACAAGAATAAAAAACAGAATTCAAATCTAACCTTCCCTCCCCAAACAAGAGAGGACAACGGATTTGAAATCTTACACTTTAAAATGACATTGGGAAATGGCTGCGTAAAACAGTGAATGTGTAGAAAAATCATTAAATGAGTACAAATCTCTATGGGAGCAACATTGGAAAGATACTAACAATCATGAGCTATAGTTTGAGCAAAAGTAAACAATCTGAATCGAAGGTCAAAAAGAATTTAAAATAAAAATATCACATGTAAATCTTTGCAAAATTGTGTATTCCCGCCTAAAATTAACCAAACAGAAAAACGGGTGCTTTTTTTGGGTTGGGATGTAGCTATAGGTCTTACGTATAATCCAGAGTTGAATTGAAGTCTCTGGCTATTAAACTGAGGAAGATATGCAATGTTGAATGAGAGGCGTTTTTAGAAAAATCAGGTGCTGAAAACAGAAAAGGAACTCAGTTTGGACAAGAAAATATTTACTATGACTTTACTCTAAGCCTTAGCATTCCAGCCAGAATACCAAGAAGGGACACACTAAGCTCTAGAGTTGATTCATGACTTTAACACCAGATCCCCAGTGTCTGCCCCGGCGGAACCAATCGGAACACTTGAAGTAAGATTGATGATTTAAGATTTACACAAGATACAAATGACTAAAGAATTGGCGCTTAGCAAGATAAATCAAAGACAGGATTGCAATAAGGATTCTGACAACGTTACAAGTTATTAAGGTAAGGATAGGATGGTTTAGAGATGGGGATAGGACAAGGCAAGGCAATGTATGCTATGGTTTTCTATGATTCTGCTTAATACTTACAGTCCACTTGAATTTAGGATTTTGGACTGTCAAGGGTTCTGGTCATCACACGGATCAGGTCTAACCAAGGACAGCTGGGCAACTCTGGTGGGACAGGATCATCTTGGCCGTTCTGGTCACCGGACTGCACTGGACTGACCTTTCTGGTTACTGGAGACTAGAGGTCAGTGGGATGGCGAGTTTGCAGGCATGCATCTAGTAGTAGCAAGCCAGGTTGGATCAGGATGCTTCCCTTGGGATTTTGGGATTTTTAAATTTGAGGCCTAGCTGAAAAGGGGTTCAGGAATGCATGGGCCTTGGCTTTGCAATGAAATCTGGAATCAGGATCAAGTAGGATGAAGAAATCAGGAACAGGACACAACGCAGGAAATCAGGAAGAAAGTAAGGTATCAGTGTGTCTGTGTGTTGTCAGGTTCCCTTATTTATCATGCCAAATGACATCATTACAATATATGGTAGGGGCAGGTTTACTACCCACATCCATAATGCTAGGATTGGGCAAGAGCATAGCTTCTGCCTTGCCCTTCCCTGATTGGATCACAGAAAAGGATGTCATGTTTATGGGATGATTTTTACAATGACTAGAAACCTCCTCTAGCCACTGGAACCAAAATCTAATTTTACCACAAATACATATTTGTACAGTTAGAACCTCTGAGAACATCAGATACACAGGTTACCTATTGTGTGGGTCATATTTCAATCCAAACCCCAAGTCTGTGGGACCTGGTTTTGCCTTTCTGCTATATTTTGGGAATTTTAACCATGAAATATTTGGCCTAAAATTTACCAACTTTGTCCACATATGCGCATTTACCCCTGGACGTGTGTACAAAATGTTATGATCGCAATATCAATACTTTCCCCACAATCTTTCATTCTTTACAACTTCTGTTCCTTATGCAGTAATGAGTTCTACCAAGTGTTCACAGAAAAAGCATAACATTAGATTTAAACCTACAAACTTTCCACATTTTTCCTCATTCTTACTCCAAAGTTAAATGTCTTGAAGTTCATTAACAAAATAGGCTTTTTAAAACCAAAAGGAAGTCTATTGTCACTTAATCAGTTTTTTTTTTCTATTTTCCCCAACTGCAAGCAAATGTCAACTCCTTTGAAGCAGGATGAGGAGCCTCTCTCTTGATTGAAGCTTACTGCCCCTCACACTTGAACGGTGAGAGTCTCAGCCTGCTATTGTTCTGGCCTGGAGCAAAGCCGAATGACTGATGCAACTTCGGAAGTCCCATTGTCCTGGTTCATTCAAAGCCTCTAAGCTAGCAATTAGCCTTTCCTGTGCCAGCAGTTTATGAGGTGCCCCCCTTTCTCAGGGCTAGCAACTGGCAGATCAAATTTTTGTTATATGTATAGCTTGCCAACTTGCCAACTTAGCTTTTATTTTCTCCTTTTAAATCCACTTTAAACCTATAGAATTAAAACAGTTTACAAGTGCATTTTTACCAGCAACAATCCTTTTACATTTCTAAGTAAGCAGACCTTGAAACAACAATGTACTTTTAAATAGGTGATTTTCCCCCTTCTGTCAGGAAAAAGCAAATTTTACTATTTCCTTAAATCCGGTTTTCATCTCCAGCAAATACACACTTTCTGCAGCTATAGATTTTTTCTTGAGTGCTGGAGTTGTTTTGCAACATGGGTACAGTTACCGGCATCTATTTAAAGTTTTTCTCTGGACAGCTTATTATTGATACTGTTGCAAAGAAAATAGACGCATTTCCCGTCTAAAATGAAAACAAAGCCCCTGGTTGATTTTTCAAGGATACATTGGACAGGAGCTGTCATTCAAATGAGGCCCGGTTCCTCTGAGACACAATGAATGATCCTGGGCATTGCAGGGCCTTTTTAATCGCAGTGGTTCATGAGAAATTGATGAATTTTGTGCCAAGCAGCAGTGTCATTTTAAAGAGGCATTCTGGGTTCTCAGAAAAATAATGCTGCCTCTTTCACTTCACTCCATGTTAACTGTTGCAGAGCACACTGGCACATTCCTGCAGTGAGTACTCTGTTCCCCCCACCTGAAACGTGTGTGGCAAGGGCTGCAGCCATTTTCTGGTTGTTACAAAAAAACAGTTTAGAGATTTTGGAGTGCACAGGAGTCAGCGCTGCCATTTTGTGCTGTTTCTTGCACCAATGCAGCAAAGTGATGTAGCATAGCACAGCTGAGTGGGTCAAAATATCCCACACGTTACTGTCAGAAAATCGCATTGGTGTTCCTCAATGAGGTTGCACATGTTGGTGCCCTGAGAGCAAAGGGAGCAGGCATTGGTCATCGCCCCATTAAGTGAAATGCAGCTATCCAATGTGTGTTTGTTGACTTGGGGTATGGGTAGCTGCAGTGTGTGGTTCTGTGGAGTTTGTTGGAGTGGGTACTGGGTGCGAGCTGAGAGGCAGGAAGTTCTTTCTCTCCCCAAGATGGGGTGAGATGTAGGCTTGTGGGTGGGAATCTCCGGTACTGTTCTGAGGCTAGCCTAGCTATTCTCAGGGTGCCTGTGCAAGGCAATATGCACTGGAGATTCAGGTCAGTATCTTGGGTGGGACAGGTGTAGGAAGATGCCGGTGAGCAGGCTTGGTGAGAGATGTCTTAGCCCTGAACTGAGGCTGTTTGGGCCTGTTCTCTGTACCCTTAATGGGACAGTTGTAGGAAGGTGTCAGTGGTCAGGCTTGGTGGGAGAAGTCTTAGCCCTGAAACTGAGTCTTTTGGGGTGTTTTGTGCGAGTAGTGTTTTCTGATGCCATCTCGCAACAACTTCAGTGAGGTGAGCCAGTGTGGGGGGGCTTTTTGGGCACAGGTGTGGTCTAGATGAGTTGGGGGAGAAAGGGCATGGGGTCTGTGAGAACGGGCGCTTGTTTTTGCCTCTCTTGACACAGTGAAGGCCCTTCAGTGTCTTGCAAGCAAAGTTGTCATTGGATGGAATGTGTAGGCTGGGTAGAACGGGGTGGGGCATAGGAGGTGGGAACCTGGAGTTCTTAGTAATTGGGATCAAGTGGCTGGTTTCTTCATGGATTGCTGAGAATCTGGCCAAATTAGCGTCCTGCCAGGGTTTAGCATGGTTAACAAGAATGATTGGGGGGCGGGGTGACATGGGATGCATCTCATGTAGCCCAGCCATGTGGGTGGATTACTAGCACACATTACAGGTTCGAGTAGAGGGCTGAGTGAGCCTGGGGCCTAGTCTGTAGAGTGGGAATGGATGAAAGGTTGCTTTGGATGACGGGTGTGGGATGGGTTGCATCACATATGCAGCGCGGGGCACAAGATAAACTGATGTGGGCATAGCCGTATATACTGGTGTAAGGGTGGACAGGAAGCGGGTCGCGGTGGTAGGGAAGGGTGAGCACTATATGAACATGTAAAGAGATGATACTCTTCTTATCTTGCAGGCAAATATTTATATGGCTATTAGCAGGAGGAGCATGATCAGGAATTCCATATGTTTGAAGTAGCAGTACGGCTCACACAGTCTGGACGTTCCCGCAAGTCCTGGCATGGATGGGCAAAGACAGGAGGGATCCTTACTTCTGGTTCTTGATTCTGGGTCGGCACAGCCTGCCGGCCATGGATGCCTTGAAGGGGTTGGTCGTAGTCGGACCAATAATGGTCCAAAGTGGGCATGGCATCATCAGACTTCAAGTGGGGCTGCTGTGGAAGGCTGGGAATGGTGCTGGCCTTCTTTTCACAGGCAGGAGGCCCGTTTTGCAATATGTTAAATCCAGTTGGGTGTCACTCGCTTGTGGTGGTGAGGGGGCAGCAAGGGGAGATTGGGTATGGCTGCTACTCCTGCACAAACAGGAGGGTTCTTACTTTTGGTCCTTGATTCTAGGCTGGCACAGTCTCCCAGCTGTGGATGCCTCAAAGGGGTTGGTCGCAGTCAGACCAATCGAGGCCCTGAGTGGGCATGGCATCAGACATCGAGTGGGGCTGCTGTGTAAGGCTGGAAAAGTAGACAGCCATCTTGTCATGGCAGGATGCTCATTTGCAATATGTTGAATACACTTGAGTGTCCGTCGCTCGTGATGGTGAAAGGGTACCCACTGGAGATGGATGCAGCCAGATGGGGTAGTTAAGTCATGTACTTAAGTATATATAACTTCCATATAGTAGTGGAATGCCATTGATGCAAAACATTTTTAGAATTAAATTATAGTTTTCGCTTCACAATATATTCATCCTACATTTATGATTCTAGAAAGCAGTTCATGTGCAGTAACTGAAAGGTAATAGAAATACAGTTTGTGTGGAAATTCAGAGAGTCTGATAGCATGGCTATGAGTTTCGCCAACTGGCTTTTTGAAGGCTAACAAATTGGATATTACTTAATAGTATTTTATGACACAGAGGTAAGTGTTCTTCTCCATGTAATATTTATGTGATTCTCTAGTAATTTCTGTAATCCTCAGGTATGGTATTAATGTATAATTGTGTTAGTATGTGTGTTCCAGCCCACTGTCGCTGATTTGCATTATAGGGGTTTAGTCAGACCTATACATCCATGTGCCTTATATCAAAATGTGATGATAATGCATTCCGCCGTATTTGGAAAATAATGGCGTCTGCAGGTTCATTGGCAATTATATGTCTGACAATACACCACATCTGTATGTTATTTATGAAACATTATATATCATGCTTCTAATGTTCAGATACTAATATTCAGGTGCATTCATATGTCATCTTTTAAAGGATATAGAAAACAAGAAAACTAACAAGTTTCCCTTCTCAAGGGTTACATTGAATGCTTCGGTCACAATCCTAACATTCTTAAGAAGGAGCTCATTGGTTATCAATCCTGGTAGGCAGACACAACTAGTAACTCACTACATAGCAACTTTTAAAGAAGCCATAGCAGCCAATTACATAAATAACTTTCAGAAGACCCAGTCTAGCCAACCCCTATTTCACACTAACACATGAACTCAATATACTGTCTTTCATGTGTGCTTCTTCAGGGCCTAATAATACATAAGAATAGTGAACAATAAAGTCACAAAGTCCTTGCTACCTAATGTATCAAAATGTCAAACAATTATATGAGACAAAAAAAGAAGAAAAGTGAAATCATAAACCACTTAGCAGCATTCACAAAAAATGTATTTATGTATTAGTGCAAATACATTAAATAATCCAGGATATAAGTGTTTCATGTCAGTGTTGATATGTGTAACACAACATTATTATTATTATTATTATTATTATTATTATTATTATTATTATTATTATTATTATATGTTTATAGCTTGAACCTAGCTCAGGAGCAATGGAGTTCTGTGCAGGTCATTGAATGCAATATTGTCAGCAAGAATTTAACAAGTCATCATGTAAGCATTAGTAATAATTACCACAGTACGATATATGGATTTGGGTGTGCATAAGATAGCCGTCATCTAGGTTACATCAAGGTGTTCTTGTTCTTCAATTCTTTCCTAAACTACATAAGACTTAGAGATGTTTGTATTGCCATTAGGATGGAGTTCCAGAGCACAGGAGCAGAACATGAGAAGGACTGGTTTTCAGTTTTCTCCTTGCTTGCCAGTCTAGTTTGTAGATTGTTGATGGTCTTGCTGCAAGATGACAGTGTGCTGCCCATTGCTTTTAGATTGGCCATCTGGTAGGCGTGCATACTGGTGGTTGTTGCCTTGCAAGTGAGGCACATAGTTTTAACTAGATCCTAGCTGGGATGGGGAGTGTAGGAAGAGAAGGCTCTGAATTTTAACTAAGGTACCGAATTTCAACAAAGATGTAAACATTCCATTTGTGAACAAGAGGGTGAGACTCAGGCGTGAGGCTCTGATTAAATCTAGTGTATGTCAGTTTTGTGAATGCACAGAGCACATGCCATCTTAAAGGGGGGGTTGAATTTGGCACTGCATAACAGCTGATGTTATCATGACACACCACACTACACTTATGGATTGAGTGCAATGAAAAATAAAACTAACATGTATTAATTCTACTAATACCTCTAACTTTAACTTAGTCCCTTAATAATATCCAAAGCAGCTCATTCCATGACAATTGGTACAATTTGATAAACTGAATTTGATGGCAAGCACAGGCTTTGCAAGACAATTTGGAAGTGTAAGAAAAAAAACATGAAGAATTAGATTTGTTGTGCAATGCATACTTAACAAGTTGAAGATGTGGAATGTGGAGAGCCTTGTTGTTCAAAGTAGCCACATTGTTCATTTTCGCATCTTGAAAACAGAGTAACACTTTTCATCCATTTGCTGTCTTTGTGTGTTTCTTTTCTGGAACATTCTAGTGAGTGGGTTTGCAAAAGGGAGGTGGTTCTGATGCACACATGACACTTTCAAAGAAGGCATTTTATTACATTTCAATTAGGCAAACATTCATTCATGGGAGATGACAGACAGAGGTTTTAAAAAGAGATGCCAGTCAAACGGATGGGATTGTCTTGGGCACTCGATCTCTGGCTGTGTGAAAGATGTGCTGCATTTGCTGACGGTGCATGGGCTCATATCTCTCTGAGATGAGTGAGAAAGAAAAATGAGACAAAGAAACTCTCCAGTGCGGGCTCTGTCCAGACAGGCAGAGCATAACCTGGCTTCACTCACTGAGGGCACTCAAAAGCAAGTGGCTTTTTTGGTGAGTTCTTGTAAAATTGAGGAGCAAGGTGAATGCAGGTTTTTTTTATTTTACAAGAAAAATTAACAATTGTGGGAAGTTCATTTTCACAGGCTGTTCAAAGTAACTCTTATATTTCAAAGCTTTTTTGATAAATGCATGTTACAAATGGTGGCTGCTTAGAAAAGCACAACCATGTTCTTATTTGAAGAGAGCTATTTGTCATGTGTTTTTGACATTGTGTAATGAGATTCAGATGTAACAAAAGGTTATAGGCTGCCAACATTAGTAACACATTTCATGTTTTAGCAGAACTATTGCCATCTATTACAACAAAGTGTTTGAAGCCTATTGTCGAAAAAAGACTGCTTACAGTAGGGAACTTTGCTGATGAAACGTGAGATTTTCATTCATTTTCATTTTGAATCATAAGGAATGTCATTCAAAGATAACTTAAATGTACAGACATATGCAAAGACATATGCATTGCATATGTCTGTACATTTTATAAATTCTAATCTCTTATAAAGCATAGAAGAAAGAAACAATTTAGCCTCACTCTACTTATTATGCATCACGGTTCCTTGTGTTAGTATTCAGAAATATGTGAAGCAGGTTGTAGTTTCCCTTTACCACAGGTGGTATTTCCGTTTTATCACATCTGGTAAAATACAAAACAAAACTGATCACTGTGACTTGGGTCCTTATCAGGGGATGATTGATATGATATGATATGATATGGCATTTATAACGTGCCTATACACAAGTGTTTCAAGGCGCTGCATACATAACAGCATTCAGGTATTCTGGTAAGTGTATTCTGGATTATCACTAAAGGCGCACCATGTCTGGTTTTGGCTTACCATTTATGACCCCGGTATAAGAATAATATCAGGCAACCCTGTATACGTAGGGCTCACCAAAATGCTACAAAATACCCCAACAAGATCACGAAAAATACAGCAGAATACCCCTGACCAGAGCCAGTGTAGTGTATGCAAGGTAGGGATGATGTGGTCAAATTTCTATGGTCATTGTTGAGGCAAGCCATGCCATGGTGGGCCGCTTTGAGGGGGCCATATGAGCAGCCAGAAGCCCTGCAAAAAGGGTGTTACTCCTGTCAATATGTGAGATCAATACTGTTAGGGAGAATTTCTCAATATGTGTTAATTTCCCTTACCTTTTGAGACCCCCTGCAACTTTGCTGGATTTCTAGAGTTTGATTTTTTACCTGGAAAGAGCGTGAGCTTTTCTTTCCCACTGTTTCATGTATTTTGATGTGTGTTTTACTTTTGTGTTCTTTGGTTATGGAGTTTTAAAACAACTCCATAGGCATAATCTTTTTCTGTGTGTCACACAGCACCTTCAGTGCAGTGGCAAAGGGATGTCTTTCAGACTTCACAAGGTTAAAATATCTTCTCTCGGACTGACTACTGTCTCCCAGAGCATGTAAAGTTAAATTGACTTTACTAGCCTCTTTAACTTTACTGACCAAACACACACTATTTTCCTGTAGAGTTCCGGATGGGTTGCCTAGCTTCCCCTGAGTCAAAACACTCATGTAACAGTCAAATGTTACCCTTTCCTACTTTAAATGGCTGGTGGAAGTGGTTTAGATCAAACTACCATGATTTGTTCCGACCCCTAACAAGGGTAGCTAAAAATCGGGTCTGCCATGTTTTTGAATATGGCGCCCAAGACCTATCTGTAAAAACAGACTTTGGTCATCTTTTTTCACCATTTCTTTTAGGAAAGGTCCTTCTTGTGTTTGTCTCTTTGCACCAAACTAGGTTTGATCCCGTTGTTTGTTGGCCTTTGGCGGGCTTCAGTGCTGAAGCCCTCTTCTGGTGCCAGTGTGTCTGGCATGGACAGGATGTGAGGGAGGTGACCAAAACTCCCTGTGCTTTGTCTCCTTGGAGACCTGAAAGCACTCTGGCATGATTGGCTGGCTGGCTCTCCAACAAGGACAGCCACCCTGCTATGTGAGTGACAGCCAGGCTGGAATGAATCAGGGAAAACTGTTTAAAAGCATGTCTCTGGGACTTGGAAAGCAGAGTCGACCACTGGAACGAAAGAACCGAAGACAAGCTGAAGGAAGAGGACTGCTGCAAATCCTGGACGACCGGTGAAGCCCTGCTGCAGGTCCTAATTGCCTGAAACTCCATCAACAGAGAAGCCCTTCAAGGTTAACTTCTTCCCTTGAGTTTGGTGGGAACAACCAACTCGCAAGCCACGTGGACACCGTCCCATCTGGTTACATTTCCATCAGAGTGCTGTTGAAAACCGGAGAGCCAGAGGGAAGGGAACCAGCTTGTGGACTTTAAGGCACTCACACCTTAAACCGACGTCTTGCTAAAGCTTTTGGCCTCATCCCTGGGCAGTGCAGGAACCACCCGACGTCCTCCTTCTTGTCCCCACGACTGAAGCACAGGAATAGCGAGATCTGCTTGAACTGCCAGGAACAACTGCCTCAGCTAAAGCTCTTCTCGATTGAAAAGATTCTGTGCAAATGTGGTCCAGAAATCTTTTCGGCCATCGAGAAAGTTTGTGAAACTTTCCTCAACTACGAAGGCTTGTCCTTCCCGTAACATTTGTCAAACATTTTGCCTAGCCAAATTCTTCTAATCTCAGTGGCAAAGACTTAACAGTTATCTTCCAGAACTGTGCTATCCTATACAAAGACTCTGAAACATTGACTTTGGCCCAGTCCTATTGAGAAGAATTGCTGGTTGTAGTTTAAGTGAAACCCTTTGCCCTGCCTATGCATGTATATTGGCTGTCTATTCCTATAACCTTGTCTTTCTACCCCTTTATTAAGTATTTGAAGTGCCATTTTACTCCCACTTCAGGGGAGCTAAACTTGTTCATTTACTTACCGGTTGTGTTTTTGTGGTTTATTAGCGCGTAATATTGAGCTGCTGATGCTAGTGTAATGGTTTCTAACTGACTGAGTAAATAAATGTATATTCTTTATATTCTTTTACCATGAAACCTTGAATTTGTGTATATTTGAATCACTTGTATTGTTGGTCCTTTGTGTAAATTGTTCTACTGCTCACTTAAACTCTTGAGATTAGTCTGGCTGTTCAGCCATTGCTACCACTTTACCGTGTAGTACAGGCTTGTACCGAAGGTGAAACTGTGCTTACACTTGTACTCTTAATTGCATGTAGTGTTCCCAAAGGGTACTGCATGTGAATCAGCCTAACAAATACGCCCTGCACCACCGGTCAGAAGGCTTGGGTTTGAGGAAGGACTTGATCTTGCTGAGTAGAGAGATCTGATACTGGGGCATGTCAGATTTTTTCACAAAGGGTTGTTGGAAGGTAAGATTACTATCCACAATGAAAGCTGGGCTTTTGCTGAGTGGATGAGATGACGTTTGAACCGCCCAAATACATTTTATCCAACCACTTTGCAGTGGGTTCATGCTTGGTAGGTTAGCCAGAAGTTCAACTGAACCTTTTGAAGGGTTAAGCTTTAAGAAGGCACTTGTCATCCACATTTGAATGTTTTCAAGGGTGAGAGATATTGTGTGGGCCCTTGATATTAAGATACAACTATGTATCATGTGACTATAGGTGTACAGTTGCAAAAAACACTTGTTTTTTAATTGGATTCAAGAATTTGAACCAAGCATTTGAGAGATCCAGGAATAGGGGTGTGGGAAGTGTATTTTGTAGTACACCAGGGGCTAGATTACAGAAAACGAACTAGCATTGGGGCAAAGTTTTCCATAGGGCAGAAATGATATACTTCCTATGCGTTTTTGCACCAGGGAAACCTTGCCCTAATAGGGAATGGTATTAGCCCAAGGGCCAACATTTCCCTGGTGCAAAAATGCATTGAAAGACTAGGGTTTTGCCATATGAAAATTATTTGCCTAATGGATATACGGTACGATGTTGCACTTGCACCATTGAAATGTTTCTGTAATCTGGCTCAAATTGTTTTTGTTGCATTTAGAGACTAGAATACTGCAAAAACATGAATTCATACAAACCTGTGAGCTATTCGCTAAGGCCAAATTTCCTACTTAACATCTGTAGCTTTACATTGTTAGACCCAAAGCAGGGAAGAATAAACCATCCAAAGAACTATTGTTGTAATTATGCTCTGCCGGTCTCTGCACTCTTCCAGAAACTATTGCAATGATCAAACTCTGCTGGTATCTTTTTTACACAACATATCTGCTTACCACATGGTACTGAGAAACGTTACTTGATTGAAATGCAAGAACCAAGAAACAAGCCGTGACATTTGTACTGTCCAGAAGCCTGCACAATCCAGTTAATTTGCTGACCATGATCCCAAAGAGACAAGGGCACATGTGTCCAGATGCCTGGTATCTTAATTAGTCTAGTGTCTTGATGCCACCAGGTCTTTGCTGCGCTTTAAAAATCTGATTACATTACATTACATTACAGTCTGTAACAGGGCTGTGCAAGTGAGGGCACTATGATTGAAACCCTCATGTGAACTGCAAAACAAAATATGTATGACATCTAATGTCACTACACTGGTGCCTGCAATGCACTGCATTGATTTTCATCACCAAAGGACTTCCTGTGCTATATGTGGTGCATGAGCCAAATTGGAAAGGATAGCATCTTAATACTAGCACAAACAAACATGGCCTGTCACACCATTTCCATTTCATCGTCAGTCCTGCCGCCAGTGGAACCAAATCTCACAGGCCCAGCAGACACAGGGCCTCATTACACGTTGTGCGGTAACCATGGTGATATTAGCGCCATGGTTGCCGCTGGTATTTTAACGTGTCCGCCTTGGTGGATGGCGGAATTACCGGCCTACTCCAAGGTGAGCGGGGCTGGTAATTCCCCATTCACCAAGGCCCTTCCCCATTCCTATTTTTGCCCCCATAGGACATAATGGGAATGGGGAAGGTGCAAATTACGGTACCGCACATTGCAGTGCCGTAATTAGCACCAAGGTCCCTTTGCGGCACCCTACTTTAACGGATGGTAAACCAGCAGTTAAGGTCGGGTCCCGCAAAGGGAACGCGTGGTAAGGCGGTAAGGGTTTACCGGTACCGGTGCCCTTACCGGTACCGGTAAACCCTTACCGTCTACCGTGTAATGAGGCCCATAGGCCCTCTTTACGAGAATGCCAGTAACCCATCTTTACTACTGGTGTGTTACCGGCAAACTCTTCTTACCGTTACCGGCACCTGTTATCCCAGTTTTCCGGGATATTACGGGTGCTGGCAACGTCATTAAGTTCCCGTCCTCCATGGGAATGAATGTTGTTAACAGTGCTGGTCATTCAGTCATTTCTCTGCCAGTAGGGGTCGGAACTCCCGGCAGGTCAGTAAAAATATTGGAGCCAGAAGTACAACCATTTTTAACAGACCAGCTCACCCGTAATGCGGGCCATACTCTGCATCACCTGTGTGGACAGCTTTTGGGTCATCATCAAATAACCTTCATTGTCCCAGCTTTAAACAGTAACCTAAGCTCACACATTCCCTACCTGTGATAAGCTGCAGGACGTCACTCACCTTTTGTAAGAATGTGATATATAATGTTCATATTATTTCTGTGTGATCATTACCTTGTTCAAAATTCAAAATAACAGATTCTACCCCTGCATTCCTATTTACCTCACTCGCCTCCTAAGAGTTCACCTTGAATATTTGACCACTGCCATCACAAGTTAAAGTTCTGGAAGGGTAACTGTACACAAGGAACACAGACCTGGAGACCTATCTCTAAGAGTGGCTATTGCCCATCTCTTCAAAGTCTATTGACTATAGTCATTCAGGAGAAAATGACAGTCCCTGTGCTGCTGATTACAGTTGCACCAATTTTCCGGGGAAAAATGTTGGATTCACCTCATTGAATGCTTGATGCTGGAGGTAAATCCTCCACTTCACCTCCAAAAATCGGTGGATTTACAATGCAGTAATTCTGCTGGTGGTAAATTTGCCAAAAACCCCAGTTGAGTTCTGTGGACTCCAAACATGGGGAATTACTACCACTTAAAATCCTTTGGTAACTCCACAGGACCAAGTGGTGGTAACAATAAATGAGTTTGGTGGTATTCTGGCTGATTTTGCTCTGAAACACTGCCAAACTCTTAATGAGGCCCTATATACTGTATTTCTGCTAAAAAAACTGTGCAATAATACTATTTTAATGCCCCTTGCCTTTCCTTAGATGGAAAGCACAAGAGGCACAGGCTGGATTGCCCAGAAGCTCATGACAATAACTGCAAAGTTGTGGGTCTGCGTGGGTGCTGGGATTTTACCCAAAGAGACAGCTAACTGTAGCAATCCCTGAAAACAAGAACGAGATGCCAACCTGGGAAAAATACATGAGCACTAACTGGCAGAGCAAGTCCTTTTGATGTTGTTGCTTTGCTTGAGAAAAGACTAGATCGTGCATTTTGCACGGGAGGGATTTTATTATTCTCTATTGCCTTTGTATTTATTTTATTTAATGCTTCTTTAAGGTTATTTATTTGTGGCTGGGGACTAGTTGTCCTTTTGCGCTTTTAACTGTGTGCTACCTTGAGATAGCAGCATATTTGTTTAGTATATACCATTAGGTGATGTTTTAACGCTACCTATAAGCCAAAACTATTACATTAGAGTACAGATAGGGAGAAAAGGCATATGAAGAGGGACACAAAGCTTGTCGGTGTTGCATGCTATTTGCCCACTCTTTGACTACCCATGGCCATGCTAATCCGTATGGCCATTCCCACTGAATTTCTGCCCCTCCTCGCCCAAAACATCTCCTTGTGGGAACTCTTTCAGCTGGATGTCATCAATCCTTACAATCAAACTTTGCACTCAAATTGCCAGCCAGTGTTTTTTTCAAAGCAGTCTTCTGAGAGTTAATGAGTGTTTTGGAGCAGTGAACACACTGATGCTGTAATAAAAATGTCTTGACCAGGTCTATCTTCATCCACTGAATTTATAAACACTATGCATGTCCTACACTGAAGTCCTGTTACAAACAAGATACGGCAAAGCCAATAGTTTTGTCTTGTTTATAAGTATTAATAATTTGCTAATTTGCCAGTCAAATGTTTTTCCCATTCCTATACAAAAGCCCAAACTGTTGTCATTGCCAATGCTTGTTTACTTTTGTAAATACATAATTTTCACACACCCTGTAGTCATGTGTAGACGTATGTCATTTTGTACGGCACTCTGGTGCAGCTAACCCAGTCTCACACGTTCAAGGCTTGCTGATTGCAGAATCTATGAGTGAGGTAGGACCAAACTCACATGGGCTATACTGGATTAGTGTGTTGCTAGGCACAGAAGATTTAAAACCCATGTATGGGAAAACCCATCCCCTTTACTGCTGGGACCACCCGTGATTTGCATAGTCTTCCACTTTGTGACAAGGATAGGCAAACTAAAAAACAAAGATCTGCAGAGTTACCTTGAGCAAGGAAAGTGGCTATGATTGATTAAAAACCTCCTGGCCGTGACCCTTCAGTTTTGTTTAATGGCACCGAAATTGGTATGGATATGCCGAGACATATGCCCACGCCTACAAGGCTTAGTGACCTAAGAAGCACCCCAGTGATGATAGCCAATGCACCTCAAACATGATTGTGGACTCGAGCAGAGGACAAGTGACTGAGGAGTTCATGATGGACAGCACCTTTAGAATGGGACCAAGCCTGATTTGCATATGGTGTTCAATCTTTTGTAATGGCTTATGTGACAGGGTCGTTGAGTAGGCCCTATTAGGGGGTGAGAGGGGAGTCCACTCCAAGCCAAACAGGTTTCCAGTATTTCAGCAGGCCCCTCCCACCCCTTCGTCCTCCATTGATGTGGCTGCACCAGAGGAAGACACCAGCAGCAGTGGGACGACACACCGTGGCAAACAGCAGTTCATCCGAAAACCTGGGGGCACTGTGAGCTGCACAACAAAAGCAGCTTCACGTCGTGGACGTGAAGAAGGGCTGTTGTGAGCCAGGGGGTAAATCATATACCACAACACCGGCTGGCAAGAGACGCGACCCAGCCACCTTGCGGAAGGGGGAACGGTGAACAGAAAAACACCAACAACTGCACGAGGAACATTACATTGACCCTAAAGGGGAGAGGCCCTATACATCAGGGCCACACTAGACCACCATGGAATTTGTGTAACAGTGGAAGACTGGTAGAGCAGCTTGGGGTGAACAGATGGTCTTGGGGAAATGCAGTGGAAAGGGGACAGGGCTTGCCAGCCCTTTTAAGCCTTCCTCGGGCCTCTGCTGTTACACCCCAAGAGCCAGGTAAGGGATTAGACAGGGTGAGAATCCAATCCTGGGAGGAGGTGGATGGTATAAGGAGGTGTGCAAGTGTGGGTTAGTTGGGTCAGGACAGCAGGTGGTGAACATCCAAGAGACCAGAGAACGTAAAGCATTTGGAGTGCAGAGATTATTGTTAAGGAGGGGGTCTGTGGAGTGTTTGGGCCTTATCACCAGTTTGGTGGCAATCCTTACATGTGGAGTTAACAGTATTACCGCTGCATTTATGGGCTGGCCCTATCACAAGTCCAGCAGCATTACCCCCAGCTCTGAGTGCCCTTTTTCGTTGAAATTACCACAGACGGTATTAGCGCACAGTAATTGCGCTGAAAATGCACCCTTTGATCCAATGGACCCAATGGGTAATGGGGAGGTACCGCTACTGCTGAATCTGTCATCCAGCGGTAATACCGCTGGACCAGTTGGCATTGGTGCTATTTGCCTGGGCCGTATCCCAGCGGTAATACCACCAAGATACCACCCAGCTCGTGATGATGCCCTTTGTGAGAAAGAGGAGACTGTGAGTCGAATGAGAAGAGTGAGTGTGAAATAGCGACAGTGGTAGATGTGGTAGTAGTTGTAGTTGGGAGTTGAGCTGCAGGAGTAGCAGTTGAAGCTAAAAAGTAGTAGAGTAGTAGTCAGTAGTTGAGGGGTGAGCAGGACACCATAACCCTGGTGTCCCTGAGGGTTTGACCAGGGGCTAGAGAGGGGGTGAGCAGGCCCAATATCCCTTGGAGCATGGGATAGTGACAGTGAGTGGGAGTATGGGAGTAGCTATTGATATAGAGTAAGACAGAGCTTGAGATGAGTGGAACAGTATGAATTGGGGAGGCAAGTAAGGCAAGTAGGTGGAATGACAGAGAGGGAGATGAAAGGATTAGTACATGAGTGGGAACAAGGATATTAAGGGAACAGGGACAGGTGTGATGGTGTATGCATGGAGCAATTGTGACACAGGATGAATGAAGGCACTGCTCATTACTCCCTGAGAATACTATACAGAAATAGACAAGGGACAGTTAGAAGTTACATAGGGAGTCAGATAGCCAAAGACTTAGGGAAAACACAGTAAGAGAGAAAGAGAAAAAGACAGATACAGGTTACTGATCCTATTCCTACTAACACCCTGATAGTGACATCTCGGGAACCAAGACCGGTGCAGAGCAGAGGGAGTGGGACGGCCTTAGCGCTAGTTCCACTAAGTTTCCAATAGGCCCGAAGAACTGTGAGATGAAGAAGCCAATTTGACCACTTTTATTTCAATAAAAACCCTTGGACATTCTTTAACTTTAAAAGTCAGTGTTATTCTTTGTGTGAGGACCACTATGTCACACTTGGAAGGTTGAAAGATGATGATCTGCATGGTTGATGAGAACAAACCCACGGTTAGGATTGCTTCAACATCTTCCAGCCATCCCCCTTCAGTTTTGCTCTCATGATTACCCATGCTTCACTCCTGCTGCTGGCAGGCCACAACAGATGTATGATTGGCAACCTGCTTAGTGTTGACCATCGCACCATTTTTCTTTGCCAATAACGCAAAGTCATGTCATCTATGGTAAACTACAGATTATCCATGAGATACTTCTCTACCATGTTCTCTGATGAAGATGAAGAAACTGGAGAGGTTAGTGATTTCAGCTGTTTTGGGAGTGTGGGACCATGTTGTTGATGGTGTGGTGGTTTTGCAAATGCGACTGCTCAATATGGAGGTGGAAGAAGAGGGCATGCCTTTTTTTGCTTTCCTGGGAAGTTACAACTGAGAACTCTCCCTCTGCCGCAATTCGGTCCAGGATCCGTATATTTTATTTTCCCATACAATCCAAGAAAGAGTCACAAAATTTGATTAAAAAAATCTTTTACATTGGTTTAAAGTTGTGGGGCAGGTGAACCCTTCAGGAAGAACTATGTCTTTGTTGATCTTGGTATGTATCTCTAATTGCTGGAGTATGCTCTTGGCCAGACTCATAGGGCATCATTACAACTTTGCCCGTCTGGAAAAAGCGGTGCTGGTAAGCTTACCGGCACTGTTGTTTCGGGACCGGCAAAAGTACAAGTCTGGTGGGCGGGTGCTGGTGGGCGGGTGCCCTCCCTCCCGGGATGTCTGACTTGCCAGGCAGACCAGCACCCACCTACAGACTTTCACGGAAGCACTGCCACCATTATTACCAGTGCTGGTGTTTCCGTGGTCCCCATTCCCATAGAGTCCTATGGGACTCTATGGGAATGGGGAACAACATATTTCCGGCACCTGACTTTCCGTCCCCCTGGGTTGTAATACCCGAGTGTTACCAGCACATCAGGCGCCAGTAACTGTTTACAGATCTGTCAGCTACCTGCCAGTTTTACTGGCACGATTACCGCCGGACCCGTATTGAGGCCCATAGTACTGAAATCCTCTTCAACTCTTGTTTCAAGATACATCATTAGGACATGGCCTATTAACACATTTAAAAGATGGATTACAGTACTAATGGTAATGTTACCATCATTTATAACCTGCTTTGTCTATTCAAAAGGTGTGTGAAGCTGAATGAGCCATTTCACAAGATCCCATTGCCTAGGGTTGAAATACATATATGACCATGCTTCAGCTTCGTGTTGCATCCCCAGGTTGGAAGTGTTATGCTCTTCAAAGAGGTGCTGAAACATATATAGGGAAGAATTCCAAAGCTGTAAACCTTCTGTCTGAGGCTGATTTGGGCAAGGTCATTTGGGTTTAGCCTCTCTGGGCTTTGACAAAATGGCTAAAATCACACACAATTTGTGACAAATGTATGGACCGTTATTATGGCTAGTATATCACTCTCTTGCTTTCTGAAGTGCTAGGTCTGTGCTGAATGAGAAAAAAAAGAAAAAGAAAAGAAGAAGAAGAAGAAGAAGAAGAAGAAGAAGAAGAAGAAGAAGAAGAAGAAGAAGAAGAAGAAGACCCACTTTGAGTCTTTTTTAGGAAGTCCTGCACTATAAGGATTAAGCAGTGCTTAAAGCAAGGCACACAGTTTCGATTGCTACACAACATGAACTCACACTGTTGCTACCGTTATCGCTCACAACAGAACCAACAGTCAATGGTTATTGATTTAAGCCATCAAATAACCTTAGTCATGAAAATTGTGAGTACAGTTATTGTTGGGTGTGCCTATTTCATAGCAAACTTTGAAAAGGCTTCCCTGCTGGAGAATCGTTTTTTGTATGCATTTGAGGTAGTCCTGTTGGTTGGCAGGCAGCTGGCTTGCAGTTCATAAATGTAGCCCGGTAATGCAAATATACTCTGAATCAATGGAATTAATTCATATGAATGGTGAGCATGTTGGACCCCATCTGTGCCTTTCCAATTATTGATACTGGCATTTCATGAAGGTCATGCACAACAACTGTGGAAACATGTGAGTGATTGGGTACCTGCTATTTTGTATGAACATCATTGATGGCATCCTAGATGATATCTTGGACGTCACTAGTAGAGAGCATGAAATATGAAAGTGTGCTGCTAATTATTGTAATGGAGATCACTGCAACACCTAAAGGTAAACACATTGGGCCTCATAACGACCCAGGCGGTAAGGGGTTTACGGCGCCGTAAACAGCGCCGACCCTTACCGCCTGAGTACGAGGTCCCTTAGCGCCATGGCGAATTTAACACCTGCTTTTAGCAGGTGTTAAAATCCATGGCGCTAAGGGACCATGGAGTTAATTACGCCACCGTAATTTACGGTGGCGTAATTAACGCCTTCCCCACTCCCATTATGCCCTACGGGGCAAAAATGGGAATGGGGAAGGGTAAATGGGGATTGGGGACTTACCGCCCCGCCAAGGTCCGAATGGGGCGGTAAGTCCGCCAACCACCATGGCGTAAACGTAGTTTACGCCATGGTGGTAAAGTCACGGCCCAGGCGGTAACTTACCGCCTGGGTCGTGATGAGGCCCATTGTATCTTGTCTGAGGCGATGGATGTTTTCAGTTCTCCTTTAAAGTTCTGTCACTTTTCAAGAATTACAATTCAAGTGTCAGTGCGAGACGCACTATATAATCAGTGATTATAATCAAAAGGTACACTAGATCATGTATAACTCTACCATTTTAAGTAGAAATACAAAGAATCATGTTCATAATGGTGCAACGTGGGCCTTTAGGAAATATTGGTGTTATATTACACAAGACAGTGAAGAACGTAGTAGATATCTTAACTAGTTGAACCATGCATGACGTTGCAGCAGTTCACAACGGGATAGGAACCATCTTAAGTACAGTTTTACAAATCCATGTATTTTCAAATCACAACTAAGTAATTGATATTTGACAAAGGAAAGCTTTAGTTCTAACTATAGGAAAAGGTAACCATTATTTTGGATAACCTTAAATGTCAATGACAATGAAGTACGATAACATGACTTGAGGACGCACTCTTAACAATGCGCAGCATGGGTAGAACTTGTGTTTATCATAATGACATTGCAAGTTACTTAACTTCTTTCTGGAAAGTATTGTTTCATTATTCTTGATCTTGGAAAAATACTTTTCCCTGTTATTTTAAGTATGCACAGAATGCAGACCGGATGTATTACACTTGTGTTTGTATGCAGCATGTCTCTGCTCTGGTAGAATATGTTTGCCATATGTCTTCCAATACAGCAACACACATTTTCAGTATGACAAATCATCTCCAGTGATTTCATAAGAGATCTCATTACTGATCACTGAAGAAATTGTATATGTGATGACATATATGATAACATAATTTCAAAAGCAAGCTCATCAATGTCATAAATGACATCAGAAGTGACAGTGCATATGCACTGATCAAATATTTCATATGTGATGTCGTCAGGATGCTCTAGTTTCCAATGATGTCATACGTGATGTTATAAATAATGTTGTATGTGATTTCATCATTGTTCTCATTGGATGGACACCAGGGCACACAGAGTTAAGGTTGCACGGCTTCCAATACCTGCCAAATTTCAAGGCTTTTGTTGCATTGTACCTGCACCTTAACATCACTCAAACTAAAGATGTTTTGGCTGTATTTGATGGGTTTTGTTTGAATAAGCTGTTTCACCATAATTCTGTCTTTGCCTATGATTCTCAGTTGAACATTCAGGAAGGGTTTGTAATGTTAAAGCTCTAGGCATCAGTAGCCATAATCTTTCTCATTCAAAAGTAGTTTCATGCAAGTTCCTTTAAAACTTTGTCTTTTTGAGCAGCGCAATATGGGGTACTATTTAAGTGACAATGGTTAACAGCTAGCAAAACAATATGTACTCCCCCATCTATATCAATACACACACCTGCACCTGCAAGTCCTAACTTGAACTGATGGTTAGCATATTAATTCACAGTAATGCAATCACTTCTTTGTCAAGGTTCAGACACGTATGTCTCTTTCCAACTGCCCATGGTAGCGTTTGCGTTCATTCTTCACAAGTCTGTAGCAAACCAAGAATCCACTATTTGCCACATAAGCCCCTAATTCAAAACTTTTAAAATAAATATAGCAACGTTTTCTTAAGTATTACAAGGATTTGGAAAATGATACTTCATTTTCTTCTTTCAGACAAGATGAATAGACTTTCAAGTGTATACTTATTTAATGGCTCCTCCGCACCTCTTCCCTTTCTGCCCCAAAAATACACATTATATGTTGTTATGTACACCCTTTATCCCCAAATCGCGATGTTCTGCAGAATCAACTCAATGTTGGCCCAATCAGTATACAAATATCTCTGAACAAAGAGGACCAATACACAGCGTTCAATTAAGATCCTTGGTCGCGTTTCACTTCCATATGTTGCACATAGGTAACCATCTCAATTGCACATGATGGTGTTTACACCATAGCAGACATCTCCGTGTTTGCTCAGCCCAACTGGAAACATGTTCCCATTTCAAATGACTCAGAAGGACTGCACATACTGGATGTGCTTGTGCTCCTATCGAAAATGTGTCATTACAAATGACTCCAGTTTTCCTTTTCTTGACCTTATTTCCGAGGCCCAATTCCCGTCAATCCCTTGAACACTAGAAGCACATTATTTAAGCTATCGTTAGGAATGAATCCATCATTTGTACTGCATATGTGGAAATAATTTCTAAATGTATTAACATTTTCATTTCATTTTCATTTCCCAGCCACATCTTTATTATCACCTCTCAATTTTTATTCTGTATCTCTTGTTTCCTAGGACACTCAAACATTCAAATGCCACATCACAATATTGTATAATTTCTCAGGTATCCACAAACTCCAGACCTTCACTAATCCACCTCACTAGCACGCCACAAAACCATAATACCCCAAGAAAATCATAATACCCCCAGACACAGTGCATGGACCACCCACATACTAATGTGTATACATTTCGTAAATATATGTGAGATGTTTCTTCTCCAAGAATGTTGGATTTCCAAAAAGCAATGCTATCCTATGCCTTCTGCCATTTTTAAAACAAAGGTGGCTGGATATAATATTCTGGCCTGCAGATGTGCACCTAAACCACTGACTACAAACATTCGGCTCACTTCAGTGCACTAGAACAAGGTCATTGAACTGAAGCCAATGGCCAAGCTGGCCCAAACCATAAGATTCTCATCAACACAGGAAGTAGTTGTGGGAGAGGCCCTCGACCCCTCTCCTCGGTAGGACGAGAATGGAAGTGGGAAAGAGCAGACACGTTTATCCAGAGGTTTAGCATCATGTCTTATCTCTCAGCATGAACCCTAAAGGCAGGCTAGGCTTGGGGACAATGGGAGGTATTGATTTAGGTGAGAGGTGGGAATCGCATGCCAGAAGGCAGGAATAGCATGACAGAATGCCTGTTTAGTGCTTCTCACAAACTTCAGGGTTCAGGTGCACGGATGTGGATACTTAAATAAAGTTGGATTTCTAGTGGTATGAACTGAGTGTTTATAGTTCGTAACCAGAATCTGTTTATCACTACTCTAAAGTGCTGCTCAGTGGTGTTGCAGATCTGGGTGTGCCAATTATTACACTGCTGCTCTCTGGGGGTATCAGGATCCTGCAGTGGAGTCTTCAGATGTGTGTGGGGTTCTGCATTACCTGTAGAATACAAAGCAGGGACATATATTTGAGAACTGGTAATGTCTTATGGAATTATAAAATGACTCTGGGCCATGTTAAAAATAGCCACATACATCAATGAGTCTCTGACTGGGCGACATGACAGTGTCCATTTGTTCCAATGGTCCAACAAGCACAGGTGAGACAGATGTGTATTTCTGTGTGTCTTGGTGGGTGGGTATGTGAAGGAAACATGTAAGACAGCATTTTGGGTACTCTGAGTTGGATCAATGGTAACAGTGACTTATTTTTGTATGGGTCCATTTGGGCTGGACACACGGGACAGATGGCAGGGATTAAAAATGTGTAGGTTGTGTATATCTATGCACTGGGTGTTGTTCCCATTAACAATTACCTTCACAGGTTCCTTTGCATTTGAACATTCCTGAATTGAAGGAATTATACCAGGTGGTGATGAACCAGAAATAGAGGACATTACATGTACTACAATTTGGGGTAGGCCTGAGGCCAGAATGTATATCTGTACAACTGTAAGAAACGATGTGGCCAAAGTGACAGAGAAGTGGGTTGGTTTCCTAATGTGTTGATGAGGGTGCGTCCTTTTGGGTGTATCATTAATTGGCTGCAGATGTATTTTGAGGCTCATCCTGGACAATTCCACTGAAGAGTTCTCTCTCAGGGCTGGGGGAAGAGTTTCCCAGTGTAGTGGGGCATGTAAGGTATAGAAGGAAAAGTGTGTGTAGAGACAGGGATGCAGGTGTATTGATGGGCAGTGGAGAGACAGGTAGTGGGTAGGTGGAGAGATTGGGTAAATTGATGGTCATTATTTGGTCCACATGTGGCCACAATGGAAAATGTGGGGCACATGCAGGGCTGGAGGTGCGTAAAGGGATGCATTTCATATGTGCAGTTGTCCAATGCACTTACCCAGCCAACTGGCCCATGCTAGAAGTAATCTCTCCATGATGGTTGGCAGGTTTCTATCACCCAGAATCATAGGGTAATGGGTGGAGTCAAGGAAGACGGCACAGACAGGTGTGGAAAGTAGGTCTGCATGACATGCAATCATACCGTTGACCGAGTGGTGTATGTGTCTGTTCCTGAATACTTGCTCTATTGCCCTGGGAGCTACAAATGCCAAATGAATGCAGTCCAGGAACCCAAACATGTTGAATAATTCTGCTTTCTCATAGAACTGGGTCTTCATACCGTTGACCGTCTAAGGATTTGTGGTGAATTTAGTGTGGTGCTGCAACTTCTCTACCTGACTACAAACACCTTTGAGGGAATGCTGGGTGATGTCATGTACTCCCACTGTGCGCTGGAACGAGCCTGTGGCACAGAAACACAGCACTGTCAATAGCTTCAACCAGATGGAGATTGTTTTGACAGTGTTGCAGTTGGACTCTGTGTAGAGCACGATTTCCACCAGGGGATTACATGTAGTCGCTGTGTCTAGGTGATACTTTTAAAGTACACAATGGTCTGTGAGGATGTAAAATTCTGGCTAGGCCATTTATACACTGGCCATGTGGAGCCTCTATGCTCTCCTGACCATCCTCCTGGCCTAGAGCTGCTGCTACAGGGTCATCTGATCTGTTTAATTGACTGATTGGGCAGGAGGCTATGAGCCTGGCTGATATGCTGCTTGGACTGGAAGCTGATGGTCTGGCATATGTTCTGCCTGAACCATGGGATGGGGCCTTGCTGATGTGTTGCATGTGCTTGAGGTCTGACTGATAGGATGCCTGGGTTGTAGGTTGTGAACCTGGCTCATGCCTACCTGGGTTGGGTGTTGGTGGACTGGCTGATGAGCTGCCTGAGATAGGGGCTAAGGACTTAGCTGCTGGATTGGGACAACAGTGACCCATTCAGTAATCTGATCATCTTGCTCGGTTGGATGCTGCCCAACCCTCATTTGGCTAGTATGCCCCGTGTGCGCTTTTCAGTGGATGTTGGCATTGCTTCCTTGGTGGAATTTGCCTACTTGTGCTTTTCTGCCTTGTGATTTGAACCTGGTCTGATCAGTTTTATTTTGAGGTGTAAAGGTGATTAGCAAAATTGAATTTGGATTGATGGATAATTCCTAGTCAGATTTCATGACCAGTGTTGTAAACTGTTATTTCAGGGTCGATTTCTTACAAGTGTAGTCCGTGCAGTTTCTGACTCATGAAGCTGCTCTGAAAGCTGGTTCCTTTCAGGTGTAAGTCAGTCCCGTTGCTATTCATTCTTATAAAAAACTTGTAGAGTGAAAAAGTTATGCATCATTTTCAAACACTTCAATTTTATACTTCAAAAATGCAATGAGGGGTTAAAAAAATAATCCCCCTAAAGAGAATGATGTCACTAGATCGGCATTGGCTGCGAGGAAATATGAGCAGTTTACAAAACCCTGACTCTCAACCTGTGAAAGCGAACAGGCACATAGTTCCTGAATTACCCGGTGAGCAGCTTTCATGTGGGATGACGGATCTGTCAGGCAGTGCTGAACCACATAGCTACATGGATTTCTGGCTGGCTTTTGTAGCAAGAAGAATCGGGTAGCTATTATGAAACATTTACCATACAAGAGTAAACATGTTTTCTGGGTCTATAATTGAACTTTCCTGGGAAGACACTGAGTTTGGTGTGTGATAAGGCTGGGCAAAGCACAAACAAAAGCCTCTACTCCTACTTGCAAAAATCTCTACTCCAGAAGAGAAAGGTGCACCCACATAAGCATTAATGGAATGAAGCGAAGAATTATCATGAAGCAGATTCTAACTGGTTTAATGTGCAATTTTGAATGCATGCCTTAAACATATGTTTTTTGTTAACCCTCTCCATTGTTTACAACAGTTGGTATAATTTCACTTTTCTACTGGTTCATCAGTGCTCACTGTACCATTGTGAGTATCATTTTAAATTATATTGTGTCATATTTTACATGGCTCTACACATTGTTTATCGGATAATGACTTCAGATTTCTAGAACAGAATAGAAGAAGATCAGGATGTCAGGACTATAGTTGACTACAGTTTTGCTAATATTGGGGACTGCAAATGTTTTGTCTAAACTACCATTATTGGTCATATAATATGTTTACATGTGAATAAGTATATATACCTGCTAAATAAAATAGTGAGCCCTTTCTTGGTGTATTTCTATTTATGAGTACAGAGGCACTGTATGGCAACTGCTAATGTGTGTTGTTTTAGTGATAGTACTGTATAGAGGAGATATTGATGACATCTACTGTTAATCATTCAGACAGGGGTAATAGGAATTGGGTTCTAAATAGTATGGGGATAGACCCATAACAATATTGGTGTCCATTAGAAAACATTTCAGGTGGTCAGGTCAAGTGGTTTCTCTTGCACTAAGCACAGATATCCAACTCTCATCAGAGCCTTACATTGGGTGTTGCACTATACTCTTCTGTAACACATGCAACAGCCCCAGATTGGCATTTCGACTGCCTTTGAGGAGGAGGCAAGGCTCAGGACAGTAGCACTATGGAAAGTATGACCTAACTGGCCTCATAAATGGCAGTGGGGATAGGCCTTTCTGATTAATCTTGGCTATTCGTCCCTTCTCCGCAGGAGGGAAGCCTCCCCATTTGAGGCTAGGGAGGTGAGACTGCTAAGCAAGGCCCTGCCTAGGTGTCTGTGAAAATGGCACCTCAATGAGAGTGACTCCCCTCTTGGGGACAAGGACTCCCAATCCTATAAGGAACGCCATATCAAGAATACACTGACTGCATATATGGGAATAGCAAAGACTGATTTTACTTCAGTTTTGAATTCAACAAATAGTGACTTTGCTTTCACCTCTTTGGCTTGAGGTAATGCTTGATTGTTGTTGAACTCAACAGTCAAAGAGGAATGACATGCCCCTTTCAAATAGGGCAGCAGAAATAAAGAGACAAGGAACCTTGAATGGAGGAGAAAGAATCCTATGCAGAGGCGAGCCTCTGACGTGAGAACGTCCTAGAGAGGTACAGCAGCACTGGCCCACTGAGTCAGCTGTAGCATGGAGGAAGAGAGTGAGCAAGGAAGGATGCCGGCAGGCCAGCACCAAGAGTGGCAAGCCAGTAACGATTGAGATGTGAGGACTGATTCTCCTGGTGGCGGGCACATGCTGCAGCCATGGTGGGCGCGGGGCCTGGAGAAGCATGCTGAAACCAGGGTCACATGGAGGAACAAATCCTCCACTTTAAATACTAAGAAGGAGACTGCTGAGATGAGCACATACAGAAAGCATGTGCTGACATACCAGAAAAGCCAGAGAGGCGAATTAACTATAATCACCAAGCTGAGTTACTATCCCACTTGAGCAGATCAGACACTAACAGAGGTACCAGGGTTGCCCAGGGCAGAGGGAGGTGAGTGAAAGGAATAAGGCAGAAATACAGAATGGGTTACAGGAGCCGTAGACACCTGATCCCTGAACAGTGGCCACGGCCAAAGAGAACACCCAAGCAAGAGAACCAGAGGCATGAGGATAACCCTATTGTTCCTGGAAGGTTCAACCAATCCAAACAAAAGCCAAGTGGGGAACAACCAAACTGGTGGAAAAGGGAAGAAGGAAGCCAGAGCGAAGAGCGAACAAAAACCAAAACGCGGAGATGCTATCCCACTGGAGCAGACTCAATGGTAACAGATCTACCACGGTTATCCAGAGCAGGGGGAGGCACTTGGAAGGAAGAGAATAGGAAGCCAGAAGAGGTTAAGGAAGCCCAAGAACTCTGAGTATTAAACATTGGCCACGGCCATAGAGATAACCTAAGAATATAAAACTTTGGATTTATAGCAAGGCTAACAACTTTTCCTAAGAAAGTTAAAAGCGGAGTTGAAGAATCTGCTTTGGTGAACTGTCATTGAACATTTTATTTGGAACTCAGAATAATATCCCGAGCACGTACGCGTGTTCACGCTAAGGGCCTTTCCTCAAATTACACGCTGGCGTGCAGTTTTTTCACGTGCCAAATCACTCCGTATCAAGCTGGCCACGCGACAACACACAGAAGACCACGCTCCTCTCCAGAAGGCCATTTTCCTGCCCCCCAGAGCCGCGAGCCCGCTCCCACTTGCCATCTGCTGCTGCCTGCCTGCCTGCTGGCCATGTGCCCTGCTATTTGGTACCTGCACGTCAGCCATCTGCATGGGCCCACTTGCTATGACCACCCCTGCTGGAACAGAAGACTCCCGACTGAAGTTCCGTCACTCCACTGCCCAGCACCAGGACCCAGTTGCCCACCCACACCTGCCTCGGCGTTGCCATGTCAGGGGAAACACCATCGGAGACCACTGGCAACCCCCAGCCAGAGAGGCAGAGAGCTACCAGCTTCAGTGCTGCAGAGGTTGGTATCCTGGTGGAGCAAGTCTTGGTGTATTATGATGCCCTTTTCGGAAGCTCACGCGCCGACAATGAAGGATGGAAGAGGATCTGGAAGGACATCGTGGCTGCCATCAACGTTGAGGGGGTGCTGTCCGCGACATGCAACATGCCTGGAAGCGCTGGGAGGACTTCAGGTCCAGGACCCTCAGCAAGGCCCGGCGCCTCTGGAGGCAGCGCATACAGAGGGGTGCCGGGTCCACCTCACCAACATCCCGATGAGGGTCCTGGAACACATACACCCAGCACTCCACCTCCAGGTCCTTCAGAGGCAGACCTGTCCGGAGTCGACCGGTAAGAGTCCATGCGTACTGATTGCAGTGCATGTTGAGGTGTGCCAGGAGTGTGCAGGGTGGACATATGTCTTGAAAGGCCCATGTATGGATGTGTATGTACAGGGACATGAGCCTGCCGCATGTGAGTACAGTCATGTGTGAGGCACATCAATGGTGTATGTGATGGAATGCATGATGCCCAAATGCATGTGGGGGTTCACACATGTTTACATTTCTGTGTATGTACTATGGCATGGTGGGGATGCTGGTTCCACATTCATGTACGTGCATGGTGTACATGTGTGTGTGTATTTGACATGTGTGCCACTGTGATACAGCATGGATGCATGTGACACCGACATGTAGGAGTCTGATTGGCAGATGTTACATAGTTGCCGATGATTTCACTGTGACAAGTGGTGGAGATGCATGTATGTCTGGTGGTGTGTGTGCATGTGTTCGGCACTCCCCGTGTTGCATGTGATGTCAGGCTGACCTTTGGATGCTCATGCTGTTGTATGTGTATGGATGGTGCTGCCTGATGCATCATTCCTGTTAATTTGCGCATTTGTGTGGGTTCAAATGATATGTGTGTTGGGGAGTGTGATGCCACCTGTGAAGTTTGAGACTGCCCCTCATGTGCAACTGTCATGTGTGTATCAGACCATTGTACAGTGCCCTGATGCCTGTGTTCTGTCTCTCCCTGTCTGCAGCGTCAACTGATGAAGAGGGCGGAGATGGTGCTGTGGAGCAGATCGGCAGTGATCCCACCGCCAGCCAGAGATGCAAGGCCCAGCTCCCCTCCCAGGTTGTCATCTCTTTGGGGAGAGAGGAGTCTGGTGCCACGTCCGCGGCCGCAGCTGCCGAGGGCAGGTCCAAGAGGCGGAGGTCGGAGGTGGACTCCTCGGCAGCAGAATGGGCAGCTGAGACCCCACAGGGGCCTACGGAGGAAGATAGCACAGAGTCAGTTGTTGGGGAGTTTGGTTGAGGAAGAGGCCGTGGAAGACCCATGCACGGGGCCTGGAGGGGGGATTCCACTGGTGCTACTGGTGCAGTCCAGGGGCAGGGACAGGAGGCAGCACAGGCGGCCACGGAGGTGCCTGTGTGTAATCCTGTCCCCGATCCTGTGACTGCATTATCCCGCACCAGCAGGGATGCCTTCGTCCAGGCCTGTTTTCAGGGAGGGGATGCGCAAACAACAACTGCCCTTTCTCTCCCTGTAGACGTGGCAATCCGGGACCGTGTTGGGCCTGTCCTGGCTTGGGTGGCGTTGCATCAACGTGGCATGAGTGCAGGGTTCCCATGTGGACAATGCATGTTATTTCGGATGCCTCGTTGACCGCGTCGACATATTAGGACGGTTCACCAGTGCTGGGTTCCTCCGTGTGCTGGATCTTCTACCGACCCCCTCCTCAACTGAACCCCCTATGCGCCAGTCGTTTTCTGTGCCATCTTCCTGCCCACGTATCACCTGGGAACCCTGTGGAGCTGCCCCTGACCCAGCGTCCAGGCTGGTGGAGGACACATCCCTGCCACAGTCAGGAGTCGGAGGTCCAGCAGGGGTGGCCACCCCAACAAGTGGACCCCAGCAGGAGGAGGATGTGCAGGCATCGACAGGCAGGGCACATGGACGGCAGCAGCAGGGTCAAGGTGCGAGCAATGATGGCTCGGGCCATCAACATCACAAGGGCAGGCATCGGCCAGAGGGCAGGAGGACCCTGGATTGAGGGTGTCTTCCGTGTGGCAGCGGTTGGGCTGGCAAATAGATGCGGAGCTGTGGCAGGTGGAAGAGGCACGACTCACTATGGTCAGGGCGGAGAACTCCATGCGCAGGGCGTTGAGGCTGGCTGAGTGCCTCGAGGCAACTCGCAGGGAGTTGGAGGGAAGAGGGCAGAGGCCC
The DNA here is from genome assembly GCF_040938575.1 of Ambystoma mexicanum. Lineage (NCBI taxonomy): Eukaryota > Metazoa > Chordata > Amphibia > Caudata > Ambystomatidae > Ambystoma > Ambystoma mexicanum. The sequence continues at coordinate 528,374,458 of NC_090934.1, forward strand.
ACCTCCAGGACGTTGAAGAGGAGTTCAATGATGCCCTGGCCCAAGACATGAACAAGTGAGCCATTGGACTTGCCCGCCGCCTTTGTACATAGTTCTTTAGGGTTAGGTTTCCTTTGTTTTTTCTTTATTTTGGAGTCCATGGACTTTAGTCCACTTTATGTACATACTTTTATTTTTTTGGGATTCAATTATTTCTTAATTTACAAGTTTGATATTTCTTTATGTTTTTTCATTACGTGTTTTAATACAAATCATACTTCCTCATTATTGTTGTTGTGTACTCTCACTGGTTTTGTGCATGTCTCAATGAGCATTGCCTCAGTCATGTGTTGCCGCTGTGTGGCTCTGTTGTACATTTATGCATGGCCATGGTGGTTCTTTTGAGGCTCTCATGGCATGGGTAATTTGGGGGTAGGGGCAGTGGATGCTTGCGTGCTTGTACTGGGGGTCAGGGGGGATTTGTGTAGTCATTAGACCCATGGGTCTCTTTTGTTAGAACATGGTGTTTGGTGGCCCACATATCGGGGCCTGCTGGCAGGTGCCCGTCAATGGTGGGTGGGTGGGGGACATGAGTCGGGGCCTGCTGGCAGGTGCCTGTCAATGGTGGGTGGGTGGGGGACATGAGTCAGGGCTCACAAGTGCGCTCACAAGTGCATGGTGCCTTGTGGGCTGCCTGCAGGGCATGGTGAGAGATGTAGGGTAGTCCCCTGTAGGGCGGGCTGCCTGCAGGGCATGGGGAGGGGGGAAAGGGCACACCCGGGAGGGACCACAATACCACATCATGTGTAAAACTCCCAGCACACACCCAAAATACACGTACCCCGCTCTCGCCAGGACTATCGCATGTGAAACTTCCCGCGCACCCCCAAAATACACATACCCTGCTCGCCCAAGGCCTATCGCGTGTGAAACTCCCCGCGTACCCCCGTAATACATGTATCCCGCTCGCCCAAGGCCTATCGCGTGTGAAACTCCCTGTGTACCCCTGAAATACACGTACCCCGCTCTCGCCAGGACTATCGCGTATGAAACTTCCCGCGCACCCCCTAAATACACGTACCCCGCTCACACAATGCCTATCGCGTGTGAAACACCCTGCGTAACCCCAGAATACACGCAGGCACCCCATCCACCCTGGGCATCCCCCACAGGCAGCCCACTCACACTCTCCATGCCCCGCAGGCAGGCCATCCACTCTGGGCATGCCCCACAGGCAGCCCACACCACAGGGAGTATTTTTTCTACGCAATTTACCTGGCGCAAACGGGGTACACGTATTCCGAGGGGGGCGCATGTACATTTACACGCGTTTTGGCACGCGATTACAGTGTGGTGGCCCTGTAAACTGGTCCAGGGTTAGCGCGGCCCTTTGCGTTGCATTGGGGATTTTAATGGCTTTTCCTTGTGCAAGGGGCGTTCCTGGGGGCGTAACTGGTGCTGCGGGATGTTCGCTGCGTCAGCGCTCAAAATGGCATGGAAATTGCATGAATACGCGGTACGCCAGAATCCTGTTTAGCGCACCGGGCTGGCGCACGCGCCATCTCTTTGCTGCTCACGTGCACTGCCTGTGTGCTGAAATCTATGAATTACCCCCTTGGTGTCATCTTTGACACCTCTCGCTCCTTCTCTCCTCACATAATGGACCATGCCAAGAGGTCTCATTTTCAGCTGCACTTCCTCAGAGGTATTTTCCCTTTCCTCACCTTCCCTAAGAAACTCCCTAAGAAACTCAATGTCTCCAGAGCTCTTGTCCTCTTTAGGCTGGACTACTGCAACAGCCTCTTCCTTAATCTGCCTAAATCCTCCCTTCAACCCCTTTAAGTAATCCAGAATAGGACTGCAAGATTTATCCTTGGCCTCAAGCCCAGGGACCGCATCTCTCCAGCCCGAAAATGTCTCATCTGGCTCTGGGTTGTTTTGAGGATTAAGTTCAAGAGCCTCTGCGTCATCCACAAGGCTTTCTTGGGCCTGGGACCCTGCTACCTCCAACTCACTCCCTAAATGCCTCCCTGCTAGAGCCCATTGATCTTCTAGCTCCAACTCTCTGCAGACCAGATGCTTTTCCAAGCAGAGGCTAGGGGGGAGATCTCTCTCTTCTGCAGGAGCCTCCATCTGGAATGGTCTCCCTGTCCCTCTCATGCTTGAGCCGGATATCCTTAAGTTCCGGGAGCTTTTTAACTGGCTGCCTTGTTCCTTCTCACAGTCTATCCCAGCCTACCCCAGCACATCATTCTCCCCTGAACGTCATAAACCTGCACTTGTCCTTCTGGGCTACCTCCCCCTGTACTACCCTGGTGGAGCCTACACCTCTACTTAGCCTGATCCAGCACTGTCCTTGGACTTAGCATGGTCCCTCATTCCCTGCACTCCCTGCTTTCCCTGCTTCCCCCTGGCACCTGTCCACCTGGCCTCCCTGCAACACTCACCTAGCCGAGAGGCCCTCTTCCCCCCCACCTGCCCTTCCCCCAGCACTTGCATGCTCTTCACTCTTCCCTTCCCATCTTAGCATCAACCCTTTCTGCTCTGACTGGCACCCCCCTTCCCCAAAAGCACTTCTTGTTACTGCACTTGCACGATCCGAATGACACAAGGCCTAGTAGGACTGTTTATTGTTATTCTTCTTCCATGCCCCCCCCTACCCCCCATTATTTTGTCTTGTGGTGTCTTGAAAGACCATTTTCTGCATAGGCGCATTACGAATACCCAATAAATAAATAAATAAATAAATAAATAAATAAATAAATAAATAAATAATAACATACATGATTAAATAAATACATAAAATAAGTTCCCCAGGAATATGTATCATTTAAAAAGAGAAAAGGTACCTCATTGCGAGTGTGACAGTCTGGAAATAAAGTGCTGGTAATTACGATTACCAGTACCTTTTCTGGACCACACCACTCCGAGAGGCAATGCTGGTAACATGGGCGGCAGTAACCGCGTCCACTGTGCTTCTGTCGCTGATAGCACAATGAATGGAAAACACAGGACCTTCTGGAAGAAGCTGTGCCAGAATCACTGGCACCACGTTAACAAGGCTGCATCATGACAGCGGTTTTGCCAGAAATACTGGTCCAAAAATGCCAGTACAACTGGGAAAACTGTGTTAGAAACACTGACACCACAGAGTAGGCAGTAACCAGGCCCAGGTTTGGAAGAACAGGCCACAGGTGTATGCAATGCACCCAGATGCACACAATGAGCAGATGGATGCTGCAAAGGTCTACACCCACACCACACACACTGGCCAACACTATCATGCTGCCACTCATGACAGTAGTTTTGAACCTGAAGGTACTGCATGCAGGAGTGCAGCTTTATGAGCAGGAGCTGTGTCAGTGACAACAGGAAGACAAACAGTGGAGGAGGAGAAGGAGAAGGATGAGGAGGAGAATTCAGATGAAAAAGGTTAGTGGAATGATGCCTTTGGCAAACGAGAATGATCCGCACTGTTCAAAGTACTTGCCGCTGATGGTTGTCTGCTCAGTAATAGCAGGGACATTTTATAATCCCTTACTTCTTTGTGTCTTTTTCATTTTTTTCCATTTCCTTGGTCATTTTCTGCTTACACTGGGCTTACTGCTCTCTCGAATCAGATATGCTGGTTTGATTAGCTTCCAGCGTTTTGCTATGGAAAGTTAACAAATCCTTCTCATTTTGAATTTCCTGCTGTAAACATGTATTCTCGGACTGGTAATTTTGAATGACCCTAGATCTTTCTTAACTTTTCTCCTGCCAGTGCACTACTTCTTTTTCAAAATACCTTGAACGGCCTATTTCAAGCCAGTCTCTATTTGTTCCTATTTATCTTGGAGATGCAAATTTGCATCTTTCACATTGTCTACTTCTTGGGAAGAGACTTGACTCAGGCATTCCTTTTAATGCGTCTGTTCTAGTGTGTGTATCATTCTCTACTTCTCATGTGCAGGTTGAACTGTCTGTCTTTTTGTCACACTTATATTATGATTAATTTGTTCAAATTAATTTTTCAGTCTCACAATGTTGTATAACAAGGCATTATTATACACATATTGGTCAATATATTTTCCTTGTATTTTTTTTGGGCGCCTCCATACACTGATTATAAGTGTTTCTGGAGACTCAAAAACTGTCACTTGATTTTAAAGCTCACCAGGTGATATCCTAATGTTGCCTTGCGTTCTGTTCCATGACATTGTGCTGTTGTAATATGGAAGCCTTATTTTCCTTCAATGTGTCTTGCAGCCGCATAATGGGCCTCATTCTGAGTCTGTCGTTCCAGTAATATGGGTTCCGGTAGCAAGGTAACAGCTCCCTTTCTGGATTGCCAGAATACAACTATGTCTGCAGGGGGCACTGGCCCCTGCAGGCGTGGTTTTCACGGAAGCACCGGCACTGTTAGCAATGGTGACTTGTGCTTCCATGTCCCCATTTCCAAGGGAGTCATATGGGGACTGCACAGGAATGGGGACCTACACTTTCAACTGCCTGATGTCACAGTGGCACTGGGATATCAGGCAGCAGAACGGTGTTAGAAGATTAGCAGCAACCCGCCGATAGCACCGCTGGATTACCACCAAACTTCGTAATGATGCCCAATGTCTTGCAGTTTGTTACTTAACAATTGCTTGGTACTCAGCAGCTCTTCAGAATTTCTCTGGCCTGCAACTTGGCACTAATTAATCTGAGAATCCCTGTTTGCTAACCTGCCCTCCACCAGTTTAAGGTGAAAATACCAGTTTTTCAGAGAGGGAGATCAGTTTAAAGTTCTCTTCTTTGACAGTAGAAGTCATATGTAGCCTTTGAAGCAATTGGTTTAAAGGCCACTGTCCACTTCCACCAAGGCCATTCGGTCTAACGTCTCTGTCTTCCAAATGTCAATATCTGTGGCTGTCCACTGCCCTTCCAAATTTAATTTTGAAACTTTGAAAGGGCATGGGTCTTGGCCACGGGTACTGCTCTGTCAGACATCTCTTGGTTTAAATGTAACAACCAGCCTCAAACAATTCTCACTGAACAGAAAGGCAAACTTTTCTTACTCCCATTTTACCACTGTCACTCAATCACTTACAACACTAAATTCAACCGTAACAATGCTTTCTGTAACAATCTCTACTTCTGTGCCCACGTTAGTATTTCCTAAAGAGGCTGCAGTATCAATACTATATATAATTCACTGAAGAACATAGCTTCCATGCACATTTGTGGGTTCTGCACAGTTTAAGGAAAGTAGGTCTATGTTGCAATTGTACTTGTTATCCCAGAAGATCAAATATTGGTGGGACTTCCAGTTTTGTAGGATGTTTTAATCGGGAGACATCTAATACAGGGGAACTTTCCACCCACCCCAAACCAGGCATGCACAATTTTCCTTTATTGAATAAAACATTTTTTATGGATCTGAGAACCCCAATGTAATAAGGTTGATTCCTTACAGCTTCCTTCCACTTTCAGGGCAAGAAATAAAAACTGTTGCACAGAAGCTATATTTATTAACCAAATAGAAATTATTGAATCCATTTAAAGACAAACCAGTTATATTTGCAGAAGATTCTAATGTCAAAGATGAAAAATAATCAAAGCATTAGTCACCTCAGTTTTCAATGCTTAAGTTATAGAAATAGAGACTTTCATAGTACACACATCACCATAGGTATTTGTATACTTAATTCCCCCTGAGCATTCATGCACCTCAGAAAGAATGCACTAGAGTTCAAGATGAGTCTTTGATTTGTTAAAAAGCATATATACTCAAAGTATTCCTGCCTATACATTTTCCTTACTGTCTCTTTATTTAAAATAGATACCACCCCCCTTACTCAATAGAAAGGTCAGAGGGGACAACCTCTGAATAAAATTGTTCCCCACTAAACAGTGTGTGCCCACCATGATCACTGTATGTTTCATACAGTGTTGCCCAATTATGATTTCCAGATTTGCAATCTCATTGACAGAAATATCCTTTCTGTCAACATTTTGGAGTTCTCCTAGAAGAGGTCTCAGAGGAATCTGATGACTCTCCCACATTCCTAGATTGAGTTTATCAAAGGTTTGTTTTGAATTCAAGGTCGCCCGTAAACCTGTGTCTACCAGAGCTGATATATCACACTGACCTTGTCTCTGGACAGGAGCATACAATCTTGCAATACATCTCTCAATATACAGACCACAGGTACTCTTTCATTGATCTGTAATTCCAGAAGCATGCACCCTTATGAAATATTTCCATATTTCCCAGGATGTACAGTCAGTTTCTATATCCCCGGCACTCAGTACTTACAAATAACAGGGCTAGAATTGAATCTAATTCCCTTTAAAATCCTCTCCTTTCTGGTATGTTTATCCTTTAGATCACACTCACATATAGATTTCATTTGGCTTTATAACATGCTGATGGGCACCCGCTTACAGATTGGTTCAATTTCCCCCTTCTAGGAACAGGTGGGCATCATTCAGCATGGGTCTGGCTCTCCTCCACAGTCTGTCTTCTACTTCACCCACTGAAGAAGGCCTGGAGCTTAAACTCTTGATAGCTTTTTGCTTTCAGAGTGCTGGTGATAATCCAAAATGGATCCAAAAAGAAAGAAATCTATTCCTTCTCCTTCCTGGAATATATTCCTTCTCCTTCCTGTATCAATTCTTCTTTTGCTCCATCCTTCAGTGAGTGAATGTATGAGTCTCGGTATCTTCTGAGTGAGTGTTTGCTGAATCTCATACAGAATATTAACTCCACTTTTGGCGGTGTGTATACTCTCCCCAATCCAATTGGTCAATGCATATTATCAGTCAGGGTTCCAAAAGTGATATCACAGTAGACATACCCCTCTGCAGTCATTGAGCTTATTAATGAAGGACGAAGTCTGATGGAAGTAAATTCTACACCCAGTTTCCCTTCCATTTAATGTGATGTCATCTCAGGGATTTCTTGCATTAAGTATTGCAACTTTCTCAGATAATGAATTCCACACATGATCAATTTTCTCATCAGATTAATCTCTCTGGCATGAATCAATTGATGCAATTTTTGTCATGATATGACCAATGGTAGATTTCGCCATATAACTTATTGGTACTTTTCTGTACATATCATTTTTCCACCTCAAAGTAATAGGCTTTGTACTTACAGATGCTATGACATATGACACAGTAGCATGCACCATTTCTTTGCAACAAAATGTAAAATCGCTTAAAATTACCTGAAAAACATTTTGGTTTTCTACCACCTAATAGAGCTTTTCTAGCAGAACATGCAAATGAAAATGTGCTTTCTACTAGTTTCTGTTCAAGAATTTTGGGCAAAATAGTGAACAAAATGCATTTTTCCAATACTAAATATTAAATAGCATCTGCAGTTGGGTCTGTCACTAACAGAGTATCTGGGTTCTTCATGTATTTAGCTGTTAGTTCTGTGCTATTCTTTACGATCCAGAGGCCTGGTGGTGATAAGGTCTTTTAAGTTTGGTTCATGAGGGTTGTATGGCTTTTGTCATGCCCCCACCCCCGGACAGTTCCTGTGTCTGTAGATGTTCAGATGAAACTTGGCAGATATTTTCTGCCTTTCTGAGGGCCCGTGGGATTTAAAGATTGGATTAGGCCCAACAGATCTGTTGAAGCCCCATTAGTTCATTATCTTAAAACAATCATACACAGATGCAACCCATGAAAATGTGGGTTTAGGATTTATATCCGGTCCAGCCTCCCCCTGACTAAGTTGAAGGCCAGATGTTATCTTTATGGCTGAGCCTACACCTGTTAATCTACGTGAGAATGCATGTGATCTGTTTTCACATCTTATTTTGGGGGTCGTGGCATGGGCAGAACACAGATGTCAAAGCTGAAACCTATAGCTGATGTTTGTATGAGGTAGTTTTCTCCACACTGCCACTTTTAAAGTACATTTATTCTGTCTACTTAGATGTACATTTTCCATTTTACATTTTACATGAATGCAGTTTATCCATTTTGATAAGAGTTCCAGGTTGCTTTCTGATATTTGGACATCTTCATCTTGGGCCTTGTCAGTTATAGTTCTATTTGAGTGACTACAAAATATTGACATGTGTTGTGGTGTGTGTTTTTCGAAATGCTGTGTGCAGGCTGCAAACAATTTGTTGTTTTTAAAAGGATTCCTTGTTCTGCATTTTTTCTTATAAGTTAGAGTTCCCTAAAGTCTGCTCTGAAGGCAAAGTGTGTTGAAGCAGTATGCTCATAAAGTGAAGAGGTATCTTCCAGAGGTAGCAAAACAAGGAAACAAGTCTTCTATATTTCTTAATAGTTTTGCATCGTTTGGTTATTGGAAGCATCTCACTGAGACAACACATTTTCTTTATGAATCTTGAAGCACTTTTGTGGATGCTGATCACAGACCTTTGCCTCTGGGGACTCCACAACATTTGATAGAACTTTTCTGAGCTTTTTGTAAAGTTTATTCTCAATGAAGAAACCAATTTAAATGGCAACTGCATCTTCTGGCTCCAATAAGACTGCACCTTTGGAGGACAAGCTGTTCCTATTTAGCCTAGTAAGAATTCACAAATGTGGCTTGTATGCAGGATTTCAATTCCACAATTCTGGGCTATGTTGTGACACCCACAATAAAAGGTTTTACTACTGTATCAACATTGGTCAGGGCCAACAACAACAAGCAGGCCAATGTTTAAACATGTAAACACACCTTTTTGGTCATGTCCAGATTTCTTCTGTATATCGATTGGTTCTCAACAAAGACACTTCCAGCCAGAAGGGTATCAACAGAATGCTTCATAAATCAGGACAAGCAGAGCAGCCCTTTCAATGGTGCTGGAAGGGTAGACAATGTGGTTCAATGTGACTCATAGACTTTTATCTTGAGCTTGCAAATAAGGAACAGCTACTGTCATGCTCCTTTTGAGAACAAAACGTCAACTTTGTAAAGGAATAACAATTTGGGTTTTGACTGGTGGGTTTCAAGCCCATCTTTGCCACCAATGCCTAACTGCAGACAGCCTATTTTTAAACAGGGGGCACTTACCAATTCCTTTTATGGTTGGTGTAATTCTACTGAAATTTCTAGCTTAATGTCCTGTGTATTCCAACATGGATGCAAAGACATTGCCTCCCTGTAAAACCTTTCTATTTTTTCTCCCCTTTTTCAAAAGTTCTTTGTTCTGGAACTGGACTGTTTACAAGACTACCTCTCTAGCATGGAGACAACGGTGTGTTTATGACAAATTGTACTCAATGGTGGAGATTGCTAAGAGCAACACAAACCTCCAAGAGAATGAAAGCTTTACTTACAGGGAAACATATTCCTCCAGGGAAAAAGATAGTGGGCCTCATTACAACCATGTAGGTATCCTGCCGGGAAACCCGCCAGGATGCCAGTTAACCCGCCAGGATGCCGGAAAAGGCTTTTATAATTTCCGGCACTTGGTCCGGTGGCATTGGACTCCATGAAGGGATGTGCAGTAATTACCGGCACCGGCAATGCTGGTGCTGTTAATAAGGGCTTTGTTTGCCAGTAGGGCACCTGGCTTACCTCCAGCTGGAGATAAGCCAAGGTGCCCCAGCGACAAACTCTTAGTCAGGAGGTCAGGTAAAGTGCCTGTATCTCGAATACTGGACCTTTTTTACCACGCCACCCAACTTGGAATGAGGCCCACTGTATTTTATTTGGTCACTTGCTGTATACCAATGGAAGTCGCTAGTCAAATCATCAGTCTTTCTGACTCCAAATTAAACCCTAGTTTTCCAAAAAGAGAGTAACAGTATATACATATATTTTAGAGGTTTCCCTGGCAGTCTTCTTATGCCCAGTAAACCATCTGTTGCGGTGTGACCAAACCATTATGAAGTTAGATGTTCAGTGTTACGAGAAATGCATTTTTTATTGTTAATCACCAGACGTCTGTATACAATCAAGACCTGCAATATTGTAGGACTGGATTAAAACCACAATGAGGGGCTTCATTAAATATTTTGCAGAAATATACGAGTGGTAAGGCAGACAACACAGATAGACTGATGAAAAGCGCCAAATAAAAATAATCCATTGCTGAAGCAAGGACGGGGCAGTTGCTGCAGCCTCGACCATTAAGCGCGGATGAATTGGAAATCTCACACCATCCACACATGTGTTCACAAACACAGATAGCTCAGCATAAGTAGTGATAGCATCGCCTTATCCCCACTCTAGAGGAGTAATGTATGCATGAGTTAATGCAGTGCAATGTCAGCATGAAACAGAAGTGTGAATCACATTTGTAAACTCGAACTACTCATGCATAACTCATTCAGACTCACATAAAGGAAGAGCCAGGCAAGTAATGTAATGTTTCGGCATCTTATTGCACTGCGTTCCAATGTTCAACAGAAAATATCCAACTGGATTTTTCAACAATGGTAGGATTGCACCATTAATCGATGTGCCCAATACGTTATCACAAATTAAATAAGGCTGCAATGAAAATGTGTAGATTGTGTGGATGTTGATTTGAAAGTTTCTATCCCAAAACCCTAGTCATCGTTTCAACTCTTCAGCTGATTGTGTTACCCCATCAGAGTGCTGCTCGAAGCTTCGAGCAGGAAAGCCAGCAGCGCACCAAGTGCATTTGAAAATCATTTTACAAAGCTATCCTTAAGTCATTTTATTTTTCAGTACATAGCTCAATGCTGCTTCGGCGTCGAACGTCATGCTTTACAAATCCTTTAAAGCCATAAATGAAGAAAGAATTGGAAGGACATTTTGACGATTGAGTGCACTGTATTAGGGAGCTTTTGAAGTGTGAAATTGGCAGATCCATCTCAGGCAGGGAGCTCAGACAGCAGGGACGGATGCAACCCCAAACTAATATTAAGCTACTTCCAAAAAGAGAGGAACGCATGAAAGGAAATGTTTTTTTTTTAAAGAGGTATTGCACCTCAGATTATTTTAGTAACTTCCCAAAAACATCTGCACATAAGGAAAAGTGCTTTTGTAAACGGGTCTCTAGCCAATTCGTTAGTTGTAGTATCTCCAAAAGAAGCATCGACCAAGCCAAATATGTTGATTGATGTATTATCATACTATGCCCCGGTACTCAGACCTTTCGGCTACTGTTTCCCTTGTATCCCAGGAAGCAACACAATTTTCCAGATATTGGGCCTCATTACGAGTCGGGCGGTAGGGGATACAGGGCACCGGTAAGGAGACTGGTGCCGGTAATCCCCTACCGCCCTATTCTGAGGTCCCTTGGCGGGGACCGTAAGAAACGTGTGGTCAGGCCACACGTCCCTTACGGGTCCCGCTAAGGGACCAGTGCGCAAATAACGGGCTTGCCATTCGCGAGCCCGTTATTTGCGCCCTTCCTATTCCCATTGAGCCCTACGGGGGCTCAAATGGGAATGGTTGGTACAATGGGGACTTACCGTTCCCGCCAGGGTCGGACTAGACCGGTAAGTCCCCATTGCAACACACCGGACTCGGTCCCGTTATTGGTGGCAGTCATGATGCAAATAGCGCCATGACTACCACCAATCTCGTAATGAGGCCCATTGACTTGGTTTGCTCCAGTGATCACATCCTATTCTATGTATTATTGTTATGTACCAAGGAACACTATTAAAACTGCACCCACCCCCACCATTTCTTAAAGATTACTTATGAAAATCCAAGATGGTTCACACATCATTGCCATTCATTGTCATAAAAACTCTGGTGCAATCATTAATTGTCAAATACTTGAGTCATTGTCAAGGCTATACAAAGTTAGCATAGCAGTGCAAGGCATTGTGTGTCTAAAGCAATGCTGATGTGACTGGGGCGTGTGCAGTGCTTGGTTTGTGTGTGGGTGCCTATGATGTGGTGTGTGTGTGTGTGTGTGTGTGTGTGTGTGTGTGTGTGTGTGTGTGTGTGTGTGTGTGTGTGTGTGTGTGTGTGTGTGTGTGTGTGTGTGTGTGTGTGTGTGTGTGTGTGTGTGTGTGTGTGTGTGTGTGTGTGTGTGTGTGTGTGTGTGTGTGTGTGTGTGTGTGTGTGTGTGTGTGTGTGTGTGTGTGTGTGTGTGTGTGTGTGTGTGTGTGTGTGTTACAACAACTTGCTAAAACTCAATCTAACCGAAATGGAAATCATCCTTCTAGGCCATCCATCCGAATATAGGGGCAATCCAAGGTAGCTGAATGGCATGCATCTTGTGGATTCCGTCATTAGTTGGTCCCATGTGCAAATCACTCAGGATAATTATTAACCGCAATCTCTCCTTCAGGCAACATGTCAACAAAAAAGGGCCACCTGCTGGTATCAATAGCACTCCTCTACAAGATAAAACCATCCTCCCACCTGAAGGCTTTAAAACAACACTCCTGGTCCTTTTAACGTCACACCTAAATGGGGGGAATATATTTATTTACTTATGTATTGGGTATTTATAATGTGCCTATACACAAGGTGTTTCAATGAGCAAGGATGCCTTTGGTTGCGAAGTGGCTCTTTCTCATAGATCCAAACACGAGTAGTTGACAACACACTCCCATGTGAGGATATTGAAATGATGTATTCTATCTAGTTGGTTGTATGATTTTGACCTGATTATACATGGAACTTAAGGTGAGGGGAGAAAACACGGTCCTGGCACATATACCGCACATATATACAATACTAAAAATTATGATCCCAAGAATTTGGGAACTCCCATCACCTGCACACTATCAAAGGCCTAATGACAACCAGAACATTAGTATATACATCTTTAAAACATGTAATTTAAGTCAGGCCATATGTTTATTTGGATGTGAACATCCGTCAAAAAGACAATAACACAACAATATATAATAAAAACAATACATTATACAGTCAACAAGAATACAATAAAGACCCTCGTAACACTGCCAAAACATCCTTTCTATTAAGCATAGATCTTTTAAATAAAGATAAAGCACTAGCAACATATACTGAATAAGCTGATGAGATAAAGAGCAAAGCAGGATGACAACAACGCAAATTGAGCTGTCTAAAAATAGGTAGTAATGCAGACTTTCTAATGCCCCTGTATGCTGGGCAGAAAAGAATGAAATGCTCAAGATCCTTGCTGACCTCCCCACATAACAGACTGCTCGCGGTATCCAGATAACCCTTCCAGTTAACTATATTTCCCCTCAACTGTAGGCAATCCATTCTAGCACGTGTAATCAGCCAACAATCTCCCTTTTTAGAGCTCATAAAGATTTAAGGCTGTATCCTATCTACCCTGATGCTAACAGCATTAGCTCTATCATTATTAGTAACAAGTATATGGCTTTCCCTCTTTTCCATAACCGCTGATGTCAAAATATACTTATAATACTGCTTTTGCCCCAAGGAAAACAAGCTACCAGGCGGAATACGGAACAAAGCGTTAATCTTACTTAAGCAGTCTTGATAAAGGTGATACAGGGAATGTTATCCTAATTAGCATGGCCTATCAAAGACTTAATAATTAAGTGACTTAAGCTCACGTGTTAAGGTGGAGCCAGAAGGAAATCAGAGACAGCTCCCACTGGTTCTCCATGATGCCCACATCCAGTTCCCTGTGCGCTGCTACACTCGATGCAGATCTTGGGAGTCCCAGTAAATGTCTGAAAAACTTGATTTTCAACACCTGTAACTCCGGAGCTTTCATATAACCACATAGAGGTGCTCCATACAAGGTTGCCTCTTTTGTTTGTCATGCATACACCTCTAAGCCAAATCCAGCGCTTGCCCCTGGCATCAGGTCAGAAAACGGAAAAGCATTCCTGTATGTTGCATCATCTTCAATGATTGTTCTCTCAGGTGTACACAGCCCATGACTTTCTCGGAGAACCGTACTCCCAGATAGACAAAATCCTTGACTCTGGGAATGATTGCCCAATTACAGACCATTGGGTGCATTTTCACCCACTTTTTCCCTCAACACAACCCATCACTGTTGATTTGGAGGTATTGATCTTCAACTCCAGGTTATTCAGAAATGCTGCATAAGTGTTATTCAAGTCCTGGAGGTCCATGGGAGCTTCTTGCTATCAAAACCGTGTAATCAGCATTGGCTAGAATGGGTAATGCACTGCCACACAGATATGGATAATCCACCTCCGTCTCCATCAGGGAATCCTGCAGCCCATTGATATACAATGTAAACAAAATCAGGACCAAGACACAGCCCTGGTGGACACCCAGAGCCACTTTAAAGCACACAGTGCATTGTCCCGCTGGTCCACATCGGACACTGACCTGGTTATCACTGTGTATTTCCCAAAGCACAGTCACTATCTCAACTGGGCAGCCCTAAAACCCGAGCATGGCCCACAACTTTAGCCTATTGACCTTGTCAAAGGCCATGGTTAGGTCCATAAATTCAAGATACACTGCCTACCCTCTACCGTACACTGAGTAAGATATCAATAAGTACAGGTTAAGAACCTGCTCCATTGTGCCCACCCCGGGCTGGAAACCGAGCTGTATATCTGATAGGACCGAACAATCTCATAACCAGGCTTCAATGTGTCCCAAAAACACGCTCCCAAAATTTTTGAAAGTGGTATCCAGCAGGAATATTGGTCTATATGACAAAGGGCTATATTAGAATTATTATTGCAGATTTCCAAGACAGCAGAATAAGTCCTGACTCTAAATATGTGTTAAACGTTAAAGTCAATAGTGGTGTCCACAATTAGGGGTGATTTTACCACAAATCTGCTGCATTAGCATCCGGTCCTGGGGCCTGGTTATGGCCCTGGTTTTTGATGGCCCAAATAACCCCCTTTAACCTAAAGCAGAGCAAAGATCCGGAGTTCCTATCGTCCCCATACAAACTCTGTCCTTAAACAGTTCTGGAAAATGTGGCACCCGAGCTGTTGCATCAACGTATGTTCCCCTTGACTTTTTGGTGGACTCCATAAATTGGCCAACCATTAACAAATTTCCAGAATTCCTTTGAGTTCTTGTTTTGTTCTGCCTCCAAAAACCCTGCCCATGCTTCCTCATCCAGCTCCACTTTCCTTTTTCCCACTCCATCATGGAAATTAGCACGCGCCTGGACAATATCATTCTTAGACGCCGAAGGTTTTAATGCTGTCAGCAAGGAATTTTTTGCCACAATACAATCCTCGCTCATTAAACTATCCATTTTTTGTCAAACTCACCTTCCCTTTATGCACACGCATGAGTGCCCCAGTACACCTTCAAATCCTGCCAACACCTGCTCTGTATTACACAAATGGTCCAGTATCTTCAAAATTCCATGCCGCTGTTCTGCCAAAATGGTATGGTGCAACTTTGATTTATCAATTTTGGTAATACTGATTTTTCGTTTCCACATATGCTCCACTTCTAGTATGCAAGGGATATTCTCTTGCATGCATTCCCTCCCTGTTATCTCCCTTAGTTTTAAACAAACTCGGCAATGATAACTAGATGGGTCTTCACTACTTCAAAATCCACATTTCTGTCCCACAGAGAGACTGAAAGATAGAACTAGTCAATGGTAGACGATCCCGAATAGTTGTAAAATGTTGGCAATGCCGGAATATCCGGTAAAATGCACTCATTGACAACACATATTCCCCATACCCTGAGCCAAGTGCAAAATTGCAAACCCCTCACACACATCCGGGCATCCTGCATTTGGGGTTTTGGAATGCATGAATTCATATCTTCCATTGGATCAAAAAGATAATCTGGCGGCCCACTGCCCATTTTAATGTTAAAATCACCCCTTAACACAAACATGATCGTGTTATATATCATCTGCCTTTGTTGATCATCAATAAAGGCTTTAAGATTTAACAGCTTAACTTTTAACAGCGTATTCATCTTTGCTTTATGGGGACAATTATAAAAATTAAGAATGGCTACTGGTCTCCCAATGGTTGGCCTTACCAGAATAATCTGTTCGAAGTCCATCTTGGTCTCAATCACATTTATTTTACAGTTCGTAGAGACTAAAATCAGCATGGCCAATACACCATAGCATCTCCCTCTGCCATATTTATTGGCTGGTACCCCATATGATACATAGCCATCAATGAGGGGGGTTTCTAAAGCCTAGATTTCCTGTAAGAGGATCACCTCAGAAGATTTCAGAAACTTCACGATATCCGGTTTCACTAAATTTACTCTGGCTCCTGCTATGTTCCAAGACAATAAATGCAACACAGAGGAAGTAGACTTCTTCAATGCTTGACCCACCTCGCACTCCTGTTTTAAGGCATTCCCTCTATCCCCTGAAACTCCAAAATGTGATGGATTCGAAGAGTACCTATCTGTCAATCGATTTCCTCTATGGTTGAAAGTAAGTCAAAATAATTAGGTACTACAACTCCTGATGAGACACATTCCCTACCAAATTTCAATAGTTGCACTGCCCTCGATCCAGTCCTAGGATTCAATATCGGTCAAAAATGTGGATTATTCTGTGCCTTTCTGGTCCTTCCTTCAGCTTTTGATTCTTTTGTGCTTTCGCCCAAAGGCCTCGATTTGAATACGCACAGCACCTATATTTGAATAGAAATATTCCACTGACACTAGTCTCCTCCCAAGCCTTATGCCATTTGGTTTAATTCCTCTGATCAGATTAGAATTGGTCAGATGGTTTACCAAACAAGGGTCTGCAAATGATATTACAATACAATCCCGAGCCCTGGATTTCCTTGAGGAGCCGACCCATCCGACCCTTTCTCGGCATAAGAATGTCTCTTGGGTTGATATGTGGGCCATCAGATTTGTGTTAATCCAGTGACTGGCCTTCTTCATCAGCAAGATTGTTGACTCAAACCCCCTCTTAGGCAACATTGATACACCAATAATTACTCCTACCAAAGTAGCAGCTTCCAGGGGTAAACTTAAGAACCCCATTTTCCCACTCTCTGGAGTCTCCAAGGACTTCCTTAAATGCCATGTTGCCCCTTTCTGGATATCTTTCCTCACTCCTGCATTAACCAGGATGTGTCCTTGGTACTGGTTAGTGGGGTTAGAGTTCTGTAACCCAACCTCTATTGGTTCTCCCCCCACACCCCCATCGACTCGCTCCCCCCTGTCCTTACTCTGGCCGACACAGGTATTTCCACCCAAGCTTTGCTACCATGATCCACAGCTTCAAATCATCTCTTAAGGTCCCTCATAGAGTCATCCATTATAGCCAGGGTATTCAGACCCCCTGGTTGAGTGAATGCAGGAGCTCATGGATACTCTGGTGAGTCGTTTCCCAGGGCTTGTTTCCTGATGTAAATGTGTCCCTCCAACAATGAATGGCGTGCCTAGAGAGAAGTAGTTGTATAGGCTTCAATTTATCATCTAATAGGGCCTCCAACCATGTTTTATTCTCCTCCTCCACCTCGACCTCCTCCTCCTCTGAGGGATTTGTGGCAGATACATCTTCTGGTGACCCCTCGCCTGGTTTCCTTTGATTCCTGTATCCCCCCAGATATGTTCTCCACTGAGCAACCCTCCTCCCAACCTCTCCCTCCCTCCTTCCTGTGCTGCTTTTCAATACTTCAGTTACTCAGTACAGATCCTCCATGACCCCTGGATCTTTGCCATAGCCAGAAAAATTGCTGGAACCCTCGATCCTTGAGGCTGCCTCCCATAAGGCATTTTCTGTTGTCATAATGCAGTGTTCTATTTTACCAGCCATATCTTTAAGGTACCTATCCAAAGAGGGTTGTGTGTTGGCCCAAGACTTTTCCTGAGCCTGTTCCTGTGCCTTTTTCGATTTCTTGGCCACTATTGCCAATTTCCCTAACCCACTATCATCCTGTATCTTCCTTTTTACCATATACAAGACGAACAGGAAGATGGAAGACAAACGCCAGGTGCTCAAAAACTGGCAGTGCAATCCTTGTGACTCCACAAAAGATAACTTCAAATCCGTAGCCAATACAAAGATGCCATCGTTATTCCTAAATCTGAAGCCTACAACCACCGTATCGTCGCTGCCAACTCCCACTCTAAAGAACTCTTCAGTATCTTTAAAGAATTAACTGTACCACCCACATGCCCTGATGATATCATCAAAGACGAAGCATGGTGCGCAGGCATACAATCAGCCATGCTTGCAAAAATAAACCTCCTCCAAAACAAGATATCTCACCACTACAAAACTTTACCTAAGCAAAGCCCGCATGTACAGACACAACCAAATGTAAAAATAAGCAGCATGCCTAAATTCGCATTCACCGAAATCTCCGAAGCCGATGTCATTGACATCCTCAGACACCTCAAACCTTAACAATGTAAGGGTGATGTGTGCCCTCCAAAAATCATCAAGGACTGCGCAGAACCGCTCGCACCTCTTCTCACGGCATTTACAAATGCTTCATTCAAAACGGCATAGTCCCTGACAGTCTTAAAGAGGCCTGGGTGCACCCTCTTTTTTAGAAAAACAACGCTAGACCCCGCTAACCCCAATAACTACCGACCCATAACAACAGTTCCATTCCTCCTGAAAATACTAGACAAGGCCGCCCACAAACAGATTCAACTATACCTTGAATCGAACGCGATCCTAGGAAAAAGACAATTTGGGTTCCGCAAGGGGCACAGAACTGAAACCGCCCTTCTAGACCTAAAAAACGAAATCACTAACATCCTTGACAAAGGCAAGCCCGCTCTCCTCCTTCTCCTTGACCTTTCAGCAGCGTTTGATCTTTTAGATCACATCACTCTTACCAGTCATCTGACGCATGCAGCACACTTCTCTAAGGGCGCAGCGTCCTGGGTGACCTCTTTCGTAGAGGGTAGAGCTATGAAAGTGTTCTCAAACTCAGCTCATGCAGCACCCGCCATCATCCACTGCGGTGTCCCACAAGGCTCATGTACTGCCCCCACGCTCTATAATCTTTAAACCAAGCCTCTCTTTGATAAATTGGATGCACTTGGGATCACATACACCAATTACGCTGATGACATTCAGGTTCTCCTTCCCCTGACAGGGCATTATCAACAAGACGCCACTAGCCTACAGCAAATCTACTCCACCATACAAGCGTGGATGGCTACTAACGGCTTCTGCCTAAACGGGGACAAGACCAAAATCCTCATTCTAGGCCAGAAATCCACACTCTCCAACCTCAACCCGCTGTACCTCAATTTCAACATAGATAACTGTGTCATACCAGTATTATCTTCAGTCAAAACACTGGGAGTTCACATAGACGCTACCCTATCTATGGACAAACAAGTCAGCGCCATAGTCTCAGCCTCCGCACTGAGTACTAAACTCATCAGCGCAATAAAACCATTCCTAACTAAGGATAACTGCCTCTCCATCACTAGAGCAACCATAGATAGGAGCCAAACTAGATTACTGTAATGAGCTCCTAGCCGGAAATTCCAAATAAAAACCTATATAGTCTCCAAACAACTCAAAACAACGTTCTTAGGGCAACCCTCACCATTCCTAAAAGAGACCACATCACACAAGCCAGGAAGACAGCTCACTGCCTCCCAGTCAAGGACTGCATCTCCTTCAAAATTCTCACAACCACTCATAAATGCATCAACCTCTCAGCACCCTCCTACCTATCTGACACCGTATAGGTAGGAGGTCTGGTTGGTCTGGTTGGTCCACCAGACCAACCAGATTACAATACACCAATCAACTAACGATACCTCGCATCAATAGGACAAAGGCAGGAGGTAGAGGCTTCCCCTTCCTCGCACCTAAGCTTTGGAACTCTCTCCCAACTGACCTCAGAGCGGAAACATCTCTCTTCTCCTTCCGCAAAAAACTCAAAACTGCCCTCTTCAACTAACCTTGCTCTCCTAGTTACCTGTTTCGCTATGTATGTATGTAACAAAAGAATAATATCGTCCAATGTAACTCCAACTGACTTGAATTGTATGTAACTAAGTATAAAGAACACTGTAACAAGCGCCACGATGCCTTTGGTCTGCTGTGCGCTCAACAAATGTGAATAAATAAATAAATAAATTGTCAAATGGCGGACAATGCAAAGCATAAATCGACCAAACAACAGAAGTTTAACATAAAACTTAGCTATAATTTAGCTGTGATCTAAAACAATTTCTAAAATTTTAAAAAATATATAAAATGTAAAATAGAAGGTCTATATTTCATTAAAAAAACAATCCTTTAACTCTGTGAAAAATACATCTGATCTAGAAGTGAGATAGTGTAAGGCCACCTTCAGCAGCACACATCATAACAAATCAAGTAACAATAGTGTATCCGCTGCAATAATTGTAGCCCTTCCCACCGTTCCAGAGTCTCGCTTTTGACGTGGGTACGGCCGCCAGGCAAAAGGGTGAAAGTCAGAGGTGAATAGAAACAAACCACCAACTGTGTTCCTCGGGACAGGGCACACCTTGAAGCAGGTGGCGTAGAATCTTAACCGTGGATTCAGTTCAGAGGGCAGATGACAAATGACCCATCAGACCCACAGAAACACAGAAAACACTCTCTTCCTCACTCCGCCATGCTCAGCTAAAACTAATGGTTTTGATGGGCACACCCACCCATAGATATGGTGAATGTAGATGTTTAAGTACATGTCTAGATTCTTGCCTGCAGTCTTCTGGAAAAGGTAGTTGTCCTTTGGATCAGCCACCCTCAGGCCTTCACCGCTTTGCTCTCTGACAGAGGCTGAGACACTGCACCAAGCCACAGCAATCCCCTTAAGGGGTTCACCCAGCATGGGGCCCTGTCAGTGGTGTCACAGAAACTTTAATTGTAACGCATCCTGCGGCTCTCTGGGCTTAACCAGGTTTTTCCAGCATGGGTTCCTGGAATTATGAGGGCTTCTCTGTTCTGTCCCCAGTCTCCAGCGGTAGAGTCTCAGTGTCCCGTCTTCGTCTCCGCTAATACAGCTCTCACTGCCTCCATATAAGAAGACTTTGAAGTTGTCTTAATAATATGTACACATAGATTTTCTTTGAGAAAAATAATTACAAAAAGTCCTGTTCTCTTCAGAGGTTCATTTTTGAGCACTGCATTCCCAAATTGTGCTGCACACGCATGTCGAGTGAGCTACAAGAGGTTCTCCCACAGGGTGAGTGAATTTGCCACAGAATTGGGTGAAAATCTCTTTTTTAGCCAAACATATTGGCCACTTATGAACTTTATTGACTTTACTGTATAAAACAGGATACTTTCTGTTATTTTAGGAGGGGACCATAGTACAAATGTTTCTTACAATGTGCCATCTATATTTGGAACAAGACCATTTAGGATTGAATGAGATACCTGTAATATCATACAGTATTATGGTGGAGGCCACTAGTCTAGTGGTAAAAAACAGTATGTATATTCTCCTAATCACACACTAGACCTTCTGCCCTTGGGCTGGGTTCTTACCATTGTAGAATAGCTGTCAAACTGGCCAATATAGTTCTTTACCATTTTTCCTCAGATCAATGGTTGCATCAGTGGCAACAACATGAAACACGGATATTGGATATTGGCTATAGATTACACCACCAGAGGATTTCTGGATTTATCAATTTGAAAAGGTGACTTTTCAGGCCTAAGGTGATCGATCAACCTTCAAATCATTTGTGTATAATATGTTCAAGCGACTAATTGAAACTATCTGTTGTTAAATCGCAGTAAACGTCACAGAAGATGTGTTAACTCTAAATGCTTTGG
The DNA here is from genome assembly GCF_040938575.1 of Ambystoma mexicanum. Taxonomy (NCBI): domain Eukaryota; kingdom Metazoa; phylum Chordata; class Amphibia; order Caudata; family Ambystomatidae; genus Ambystoma; species Ambystoma mexicanum. The sequence goes on from NC_090934.1 coordinate 528,396,012, forward strand.
GCTTCCCATTAAATCAGAACCTGTGAAGAAAACAGGACTTTGTGTAATTCTTTTTCTCAAAGAAAATCTATTTGTAGATTTTATAAAGACAACTTCAAAGTCTTCTAATATTACATGTTTTAAAAATGCATATAATAATGTTCTGGCTGTCATTAGGCCTTTGATAGTGTGTAGGGGATGGGAGTTGCGAAATTCCTGGGATCTTATCTTTCCCATGGATGACCTGAAGCCGCCATTACAAAATAAAAGCTTCTTTATTTGTTGCAGTACAGAATAGGTAAGCCCCGCAGTTTATACAGGATACAGGACACCAGCTCATAGGGAACATCCACGGGCACACCCTTTCTCACAGCCAGCCACTCTCCAACTGTCATCCATAGAACATTCAGCAGGTGACACTCACACCACATTCCACTCGCACATTAATGCAACGTTGACAAGGCAGAAAGAAAGGACATTACAACACATATCCTCCCTTATAATAAATCAGAATCTGGAACACGATCAAAATAGACTTACACATTAAGAGGTAGAACCGGAAAACATTTAACAACCAACAACCATTCATAACAATGTCTACCGCCTCTACATGGACCCTAGGTCCCCATCTTACCTCCACAGTGCATGATGGTCACCACCACTAACTTGGGGTATTCCAAAACCACTCTAACACTCTGTGACATGCTTCACACCCTGAGTGCCACACCCAGAGACTACACCCTCAGGCCGTCCTTGCATACTATACAAACACACGCGCACATGACAGTGTGACAAAACAACAACACATGCTGCCAACCCTCAAATTACCGTACTAATATGAGAGGGTGGCAACACTCAAAATGAGAAAAAGGATACCATCAGAAAACTTGCGAAGCACACTTAAATCATCTACCATAAAACTCACTGTCCGTAACCACCATTAAGTCAGCAAGCATCTCACATACAACAGGAACCATACTCACTAACTCTGACCCTGCACCTCAGTTTAAACACCAACAGCGGAGATGCCAAAACCTACCTCCAAGGAATTCCTACAACCTCACACATCCACTGTGCAAGCACTATAGCCTCGTGTGACTCAGTCACTTAGTCCACTACTTTGACTGTGGCATCTCCACAAATGGTGGCCAACACCGCAATAACTGAAAACACAGACATTCAACACCTCTCCTAACTATCCAAACATGTCCAACACCCCTTAATTAAACACAGGTGTCCAACAACATAAACAACTACCATAGTTGTCTAACAACGAGGGCAGTATGTAAGTGGTGTGTAGCCTACAATTCCAACAGCCACACTCTTTCTGGCAAGCACTCACCCATCCACACAGCACTACCACAAACACCTAAACCCATGGTTTGCTAGACCATGACCCCAGTTTTTATTGGTCAAAACATGGTCTGTCCTATACAATAATGATACATGCCACACATACACGACATGCACCTCCACACACGAAATAAGCAAGAAGTACGCATTTAAAGACTTGGTAAAAGTAGGCATCCTCAAATTAGCACTTTTAAAGTGTATAGTCCTAGCCTAAAGTGTGCAAACGTTGGTGCTTCTGTATACCATTTCTCCTCAAACGTGGTGCACAACATCATCCTCAATACTGCTATTCATCCTGCTCCATCTTCTCACACTTAATGGAGGCCAGGACAGACATCCTTGCACAAATCACACTGAGCCAAACATCACAAGCCTCACATCACAACTGCATTCATTTCCTCTACATGTTTCTATTTGTGCCAAACATACACATGATCAACATGCTATACAATATAGACTGGGCTGGTTTGGTGATACCATTTCTTGCCATGCAAGTTTATTAGAATTAATATTTCTAAACCACCTGGACCATAGATCAAATTCATAATTCGTCACTGTGGTATTCGAAAATGTGATGATCGTATTACCACCCCCAAAGTATCTCACTGCAGTGCTTCGAGTTCATCCAATAAGCACACACTTCCAAAACGACTACATCCACCCAGCGCAAAATGAAGAATCCATGCCATATGTGCTTCTTTCGCATGAAGCCACCACCATATTTCCGATTCCAATCCCATAGGAGTTGTAACACCCCACATGGGAAAACAACAGGCAATCCCAGCACGATTGTGGCACTGTTCTGTTGAAAACAGTACCTTTCTGCGTAAAGCATGCACAGATAGTTCTTGTATCCAGAGCTCTGTAGTGCATCATAACGTTCCTCATTGGAGTAGCCCCATCAAGAGCAGAATTTAATGATGCATCCACACACCGGAACATGCAACGCTCATTGCTAGCTTCTGCAGTTGAAGTTTTGCTAATCGCCATCATTCAGGCCTGCACTGTGGAGCACCACAGAGGTCTGTCACTTTGTTCCGCACTTTTGAAACGTGTGCCATGGCTAGTACCCAGACCCCGTAAGTAGCACTCAGTACCCAGGATGCCACCACGAAGCATCCAACCCTTCTCAGTGGCAAGAGGTATTTTCCCTCCTTTCGATTGGCTGTAATATCCTGCTCTCATAACTCCTTCACATCAACTCCTACAAAAGTACTACTCTACAGCTCAGTCCACAGAGTTCTCCACATCACAGAAATGATGGCATAGTCTGGTACACTTCAAACAACACAACTTGTGATTGTAGTGACCAATATATAGTGTGAGTCATGGTGCCCCTTGGGGTGCCTGTTTTCTTTCTTTTTTTGGTTTTGTAATGCAATCTGTTCTGCCCGTTTAACAGCCTATATCATTACTGTAACCTGATGCCTGCACCCACCCGCATCAGTGCTAGCCATGGTGACATTTGGGGGTGCCTTTTTTGCTAGCAATGCAGCAAATTGTTCTGCCCTCTTACTAGTATTGCAACCTGCTGCTTACTAGTATTGCAACCAGCTGCTACCTGCTGCTTACTAGTATTGTAACCTGCTGCTTACTACTGCCTGTTCCTCTGAGGCCTTATTTGGGGCAGCCACAGTATGGTTGGGATGTATGTACCTTGCATATTACTACTCGCCTCGCTATCATTTTTATAACCCATTGGACTTAATGCTCACTATCGCGCTTACCAGTGCCATCCAAGCCAACCACAGTACTACTAGGGGTTTGGGCTCTGCATTATAGCGCTCAACCACTGCCTGCCCCCAGCCGGCCCACTCCACCTCCTCTTGCACTCATTAACAAACTTGAACTTTATCTTACCTGAGCATATGCCCAATATGCCTACCACACCACTGGCACACCATCCACCATGTTCTCAAGGGCCCCCCCCCACACTTTTCCTCCCTGCACTCGCTACAGGTACACATAACATTGTCACCACAAAAATCACACCACCACTCATCGCATGTTCCCCCTCATTCATGCCGACTCCAGGAGTTCTGAGTCATACTCTCCCCATGCACGTACATTTAAGGAACCAGAGACTGGTCTCTCGCTCGGACCCATGCCTCTCAACCTCTCAAAAGTCTCCAGCCAAACTTCCCCACTCACTCCCAACCACCACCACACAAACACCAACATTTAAAAACCCTTCCTCCAAGCGTCCAATCATCACAACCTAGCCTAAACTCCACAACAACCATTCTAAGCAAATCCAACTCGCACTCATTAATGCTAGATCCGTGCATGCCCATGCATCAAAGGTGGGGGTGTCGCCCTCATTGTTAAAAAAAAAACTTAAAAGCGAGAAAAAGCAAATCTGCAAACTCTGACAACTCCGATGCTCTATCTGTGAAAATCTCCTTCTCCCCCAACAACATTGTCACACTTCACACATGTCACTTAGTTTATCGGCCTCCTGGTCCACCTCTGGACTTCCAAGCTAACCTAACACACCTCTTAAGCAATAATCTCAGAACTAGTACTAGAGCCATGCTCCTAGGCGAATTCAATCTAGGCTTCAATGACGCCTAAGACAAAAAAGTAACGCCTTTGCCAAATCCCTCCATGACTTGGGCTTCATTCAAAAAGGGGACAACCAACTCACAGCAAAGGCTGCATATTCGACTGAATTGCTGATCATATTTGTGGCCTTGAACACCCCCTGCCCTTGGACTGACCACCACCTTATACACTTCCTCATACCCTCCAAAATAACAGCCCAACATTGCCCCCCTATGCCGGCCGCCATGCAAGATCCAATATAAATGACTACCAAAGACAGCATACTCCCCATCTTGGAAACATAAGCCCTAAAAGCACCTACATATAACAATCCCACAGAACTAGTTGAGCTCTACAAAACCATTCTTAAAGTAGCTGTAGATACTATTGCTCCTCTAGAGAAAAAAAGTGCAAGCAAAACCAAACATGCCAACTCCTGGTGTAGCCAGGATTTACTTGACCTCAAAGCAAGCAAGAGGCAAGCCCTTAACAAATGGCTATCTAACCCTTCCCCCTCCTCGATGGAGTCATACCTCACAATAGCAAAGGACCACAAAAACACCATTGCTGCAGCAAAAGCACCCACATTTCACTTAAGAATTGACAGAGCAAAATCCCAGTCCAAGGAACTGTTCGCAATCTTTAATAAGCTGGTCACTCCCCCTACGTCTACACAGCAAACTGCGAAGGACCAGAAATGGTGTGACGACATCCAGAACGCCTTGCTGAACAAAATCAACCTACTACAGGAGAAAATCAAAGCCAACTTCACAAACCTGCCCAAGGTAGCGCCTCAAAATCACACCCGCTCTAAACGAGACCCAAACTGAACACCCACCACAGTACCACACATTCCCTTTGCCTTCATACCCGAAGTCATAAGTATCATGAAGCATATAAAACCATTCTACGCAAGGGTGACATCTGCCCAGCTAACATAATCAAAGACTGTGCGGAATCTCTAGCACCCTTCATCACAACCTTTATTAATGTCTAATCACCACCGTCTCGGTACCCTTCTCCCTCAAGGAAGCCTGGGTCTGGCCTCTGTTAAAAAAACCTACACTTGACCCAGACCTACCAAACAACTACACACCCATCACCACGTTGCCTTTCCTACTGAAATTTCTTGAAAAGGCGGAATACTTACAAATACAGTCCTATCTAGAATTGCACATCACCCTGGGGAAAAGACAATCAGGTTTTTGCCCCCGGCACGGTACTGAGTCAGCACTGCTAGACCTAAAAAAACAGCTACTAAAGAACATGTACAAGGGCAAGTTGACACGTCTCCTGCTCCTCGACCTGTCGACCTGTCGGCAGCCTTCGATTTGGTCGATCACAAGATATTAGAGAAGCACCTCATAAACAATGCCCACTTCTCCCACAAAGCCACCAAGTGGATAACCTCTTTCCTGGAAATTTGTGCCATGAGGGTATTTTCAGACCAGGCAGCAGTCAACCCATCACCCATTTGCTGCGGGGGTTCCACAGGGCTCATGCACATCCCCCACCCTCTATAACCTCTTCACGTTACCACTATTTAATGACTTAGTGGAACTCGGCATAACTTTCACAAATTATGCCGATGACACACAGATTCCCCCGCTATCAGGGGAATATGAACAAGATCTGAAAACCCTACAAAAAACCTACGCAATCATCCAGGCTTGGATGGCAGCAAGCGGCCTATCGCTCAAGGGGGAGAAAACCGAAATCCTACTAATAGGTCCCAAAGTGACCTTGAATAAACTAGACAGCAGATACAGTAATTTCAGCATAGAAAACTCTGTGATCAAAGTCTCTGCAGTGGTAAATACACGGGGAGTATACCTCGCCTCTGCTCTGTCCATACAGACAGACAAGTTAGCTATATCTCAACATAAGCAGCACTCACAACTTAAATCATTAACGCTGTCAAACCTCACCTCTCCTCCAGTAACTGCCTCAACATTGCAAGAGCTACTGTAAGCGCAAAACTGGACTACAGCAATGTCCTCCTCCTAGGTACGCCCTCTAAAAACATTGACAAACTACAAGTCACACAAAAAAATGGACTTAGAGCCGCCCTCAGCATCCCCAGGAGAGAGCACATCACCCAAGCCAGGAAGGACGTACACTGGTTCCCAATCAGAAAAGGATACTCTTCAAAACACTCAAAATCACCCATATATGTCTGTCCCAATCTGCTCCCACATACCTAGCAGAAAGTATACACCAAGTCCAATCCCACAGACCTGTTCGTGAAATATACTCACACCAACTCACTGTCCCTGCATTCAAGAGAGTCAAAGCTGGGGGGGTCCAGTTTCAAAATTCAAGCACCCACAGCATCAAACTCACTACCTCTCAGTTTAAGAAAATAACCCTCCCTCATGGCCTTCAGAAAAGCATTGAAAACTAATCTGTTCAAGTAAACGGTGCACCTGTTGTGGATACTATGTAGCAGACAAATACTTAAACTACAATCGTGTAATACTGTACCTAAGAATGTATACTGTGCCTAAGTGAATATTCTGTAACCACGCCACGATGCCCCCGGGTCGCTGTGCGCGCTATAAATGCAAATAAATAAATAAATATATAAATAAATACATACATACATAAATAGACAAAATCAGTACAGAATGGCAGGCACTTTCATGGAGGCTGGCATACAACAGCAAGGTTGTGAGAGGCAGTGGCATAACACAACATTTGGGGGCCCCCTGCGAGCCATGCTGAGGGCCCCGCCCCTAAGTAAGGCAACAAATCATGGGTCGCACCGCACTCTGGGCCGGCCTTTATTACCACGCTTGTGCCATACACAGGAGCGTACTGATTCAAGAGTACGCCCCACACTGTAATAGAAGCAGCATATATGTGTGTGTTTTAATGCATTATACAGCAAACTTCTGAGAAAAATTGGCTAAGAAATGACTAGACTGGCTGCATCAAAATGCCTCTCTAGCCACTTATACCACATATCATGCCTGCTTAGCCTGGAGATGGATTGCCATTATGTCTCCCACAATCCGTGCCTCCAACACATCCCCTCTCCCTCCGATCCCCTGCTCCAACCCCCAAAATCAGCACATCGGCCCAGAATTACCTCCACGTCCCTCTTCCTTGTCCTAGTGCTGACGTATGAGGCACCTTACCTCATAGATAAGTACGAGGATGAGGAAGCGTGAGGCTAGAAGTAATGAAGATTAGAGGTAAGGAAGCTAGGAATTACCTCCATGCCCCACTACCTCATCCCAGTTCTTGTGTATGAGGCAGAATGCCTCATACACAAACAAGTACTGGGACGAGGAAGAATGGGTATACAAGTAATGAAGATTACCAATAAGTAATAATGCCATTAAACACCATTGATCTAACTGGGCTTCCCTCCTCTCTCACACCCCCTGAAATGTTGGGCTATGTTGACTGGACCTAGCTGACCTACAAATCCGTTGCCGGACAGAACAGGACACAGATGTTAAACGGTGCCTGTGTTTCGTCATTAAGGCCCACTAAATACTAACATAAAGCATTTCACTGTTCGTTTTAAGGCAATTGAAATCGTGATGTGGGTTTAGTACTTGAATGCCAGGGGAGTGATTGGAAGGGTAGAGAGGGGAGAGGAGACTGCTCATTCTCACAGCAGTGCAAACATTGGTGCTTTCAGACTTAAGGAGAGAGTTAACTGCTTGTAACATTGAAGCTGCACTAAAATAGTTTAATTAGAATGTGTAAATAATTTAGATGCCCCCACACAGATAAGTTTGCCCCTACCCTGTTAGGGAGATTTCTCACACAAGTGCTAAATTCCCTCTACCTCTGGCCATAAACAGAATTTGGATGTGTATTACTCCATTCCAGAGAAGGCTAGAGTGTATTTATCGACATTGTTCTTGTCAATGGCCAGGATACTCCTGCCAGGAGAGACAATGGGGCCAGCAGAACAGTAGTGGATAAAATATTTTTCAAGCCTGAGGATGTTGCTAAGGCACCCAAAGGTCCCACTAAATATACTGTAGGCCCTGTCGAGTTGGTTCTGCTTCTACCCGCTCGCATTCAGTGTAATAATATGACAGTGAGGATTCCTTTCAGTGTCCAGAATGGGGTGCCTGTGAGAGTCCTGTTGTGGAATGATTTAAAAACTCTATGAGTAGTATCCAGTACCCCCAAGCCTCCCAGTGAGAGGAAACAGAAGCAAACCAAATTGACTAGAGAGGCAACATTAAGAGACCACTCTGAGCCTTTGGGAACCTCTACAGAGACCCCCTATGCCCTTGCATTAGTAAGATGACCTCTAACCAAGGCAAATCTGAGGCTAGTATAGTAGGGAAATGGGAGCCCCAACCAAGCTCTATCATTGCCCATCCAATTGTAAAGTCTTCGACCCCCCTGCTTCTGAGGAAGAGGTGGATAGACAAATTGGACCCCTCTCTAGGCCTGTGGGAACTGGTAATTCTCAAAGTTGGTGGAAAACCAGAAAAAATAGGTCTAAGGTTAAACACCTTCTACTGAAGACTCCAGTATACATCCTAGTATTAGGAGGGAAACTTCTAAAATAGGTAAGGTCAGATCTCAGAGGAAGTTGCAGCATGTACCTTGCTTGACCACAGCCCCTCCAACCAAGATACCTGAGGCCCATCCAGCTCTTGAGAGAGAGGTGGTGAGGAACCATGGAGGACCCCCTAGATCTAAGGGATTCCTTTCCAAGGACTCCTTGAAAAAAAGCCTATTGTAAGTTCAGAGGTTGCTACAACTTCTGAGGGACTGTTAGAACAGATCCCCTATACATTAAAAAAGAGAGATGTACAACAATAGGTTTGTAGGTCATATAGTTTACAAATGAAAACCACTGACATGAAGTTTTATAGCAAGGGTTACAAAAGGTTGCTGGTGTGCTCAGCAGGCCATTTAACCAACTTGCAACAAGAGATCCATCCTGGTGGGGATTAGATCCTCCTGTCCCTTAGTCTGGGGTTGGGGGGGGGGGGGGGGAGGGCGAGTGTTAGGGAGATTTCTCACACAAGTGCTAAATTCCCTCTACCTTAGAGCCCTCCAGCTCTTTTGCTATATTTTGGAGCTTTGAACTTTTCATTTTCAATGTGTTTTACTTTTTGTTTTCTTTGATTATGGTGTTTTAAAACAACTCCCGTGGTATAATATTTTTTCTGTGTGTCACACAGCACCTTCATGGCAGTGGCACAGGGGTGTCTTTCAGACTCCCCAAGGTTTAAATACCTTCTCTGGGACTGACTACCGTCTCCCAGAGCATGTAAAGTTAAATTGGCTTTACTAGTCTTTTTAAATTTACTGACCCAGCACACCCTATCTTCCTATAGAGTGCTGGAGGGGTTCCTTAGCTTCCGCTGAATCAAAACACTCATGTAACAGTAAAATGTTACCTTTTCCTATTTTAAATGGCTGGTGGCAGTGGTTTAGATCAACTACCGTGATTTCTCCCGACCGCTTACAACGGTAGCTTAAAATCGGGTCAGCCATGTTTTTCAATTGGCTCCCAAGACCTATCTGTAAAAACAGACTCTGGTCATCTTTTTTTACTATTTCTTTTAGGAAAGTCCTTCTTGTGTTTGTCTCTGCACACCAAACAAGGTTTGGTCCCTCTGTTTGTAGGTCTTTGGCAGGCTTCAGTGCTGAAGCCCTTCTCTGGCGACAGGGTGTCTGGGGTGGACAGGATGTGAGGGAGGTGCCTGAAACTTCCTGTGCTTAGTCTCCTATGAGACCTGAATGCACTCTGGCGTGATTGGCTGGCTAGCTGTCTGGCAAGGACAGCCACACTGCTGTGTGAGTGACAGCCAGGCATGAATGAAAGGGGGAAAACTGCTTAAAATAAGGTCTCTAGGACTTGGAAAGCAGTGACGACCACTGGAACGAAAAAACCGAAGAGGAGAGGAAGGAAGAAGACTGCTGCAACTCCTGGACGACCGGTGAAGCCCTGCTACAGGTCCGAATTGCCTGAAACTCTGACGACAGAGAATACCTTCAAGGTTAACTTCTTCCCTTGAGTTTGGTGGGAACAACCATCTCGCAAGCCACCTGGACACCGTCCTATTCTGGTCGAATTTTCATCAGAGTGCTGTTGAAAACCGGATAGCCAAAGGGAAGGAAACCAGCTTGTGGACTTTAAGGCACTCACACCTTAAATAAATGTATTGCTACAGCTTTTGGCCTCTTCCCTGGGCAGTGCAGGAACCTCCTGACGTCCTTCTTCTTGTCCCCACGACTGAAGCTCAGGAAGAGCGAGATCTGCTTGAACTGCCAGGAACAAATGCCTCAACTACAGCTTTCTTCATTGACAAGGTACTGTGCAAACACGGTCCGGAAATCTTTTCAGCCATCGAGAAACTTTCCTCAACTATGAAGGCTTGTCCTTCCCTTAACATTCATCAAACTTTTCGCCTAGCCAAATCCTTTAAACATCTGAGGCAAAGACTTAACCTGTATAGACCAGAACTGTGCTCTCCTATACAAAAGACTCTGAACCATTTTCTTTGGCCCAGGCCTATTGAGAAGAATTGCTGGTTGTATTTAACTGAAACCCTTTGCACTGCCTATTAATGTATTTGGGCTGTCTATTCTTATAACCTTGTCTTTTCCCTCCTTTATTAAGTATCTTAAGTGCCATTTTCCTCCCACTTAATTTTGGAGCTAAACTTGTTCATTTACTTACCGGTTGGATTTTTGTGGTGTATTAATGTGTGATATTGAACTGCTTATGCTAGAGTAATGTTTTCTAAATGACTGAGTAAATAAATATATATTCTTTTACCAAGACACCTTGAGTAAGGGTTTACTTGAAACATTGTATTAGTTGGTCCTTTGTGTAACTTGTTCTACTGCTCATTTAAACTCTTGAAATAAGTCTGGCTGCTCAGCCATCGCTACCACTTTACTTTGTAGTACAGGCTTGTACCAAAGGTGAAATTGTGCTTACACTTGTAGTCCTAATTTCCTGTAGCGTTCCCAAAGGGTACTGCAGGTGATTCTGCCGAATATCCCCCACATCTCGTGAAGTTAGCACCTCTCCCAACATTTGAAGGGTTAGCGATCTCCCGAAATGTAGGTTTTGTTGAACACAAGCACACACACAGTTCACCATACACATACACACACCAAGCCACCCGTACATTTTCATACCTTTAATCCATTGCTCCAGGGATCTAGACCTTCAGCTCCCTGCAGTAGCCAGGAATGCTTGTTCCCGTCATCTGCAGAGGATCGGGAGGTCCCCATGTCATGGGGTGAAGTGGAGTCCCATTACTTCAAAAGGACCAAACCAAAACAGAAATAATTTGTTTATGAAGGCAGAGTGACTTCAAACAGAAACTATGGGCCCCATTATGAGTGTGGCGGTGCGGAAAAAGGGTGCCAGTAAGCTCACCAGCACCGTTATTTCCAGACTGCCACACTCAGAGTCTGCCTGCTGGGGCCACTGCACCGACAGGTCTGAACCTGGCGGGCGCATTAGCCCACATAGGCACACTCATCACGGAAGCACCGCTAGCTAGTGCTGCTAACATTTTCCTGCACCTAGCTTCCTGGTCCGCCGGGACTTGTAATGTCCCAGTAGCACCGGAAGCTAGGTGTCGTAAATGGTGTTACAAGGTCTGCGGCAATCCATTGGTTGCACCGGTGGGTTACAGCCAACCTTGTAATAAGGCCCAATTTCTTTCTGAAGTCGTAGGGCTCCCCACCCCATGCCTGTAAGGCCATTAGCCTTTAGGCTTCCACATCATGAGATGGGGGAGCCCTCGGACTTCATAAAGACATTGAATCTTTTTTTAGTCACTCTACCTTCAAAAAAAATATTTCTGCAAAAAAGAAGTCTTTATGAAGGAAGAATGACGTCAAAACTAAACTATTTTTTACTGTTAAAAAAAATGTTTAAAAAATGTATTTTTTTGTCTGAGCGGCCCCTCCCAGTACATGGATGGGCACCCCCCGCATCGCAGGGGGGCAGGAGCCCCAGTTACATAAGTGGAGAGAGGGTACCCATTTTCTTTTTTTTAGTTGGGAGGGGCGGGGATGTCCTCAGGCTATCTCCCAGCACAGCACATGTCCTTTAACAGCCAGCAAGCAAGGCCATTGTTGCAGAGTGGCCCTTTCCCATAGATAATCAGCAGCCGCCAGTACAAAAGGAAAGCTTCTTTATTTTTGGCAGTACAGGATAAGTAAGCCCGCAGGTTATACATGACACAAAATTCCAGTACATAGGGAACACCCCAAAGCAAAAATATCAGTTCCGTAGCACGATTCGTACTGCTTGCAGTTGCATGCTGTCTGCTAATAAACTAATCAAGAAAAACACCACGAGTAAGCTGCAAATTAAATAGGCAGCGGTGTGCATCATTTGTTGTGTTAATAAGATAAGAGGCTTGGATAACAAGGTGAAGGGGAAAATGACTGACTTTTTCAAAACACATGTGCAAAATCTTGAGCAGGAGAAATCTTTGGAGGATTTAGTGGATGTTGGTATATCGAACACGCCGACTCCTGCAAACACTTCTACTAGATCCCATTGATAACAATCCATTGTTAAATCTTTGTTTAAGCATTCGTAAAGGGAATATTAGCATGTCTCAAGCAGTGATGCTGGAACATCAGGCTGACAAACTCGGTAATAGTATTAGTATTATACCACCCACACTTGAGAATCTTTCCAAATCCGGTGATTTAGTACAGATTGCTGAGAGCATCTATGCTTCTTCGCCCGCATATAGCGCTTCTTTCACTTCATCAGAGTCTCTTAAGAGGACACACATTCAGATATGGAAGTGCTGGTCATGCTGAAAGCCTTACTAGCTCTCTGTTATAAATTATATAAAGAGCACCACATCATCAACAGATGCCGGTTATGCCTTGTTGACACAGTTCTAGTAACTTGTAATATCAACATGTGATGAACAAAAAGAAGATAATAATCGGGCACAGGTTGATGAACAAGACTCGCTCATGAGTGTGCATGATAAGAACTCGTCAACAATTCAGGCTCACATTGAGTCTATTCTTAAGTACAGGGGCAACGTTAGCACCAGGCCCCGAAGAAGAGCAAGTCATGCACAACGTGTAAGAGGACATGGAAAAGGAAAGAGACAGAATAATAATGAAAGTTATTCATTACTTGAAAACAAGAAAAGTGTATCGCCATCTTCTCAATCACTTGCAGTCTAATTTCATCATGCTTTAGAGTGCTGTGAAGTTTTGACTCACTTTGAGATAATACCTGCAGAGGGAACGATACAATAATCCTAGTGGTTATTTTATAATATCAAATGATCTACCAACGAATCTCAATATTAGGAAACTCAGTTGCTCATGTACCATATGATATGATAGGTAACTCGTATGAAATTGGTGGAGTTGAGGCCACAGAGACTGGACTTGGAAATTACTCTGAAAACTCATTATGTTGTCATGGCCACTGGACAAGGGCCTATGTCTTTATCACCCACAGGGTCCAAATGGACCCAGTCCTGGCGCCTCTGGCACCAGGCTCATGAAAAAAGTGTGTTTTGCGCACTTTGTGCCTAAGGCACGTGCATCCAGGCCAGGCGTGGCCATAGAGGAACATTGGGGAGCACCTGCGAGAACCTCTGGGAGTGGCAAGGTGGAGACACAAGGCGGGCCAAAGGGAGGGGCCGGGGCCAGCCTATTTAATGCCAACCCGTCCGTATACTGGCGCTTCGCAGTAGTTTGCCTTAAGCAGCGTAACGCTTACCGCCGTCCTTACCTGTTTTCCAGCTCAGCGCCTCAACACGCATCCTTCTGACTAAAGCTACACCGTAGCTGAACGCGCATCCTCCTGCATCCAGCTACACCATCACTGAAAGCGCACCTTACCTAACTCCATCTACACCATTGCTGAAAGCGCACCTTACCTGACTCCAGCTACACCATCGCTGAAACCGCATCTTACCTGACTCCAGATACACCATCGCTGAAAGCACATTTTACCTTTCTCCTGTACTCCATCGCCTGCAGCGCATCGCATTTTACCTGATTCCATAGTCATCGGAGTTGGAGCACTTCCTCACCAGTTCCGGATGTCCAGCTATGTGGGAGTTTATCTTCCATTCTTCATCTTCACGGAACCTCCATCCTGCAACCGCGGACTGGCCTTGGAATAGACGTTCTCCACTCAATGCCGCCAGCCCTTCCCTGCAAGAGAAAAGAACACATAAGGTTGGAAGTTGCATAAATAACTAACACTTGGCCGCACCACACCTGAGCCTAGTGTTCAACCCTGAAAGCCAACTTACCAGCTACCTTTAAGGCTTCATTATCCTCTTGGGCATCATTGGACTCGCTCTAAACACTGCGACTCTGTGCAGCCATCTTCACATCTATAGTGGAGAGAAAAGGCTTTTTCAGGAATTGTGAACTATAATCACGGCAAAAAGACACTGTAATAAGAACTTAGACAATAATTATTGCAAAGAACACTTACCTTCTAAGTGGTTGGTCGGAGCCGGTCTGGGCCGCCACACCCACAGACCAGTGAAGCAACTAGGTGCACCCAAGGTGACCCTGCTAATAAGAAGCAGGACGGAGACCTCATCATTACGAGAAACCAGGTGAGTTTACATGGGCAAACGCTTGCTCATCTCGTTCTGGAACAAAGGGTTTGAGGGAAATCACGATATCACTGCACCATTCTCATTGTCTCTCGTATTCCCTCTGGGGCAGTACCAGCATCCAGAGCAGATGACTTTGCAGCAGCTGGGGGAGAGACCCAATCCAAGGGAGCCAAGTCCAGGGAGGGCTCCAACCATGCCCCAACGTCCCTGCAGAGACCAGGTGAGCTTAACATATGTATTAACATGGCGTATGATCTTCTCCAATTAATTAAACAGAGCAGGCCTTTGGGTTTTTTGTCTTTTACATGGTCCAATGGCAATAGCAGCACTTGGATACATTGTGTATTGGTTCCTAGAAACATGATTAAACTTTTCGGGGATTTCCAATTACTCCCACCACAATAAGTGATCATATGATAGTCCATTGTTTGGTCTTTACATTTAGTAACTGGATTTCTCACCACCTAATTGAGGATGAACTACCAAGTTTTGATGGGATTCATATGTATGATAAGATGGTGGAAATGGCTCTTGTGTTGATTTCTAATACACAGAAAAAGTATAATTATGGTAAGATTGATAAACATATAGTTAATGTAATAGCCATTGTCTCCTGGAAGAAACAGAGTTGACATAAAAAAAGACAAGGAATCCTTTCTGGTAAAATGGGAAATAGATAAAGCTATTGTTAGGTTGAAGACCAAATATGAAAACTGTATGTGAATCCATAAAGTTTTGGTCGCTACTGCTCAATGGCCAATTATGTTTAGCACCCTTCACTGTTCTGATTCCAGTACATTTTGGGCTATAGTTAATTCACACTCCATGGTGTGTAGTGGTAAAAAAAATAAATAAAAATAAGTCAATCCCATCTCTGAACTGCAATAGATAAAACATATTCAGAATATATGTTATAGGCATATTCTTACCCTTGATGAAGTTATGGAGTTTAGGAAAGAGCTGAAAGATATCATATTGACCCTATTGTTGAGGACATTGAATTGGTCATCAATAAACTCAAACCGTCTAGAACTCCAAGCCCTGATAATCTGACAAACATTTTAATTAAGGATGGTTTTAAGAAATTGGCTCTTATTGTGCACAAAATATTCTCTATTATTGTGGTAACTGGGAACATTCCCATTAGTTGGAAGAGATTGATACTTATTCCAATTTACAGAAAAGCTTTGCAGGAAGATCCTGAGAATTAGCAAGTCCTTGCAATGAATGATTCAATCACAGACATGTTCTCTACTTTTTTGCTAGAAAGATTAACTCTTGGATAAGGGATTCCAAGATATCAAATAATCAACAAACAGGTTTTAGGCAGGGTATTGGCTGATTTACGGACCCTAGCTTTTCTTATTCATAACACACTTATGACCAAGGGAGAAGTGCTATATTTGAGTTTTGTGCCATATAAGGGAACATTTGGCAATTTCAAACCTTCGAATCCTTTGGAAGAAATTGAGACACTGTGAATTACACCCTTTTTATTCTTTATTCCATTAGATCATTATATACTGGCCCTACGGTGCAAACGACCTGGAACCAGCTAGGAATAATTAGTTTCACAATACAGACTAATTATGGTCTGAAACAGGTTAATGTACCCTTGCTCCAGTTTTGTATAATTTATATGTTGCTGATTTGGATGAAGTGTTGAATGAATGTAATAATGTTCCACCCTGTGTGGGATCACAACCAACATCTTGGTTGTCCTATGCGAATGATACCATTATTTTTGACCGTACACCATTGGGGCTGCAACAGAGTCCCAGTATGCTGATAGGAATAATCTTATAATTAACCATAAGAAAACAAAAATGATGGTGGTTAAAGTACATATTGTATGGAAGACAAATAATGTCCCAATTGAAGTCATTACAAAATATACATATTTAGGAGTTCAAATTAAAGATCCTCTTAATCACAGCTGACTTGCAGTCTATATTATGGGTATGATTCGTAGGAAATATAGTGTGGTCAAAAATTTTGTTTCACACAATTGAGGTTACTCTACAGAAGGCTTATTGCAAATCTATAGTTGCTGCATTGTCTCTAGTGCCCTTTACACTATGGAGATATATGCGAATAAAGAAACTTCATGGATTTTGAAGTTGGAAGGTAAAATATGGTGCCCAACTTTGTGTCTTTTGAGCTCAACTCCAATTGAAGCCATTTGTTGTGAGCTGGGCCTAGTTTCATTCTTATCGAAGAAGAAAATAGCTACTGGAATACTTTCATTGAATATCCTCTCAAAAATAGGAAATTTGGCTTCTCTGTATTAGAATTTCCTTGAAATGGTGAATCCTAAATCTGTGTATGAAGCATTAAAATCCTGGCTAGATGAAGTGAGTACTTTTTATGGGGTGAGTGGATATACCATCACTTATCTTTTTAATTGGAACAGTGCTTCAAAGGAAATCAAACAGAAGGCCTTAGTGTGGGATAGAAATATTAATATTCATTATGTAGGTAAGAAATCTACATTTAATAACTAGGTAAAGCAACACATTCCAATTAATTTGAGTTTAACTACATCATTAAAGCCAACAATTCTTAAATTACAAGATTTATTCTCCAACTTTGCTTAGAACAATTGCCTAACTATGTACACATTAGTTCCTGCGCTCATATCCCTTTACAATAGCGGCTATGTTGAATCCATAAAATGGAGAATGAGACTTCTCAACATTTATTGACTGGCTGTGGTAAATTAAATGAGCTTTACTGGAAGGGATATGAGTGTTTTACAGATGTAAATAATTTATTTAGCGATCAATCATGGGTTTATATTTACTCAGGTTAAAATCTTGTATTCATCTTTATGCGTTTTATGTATGGCAAGTACTGATTGGGATGATTCATGATTTTAACAACATTAATTAATATGACACTGAAGAGACACCTGATGAATGTATATGTTTTTAAAAGATTGATAATTGAATTTTGAAATTGAAATGTAAGTTATTTTATAATGTACTCTTTTTCACAAATGTATTGATTTAAATGTTTCATTTAGTATTGTGTTTAAAGGTTATCGGGCTAATTCATAGATTTCAGCGCAGAAGCAGCACACGCAAGAAGTGCAGAGAGGGATCGTGCGCTAGCATGCGCCAGCCGTGTGCTCTAAACAGCATTCTGGCACACCGCGTATTCATGGAATTCCCAAGTCAAAAAGAGCCCTGGTGCAGAGAACATCCCGCAGCGCCAGTTATGCCCCCAAAAATGCCCCTCGCGCAAGGAAAAGCTATCAAAATCCTCAATCCAGCGCAAAGGGCAGCGCTAACCTTGGACCAGGTTACAGGGCCGCTACACAACAAACGCTGAGCGGGGAATGTGTAGTCCTGGGGTGCGCTGGAATCATCACACGCGGCAGGGCCTGTGCGAGCGGGGTACGTGTTTTTGGGGTGTACGCGGGGAATTTCAAACGCGGTAGGCCCTGTGTGAGCGGGGCACGTGTATTACTGGGGTTCGCGGGGAGTTGCAACCGTGGTAGGCCCGGTGCGAGCGGGGGTACGTGTATTACTGGCGTTCGTGGGGAGTTTCACACGTGTAGGCCCTGTGCGAGCAGGGTACGTGTATTTGGGGGGTACACGGGGAGTATCACATGCAGTAGGCCCTGTGCGAGCAGGCTACGTGTATTTGGGGGGTTCGCAGGGAGTTTCACATGCGGTAGGGCCTGTGCGAGCGGGGCACGTGTATTTACTGGGATTCACTGGGAGTTACACACGCGATAGGCCTTGGCCGAGCGGGTACATGTATTACTAGGCTTTGCGGGGAATTTCACACGCGATTGGACCTGTGCGGGCAGGGTACGTGGATTTTGGGGGTGCGCGGGGAGTCCCACACGTGAATTGGCAGTGTGGTTCCTCCCAGGTGTGCCCTCTACCCTCTCCACAGCCCCTGCAGGCAGCCCACACCACGGGGGACTACCCTGCACCCCAGGTCATGTCCCACAGGCAGCCCATCCACCATGGCCATGCCCCCCAGCCAGGCCACGTGTCACCTTGCACTAGTGATCACCAACTCATGTCCCCCTGCACCCCACCCCCCAGCAATGAGGGGCACCTGCCAGCAGGCCCCCACTCATGTTCCCCTGCACCCCCACCCCCAGCAGTGAGGGGCACCTGCCAGCAGGCCCCCACTCATGTTCCCCTGCAACCCCCAGCAGTGACAGCCACCTGCCAGCAGGCCCCCACTCATGACCCACTCATGTTCCCCTGCACTCCCACCCCCCAGCAGTGACAGCCACCTGCCAGCAGGCCCCCACTCATGTTCCCCTGCACCCCCTCCCCCCATCAGTGACGGCCACCTGCCAGCAGGCCCCGACACATGTCCCCCCTAACACGTCATCATGATCCACAATCATGGCCCTATGGCCACCCAAATTCCACGGCACCCCACCCCTGCCCAAATAACCAACCGAGTATTACATCCACCCCACATTGATATCGCCATTACATGATACAACCCAAATGGCAAGTATGTACATCAACACATGTACGTCACACACACACAATGGGTGCCAGTGAATGTGAAAACCCACATGGTGAGATGCCTGAAACCAATGAAAGAATACCAAATATTGAAGTAAGAATAAAAAATGTATTGAACTCAAAATTAAGTGAATCAAATCAAAACAGATCAGAACACACAATAACGGAAACAAGAAAAATAATGCAGCATGTCCCAAGATGAAAAAAAAAATGAATACAGAATCCAAATTAATCCAAATGAAAATGTGGGCAAAGTCTAAGTCCAACTAAGCAAATCCAAAGGGAAATAAATAATAAAAATCCATTGCTCCATGGTGAAAAAAATGGAAGGAATAAAATATGACAAATCCACTGTTCAACTATGTACAAATGCGAAATCCTGGGTCCATGAGCCCAACTATAGAAATAAAACCTACAAAAACCCTACCTAATTAAGAACTATATACAAAAAGGTGGGGCATTGTCCAAGCATCCCAAAACAAATGAAAACAGAAAGTAAACTTAACACTAAAGAACTATATACAATGGCAGCAGGTGTTACGCTCACCTGGACCCCACAGGGGTGTCAATCGGACCCGGACAGCTGCAGTCTCCTTCAACGTGATGCGTAGTGCAGAGATGACTGTCTGGACTGGCTCGCCTAGTCTTGTCTGCTGGACCCGAAGAAGTATTTTCCTGCAAGTGGAGACAGGGATTAACCACTTGTGGGTTTTAGTGATGGCCTCCCAACTGTTATCGCTCTCTCCCACTAATCACCTCCAATATCCCCTTAGTAACCTCACCTTATGTTCGTAATAGATGAGCTCTCCATCCTGCGTGTCTTGCAGGGGCACGTAGATACCAGTTACTTCACTGGTTTGAAGGCGTTTTTGAGCGTTCCGGTAAGTATTGACTCTGAAGTCCCTGGCGGGATTGGTAAGTATCAAGTTCAAAGAGTTCAATGTGCCCGATGTTCACTATTGTCCCGTTCCTTCCTTAAATTGCAACTGAGTTCATGAGAAGAAGGTCGCGTAGCTGCTGCTGGCGTTCAGGTAAGAGTCTGTGTTACTGAAGTGGGAGAATGGGAGAAAAGACTCCCCCTAATCTCCTCGCGCCCCTGGCCTAGAGGATCGCGACCCAGACACCCGCCACAAGATGAATTTGTCTATCTGCCAGACGACCAAATACCTTGGTACAAGAACATACGGATGTGCCCACCAGCCTGCCCGCTAGCCTGCCCTGCTCAAGCCGACACCTTCGGGATGGATGAACTCGACTAAGCCCTTCAACAATAAGGACCTATATCGTTAGAGATGCCATGACGACCTAGCCAACTGTCAGAACACCCGTGCAACCATGCACACTGGACACCCCCACACCAATCCACACGAAGAACATACTCAGTGCTATGACGTAGGTGACGGACACACCCACTGACGCGCATCTTTATTATTTTTCACATAGGTTCTCCGAAATGCAGAAACGCAAGACGCACAAAGCACTCGTTTACATGCTTGCTGACGCTTCTCCCGACCCTTGCATCGTGATGAAAATATAACGAAGACATGATACTGCCTACGAAGCAATGTGACACCGCAACATAAGTGCCGTGCATTACACATCCCCACCTATGAACCAGGCCCAAGTAGGCCGCAAGCAAGAGCCTCCATGAACACTCGGCGAGCAAGAGTACAATTGCTGACCCTGCAGAACGAGCCCAGCGAGAACTGATAGCCAAGGGAGCGATGTTGCAACTCGTATGCTACCAGCCGACGCCAAGGTCACACCTGTAAGCAAAGCCAGGCACGCAGAGGCAAATACAACTTTAAATGTGCAGAATTCTGCCTCAGCCACGGTCTCTCCTCACGTGACCAAGCCAAACCTGACAGGGTGCCAGACCCACGAGGGAGAAGTGACCTGGGTCTCACGTCTGGGATCCAGGCTGCAACAATGAAATGACCCAATGGACACCTACAGCGATGGGAATGGTCTGCTCTCAGGCATATGAGCAAATCCACGCATTGTCTGCACGAACACAAAGTTACATATTGTTGCAAATGACAGGTACACCGCGAGCTGGGAACAACGATGGTCCCAGGCTGGGGGGCTCGCGAGTGGACCAATCAGAACATGGGGCACTCATCACTGATGCCACTTACATTAGCCAATCATTAGGGGTCTTCGTGTAACAATTTTCAAGTATCTAATAGAAGGGACAACCCAAGTATACCACCTGACTGACCCTTAACCACTAACAATCTTCTCTATACGTATGCTATACTAACCCTACCACTCGAGGAACCAATCCAGAGTGGCGATAGGTTTTTTGCTAACTTTCCCAGGTGACGCAAGTAGCGTGTCATACTGAGGCAAAAGGGGCCTGCGAGCCCCACGAATTTCGAGAGTCTGGATGGACACGTACGATCCTAGACCCATCCCTGCCGTTGTTCAATAAACAGCAGAACCACCTTGCTTCTTGTGTGTGTCTCATACTCATTTTTGGGATACTCGGGAGGAGTTGGGGCATCCCAGCTCGGAGGTGCGCGGAAGGCCCAGCCGACCCCGGGAGAAACTCCCCGACAAGTTGGAGGCACTGCTGAGATCTGTTTACGATCTACCTTTTATTTTATTTTTCCGAGTACTCTCATTGCGAGGAGGTCCGGTGGCACGGCCCCCTCTGCCGCTGCCCCCTTTTTGAGGACTACAGGACCATTGCAGAACTGCGAGAAGACCGGACAGCGCAATCCGGATATTGGCCCTCGGGAGCCGGTTGAGAAGTATCCCGCCCGCGGTTGGCGAGTGTCCAGACGTGGTCCAGACGAGGGGAGGTGGCGAGCCGCTTGGAGGGGTGCACGCAGTCGAGCGGCCCCGCATCAAGAGGACTTGGTGAGTATGCCACACCCAACAAGCAATGTGAAATTGTGAGGGAGGGGGGAGGAATGGAATAAGGGAGGTGGGAGGTGTTACCAAGGAGGTGTGCGGCGAAGATTTGATAAATTAGTGTTGATGGTGAAGTGATTGGTAGCTGGACAAGTGGAAGGAGCAGTCCGCTATGCTACGTAGAAGAGTGGGCGGAGCACGAAAACATCACGTGCGACCACTCGTAGACACTGATTGGCCTAGGTCACGACCACCTGTAAGGGTGTGTGGGTATGTGTGTGTGTGTGGTTTCCTACGAATTGGCGATTATTGCTCAATGAGTAGATGAGGATCCCTATTGATCGAGCAGCAAAACTCGATAGATAAATGACGTTTTCCTGTAGGTGGTAGCTAACTGGTTGCCTAAATACGGAAGATAATTGGCTAGTTAAACCCTCCTGTTGAGGGGCGTATCACACGCGAGGCGACGCAGCGTGCGCAGTCTGATTTTATTATTGGTTACCTTGTTCCAGGAGTGACAAGAAGATAGCTGTGGGGTTAACAGGGATAAATAGCAAAACTTATTTCTAGCATTTAGAGGTATGAAAAGAACTTACCGGTAGCTTCGAAAAAGGTCGGTGACGTCACCCGTAGGGCTTTCATAGGATACCTCGACCACACAGCGTTGTTGAAGAGTGGTGGGGAAGCGAATAGTGGTAAGGGGGAGAACACGGAGGTAAACGGCAACGATTAAATCGGGGCCAGGTGGAGAGGGGGATGTGACCGCGCACGGAGAACGCCGGCCACGACGAGTGAGGAAGGAGGAGGAGGGGTGAAGAAAAGTGGGATGGCTGTATAAGCACGTCACACAGGGCACGCAGCCGCAGGGGGCTACGTGCGCCTTGGCCGTAGGGGGCCATAACGGTGTTAGGTGAGAGAAACAAAGACAGAAAAGAATACATAATTGCAAACATTATATTTGATTACTTTCTTTTTAGCGGACGATCGCAAGTCCCTAAACTACGGGGCTAGGTAAAACATCTGAAATTGAATAGAGTTTATTGTTAGCCAGGTAACGACTACCATATCGATGGGAGCTAACAACATAGTGCTACCATGTCATACGGGATAGGATCGGGAGGGTGGGGGAACACCCTCACTACCCCGCTACAGCATATATATAAAACACTGTCACCCCATAGGGACGAAACTGATCAAATACAGCATAGAATGGACACAGGGGACGGACAACAAAATGACGACACCCTGGCCGCCTAACGGCAGTTTTGACCCATATGTCCAGCGCTCACTACTGACCCATCTACATAACACATACAAGGGGAAGAAGTTGACGCACCATGTGGAGGTGGTTAACCTATGCAGGATGTTCCAGGGGTCCCGACCAGGACCAACTGGAATGTTTACTGTAGGGGAACAAAAGGAGGAGAAGAAGGTTAAGGAGGAAGAAGAGAATGGGGAAAAAGAGAGTGAAAGCACACAGTGCACGGGGAAAGGACAAGAGGGAGGAGAAAAGCCTAGCAACGTAAATGAAACATAAATAAAAAAGGAGCAGGCCGACGACATGCCCTTAGCGAAAGTAGTGAAAAAGGAGGAAGGAGGGTTATATCCTATAACGGAGCTACGAGAAGTGGTGAGGCAACAATTAAGGGCAGCTGAGGGGTATTCGAACCCAGCATACAGCCCACCACCATATACAGCTACAGGTGGCTACAGGGGGGGAGGCGACACGTACGGTAGGGTCAACTCATACGAAGATGCCCGCAAGGGAAGGGAAGACTAGTGAAGAACAATTTGCAGCCATAGGACACGACGAGTGGGTAGCTGCGCAGGTGTTATTAAAATTGCGAGGTTCATTAACAGGAGAAGAGAAGGAGGTAGTAAGGAACATGAATGAGGACAATGAGAGTAAGAGCGAGATAAAAGGGGAAGGGGGGAAAAGGAAGGAAGGGGAGCTGTTACGAGAAGAGGAGGAGATTTTGGAGGAACGATTGGCGGAGTTAAGGAATGAGCAAAACGCCCTGATCAAACAGCTTGAGAGGGAGGAAAGAGAGAGAAGGAGAGAAAAGAAAGAAAGTAAGAATGAGTTAGAAAAAATGAGGGAACGAACTGAAGAACGAACGAGGGAAGCTGAAAGGGTAAAGGCGGCAGCAGAAAGGGTATCTCGAGCAGCACAGCGCGACAAGAAAAGGGAGGAAGAAGAGAAAGAAAAGGAAATGGAAATATGGAAGAGGAAAATACTATCAGAAACCACAAAGAAATACGAAGAAGGGAGGGTGATAGAAAGCATATTAGAACGGGAAAGAGAGAGATGGGAAAGGAGGAGAGAGGAAGAAAGGCTATTAGAAAAGATGAGTAGTGAAGTAATGGAGGAATTAAAAAAGAAAAGAGAGGAAATAGGTGGAGAAATAGTAGAGAAAAAAGAAGGGGAAAGAGGAGATAGGAGAGGGGAGAGTGGAATAAGGAAATATCTACGCAGGGACACAGAAGTAGCAACAACATCAGTGCAAAGGGGAGCAATTTGTAAAGAAGAAGTGGGAGGAACGGATTTAATAGATTTAAAAACAGTGACGATTCGAGGGAAAAAGACAGATTGGGGGTTGTCGCTCCTGGATGATTTTTGCAGCGAGGAAGAAGAAGGAATGGGGAGAGAAGGAAGAAACGGGGAAAGGGAAAGCTTAGATAAATTATACATCACCCGGACCAACAGGGAATCACCATGGGCCTGCAGAAGGAAGGAAGAACTGGGGGGAAGTGAGGAAGAAGAGCAAAGAATGGCGGGAAGGCACACACGTGCAGATATACCCTCATCATCCCGCCCAACATGTCCACCTACACCCGCACCCGCCCCTCACGAACACACACCCTATGCTGGCAGGCTTAGAGATCTCCCAGGACCCAGGCAGGAAGAACGAACACACACGCCCACATCAAATAAAGGAAATAATAAACGAAGGGGAAGAGATGAAGGGGAAACAGCTATGAGCGGGGGAAATATGGACATAACAGACGACGTAGACGACACGGAAGAAGAGGAGGGGTATACGGACTCAACACCGCGACACCCAGGGGGTCAGATAGGACACAACCTGATGCCACTTTTGGAGAGAGGAGGGGTTAGACAACAATACGTCCCTTGGAAGCATCCAGACAAGGAAAATATAAAGTGTAGGCTCCCATCACTAAGTGGAGGAGCGGGGAAATGGATATATGAGATGGAAAAACACATTGCAGGACAGAAACTGGCAGTAGGAGACGTGAAGGGCCTACTAATATCAATATTAGGGGATGCAGCAGATGACATCTGGAAGAGAGCGGGCTTCCCCGGGGTCACAATAACAAACACATCACACGACGGGGCGCCATTTGGAAACTGCAGACATGCATTATGGCAAGCACTAAGGGTACAATACCCAGACACCTCAGACATAGGAGCAATTACATCACGCAAGATGCGTGAGAACGAAGATCCTGTTGATTATATCCAGGAAATTCAAGAGAAGTGGCGTATGGAAACTAGAGAGCAGTGGGACAAGACACCGGCAATATTCTATCCTATACTAATACAAGGGCTTCCGGAGGCAGTGCAGACACAATTGAAGAAAGTAGTGGGGATGGAAGCAAAGGCTTGGCCGGAAATACAACTGACGATAGTACATCATTGTAGGACGTGGCAAGAAAAGATGAAACAAAAGGAAGAAGATAGAAAAGCGGAAGAGGCTAAATTAGTTCAGAAAAAACTGACTAAGTACACAATGGAAGGTGCACTAATAACTACACCTACAACAACGACACCAAACCCCACGCAAGTAGTGGCCGCACAAGATCCCTCCCAAATACAATCACCACAAATTATAACACAACAGCTGCCACCACCCCCACCTTACGCGGCTAATATGGGAGGAGGATACTCGACATCAGGAGCTGGATATTATAATTACAACAGGGGAAGGGGAGGAATAATGAGGGGGAGGGGATATGGCTATAATGCACAACAGCAAGGGGGAGGATTCAAAAGCTTCTACCCCACTGGGCAACCAGTATACCAGGATAATTCAGGAAGTTTCCCATGGCAGACCAGGGAACCACCTGTATGTTGGATTTGTGGAATGTTAGGACACATGTCACGCACATGTAGGATGAGACCCTCCACACCAGTGTGGGGGGAACAAGGACAACAAGGGCCTACAAGGGAACAGCAGGGTTACCAACAACAGCAGGGACTGCCACAGGGCAGCACGCAGCAACAGTTAGTAACACAACAACAGCCAAAAACATATTCACTACCGCAACAACAGGTAGCGATATCACAGCAACACAAAGTGCAGCATGTACAGCAGCCCACTCAAATACAGGACCATAAGGTAACCTCCACCAATACACAGCTACAGCAAACACAACTGGGAAGGGTGACTGTCCTGGGACACAACCCTTACACAGGAAGTGGTCAATCATTATACCCACAATAGGACAGCCCACAGACGTCCTTGGTGTGTCCCATCCTGTCGGTAACACCTAATAGTGCGGAGGAACCACGAATTGAGGTAACAATAGGTGACAAAAAATTATCATTCCTTGTTGATACTGGGGCAACCAGGTCTTGCATAAGGGAAGGCAAATTTAAGATGTCAGGTGAGGCCATGAACACCCAAGGATTCTCTGGGGCTAGGGGGTTGGTTCCCTTTACTGATAACATCTCCTTATCAATAGGGGATTATGACATGTCCGTCCCGCTCCTGTATTCAAGGGAGTCGCCAGTAAACATACTTGGGAGAGACATAATGAGCAGGTTAAATATGACAATCTCTTTCACGGAGGACGGCATAATTTGTTCCACCCCAGGAATAAACATGCTCACTGCACAGCAAATTATGCAAGCATACTGTGGGCAGACAGTGACTCGGACTGAGTCAGTAGATGGCGAACTGTTCCAGTACGGAACAGACATGGCATTCGCATGGATGCCAGGAAACGAAGGGAAGATCTGGAGGAGGCCAGCAGCCTATTTGTTCAGACCTGAGACACCAGTCAATGAACCAGAAGGAAAGGTGATTTCAGTGAGCATCGAGAGCATTATAGCGACTGCTGATTATATCGCATTACATGCCCAAGACCGGGAAGGGAGAGCATGGGGGGCAGTGATAGCGCTGGCTGAGGGATGCAGGCTCACCCAGGTGTCCGATGAGGAGCTCTTCTCAGAAGACAAGGAAGAGGATGAAATTGGATTTATGATGAGTGTAGATATATGGCTAAGAGTGACATACAAGCAAGTGGCACAGAAAATTGCCATGGCACTTTAAGCAACCGCATCTACCCCAGTTCCCTTTTACAAGGAAGATATGGCAAAAGTTCCAACATCACTGTGGACCACTAGTCCCTATGATGTGGGCTGCATAAAGAATATCGGGGGAGTAAGAATAAAACTGAAAAAGGGTGCAATACTCCCTAGAGTGAAGCAATACCCACTATCAAAAGAGGCAGATGAGGGCATATATGAAACAATAACAGCCCTAATAAATAACGGCATACTGGTACCATCAGAATCACCATGTAACACGGCCGTGTACCCAGTGCGCAAAGCTAAAGGAGGGTCTTGGCGTTTTATCCAGGACCTCAGGCCCTTGAACAACATTCTGGAAGCAGAATACCCCATAGCAGCAAACCCGGCCACAATATTATGTGGAATTCCGGCAGTGGCCTCACGGTTTACAGTGATTGACCTCAAAAATGCCTTTTTCTCAATACCCCTGCATCCAGATTCACAAGACTTGACAAGCTTCACGTACAGAAACACAAAATGGAAACACACCAGGTTACCACAAGGGTACTGCGAGTCGCACTCAATTTTCAACAGAGTAATACAGATGGACTTGGGAAACGTTGAACTGGAAAGTACGGTGCTGCAATATGTTGACGACATAATAATTTGCAGCACAAGCGAGAAAAGGTGCAGGGAGGACTCATTGAAAATGCTGACAATATTGGCAGAAAAAGGTTACAAGGTAGACAAAGAAAAGTTACAGTACTGTCATAAACAGGTATTATACATTGGTCAACTAATATCCCAACACGGAAGAAAGATTGCACCACAAAGAGCACAGGCTATATCAAACACGCCATTGCCGCAAACAGTGAGGGAGCTGCAGCAGTTCCTGGGATTGTGCAACTACTGTAGAGCATGGGTTTTTTATTACAGCTCATACATAGGACCCCTACTTGAAGCATTGAGAGAAGCAAACAAAGGGGAGAAAAAATTGGGGTGGACAAGGGAAATGAAGGAAGCATTTGACGAGTTAAAAAACGCGATATCAACTGCTCTGGTACTGGCCACCCCAGATTATGAACGACAGTTCCTTATCTTTTCACATTGCGACTCAGCAGAAATGAAAGCAGTATTGGCTCAGAAAACAAGCATGGGATACAAGCCAATAGCGTTCTACAGCGGTCACTTGGACCCTGTTATGTTAGGTCATTTCCCTTGTGAACAAGGTCTTGCCGCAGCTGCCTTCGCGGTAGAGAAATCATCATCTATTACAATGGGGTGCCCAACCACACTATTCGTGGAGCATGCACTATTTGCAATATTGAACAAGCCTAAGTCCACACTAACCACGCAGAGGGCGTCAGGTTATGAGATCATCTTATCTAGACCAGAACTATCTATTGTTAAATGCAGTACAGTTAACCCTGCAAGGTTTATAGCGGAAGTTATTGAGGAAGGTGATTATGCTCACGACTGTACGCAAACTACCGAAATGTACTCCTGTACTAGAAAAGTTGAAGAGGATGCGCTCAATGGAGGAGAGCTCCTGTTCATTGATGGGTCATCAACAATAGACCAGAGTGATGGGATAAGGAGAACTGGGGCAGCAGTTGTAAAAATGACAGAAGATTTGGTGTGTGTCCCGGTGAAATGTGTACAGTTACCACAGCATTATTCGGCTCAAGCAGCAGAATTGGTTGCACTGATCTTGGCGTTGAAGGAAAGCTTTGACAAAAGAGTTACTATATATTCTGATAGCGCATATGTCACATCAACTGTCCACTCGGGGTTGACAAAATGGCAGAGAAGGGGGTTTAGGAGAGCTGACGGCACCCCAGTGCAACATGCTCTCTTGTTAGCTGAATTAATTGAAGTAATCAATAATCCCCAAGAACTAGCTTTGGTCAAATGTCCCGCAAACACTAATGGAGAAGATAATATCTCAAAAGGGAATGAAACAGCAGACGCAAATGCCAAACATGCGGCGTTTTTTGGTGAAATATGGAACCCCCCAGAGTCAGAGAGAGGGAGGGGGATAGCTAAACAGATGTTGATGAAAGAAGGGTACACCCATCTCCCAGCCACACAGATAATGGAATTACAGGCGGCCGCACCAATGGCAGAAAAGGAACTATGGGTAAAAAGAGGATGTACGATGTCGCCAACTGACGCACTATGGCGTCAGGGTAACACTGGAAAGATGGTCATGCCGTTGGCACTATTGGACACCGCCCTGGGCCAGCTCCATCACCCAGCTCATACAGGGAAGGAAGTTATTGCAGCACGAATTAGGGAAGACTGGTTCTGCCCAAGTTAAATTCTCATGTAACAAATTTTATCAGCAATTGCCTTACATGCCAACAGTTTACGGCCGGTCACACGCTGCAAGTGATAAAAGGTACTATACCCCGGCCAGAGGGACCCTTCCTGCACATTCATATTGATTACATTGATATGATCAATGTATGTCAAGGAAATAGGTATATGATTGTAGTGGTATGCCCATTCTCCAGGTGGATTGAGGCAGGACCCTGCTCACATGCAGATGCTTTCAGAGCAGCTAAATTTCTAGTGAGGAAGGTTTTCCCCAGGTGGGGAGTGTGTGAAGTACTGCGGTCAGATAACGGCCCGCACTTCGCTAATGAAATGTTTCAGCACATCACGTCCTTACTGGGCATTAAGCATAAATTTGCGTGTGCATATCACCCGCAGGCCAACGGTGTATGTGAACGCCTGAATGGCCTATTGAAAGAGGAAATAGCAAAGATACAGAAAACAACAAAGAAGAGCTGGTTGTATTGTCTTCCGCTAGCTCTATTTGAGCTAAGGAATAGGCCAGGGTCTGACCACCACCTCACTCCTCACGAGGTGGTGACTGGACATCAAATGCGCCTTCCTCTAACGCCTACATCAAGAGCATTCACAGATTATGAAAACAGTGCAACTGTTCTTGGTGATGAAATGTACCAATATGTGTCTTCTTTGATTACTAGTGTAGCGTTTGTATCTCAACAGCTCGAGCGCACGCGGGGTGGGTCTAAGAGTTATCAACAAGAAGACGCCGACAAAGAATTGGAAAAGGAAGGACTCAGCAAAATTGCTAAAGGTGACCACGTGCTACTCCGCAACTTCAATAGAAAGTGGAACAGCCCACGCTTTACTGGTCCTCACTTGGTAGAGGAGGTATCTACGAGAGCGGTGAAGTTGCAGGATAAGCGTGCTTGGAATCACCTACACGACGTGAAGATCTACAAACTCCAGACCCGCCCTAGCGTTACCGACAGGGCCATTGGATGAACAACGACAGCATCACCTACAGAGAAGGAGACGTCGACCACAGCTAACGACATTAGTGTCACTACACCCTATCACCCCCCAGAGTCCCCAGAGACAAGTACTGAAATAGACACTGGACACTTGCCCACAGCCCATCCCATGGTCACGCGATCGAAAAGTAAACAGACTTCCGCCAGTTAAGCCCCAAAACCCCTGCCCACTAAGGTCACCCCAATTGAAGGACATTGTTTTGCGCACATACACATGTAAACACTTGTATGTTTTCTCTTTTTCTTCTCTCGCACATGCAGGTACCGTGTGTAATTGTATTGTCAAGAAAATAAGTAACTAACAGCGTACATTGCCCAGGAGTAGATGCTACCCGCAGACGATAACTACCCTGAAGCCCTATCACACCAATTTGTATATCATATAAGAAGGCCAAAGTACCTAAAAAGAAGGAGGGTACGCGTCTATTACACCACATTTATTTTGGCAATAGAACAATCATTTCCCCAGCTTTACCAGCACTTACCTGCTCTAAGAGATAGATCACTTAGGTTGGCGTGGGAACAGCTCTTCGCCTGGGCACTGAACGACTACTTGATAGGGAGGGCTTGATAACGACAACTAACCATAATAACAAGCGTATTGAGAATTTTCAGGCGGGCAACTTTAACGTCGCAAGAATAAGCTGCCGGACTGCAGCAAGGTAAGAGCAAATGCCGGTGAGACTAGCTTTTGTAATAAAAATGATAGGAGTTTTGGTCATCACTGGTCTATTGGCTGCCTCTGTATGGCAGAAAAGTTATGCTATCAATATTATGGCTGCACCCAAACCTAACGTACCCCCTCCCACGGCTGCAACAGGTGTCATGTCAGGTGGTACTAGCAACCCTCCACATAAGGGAAGTAGAGTTAAACGCAGCACATACACAGATAATAAGGGTATTGATAATTACATAACAGATTCAGCACACGTCTCCAACAACATGTGGTACCAGGCCATGACCCAAATAGGTAAGCAGACGACAGAAGACAGCTGTTATGTTTGCTCATTGATCCCATACGCCATGAGCGCTTCTCGAACATTCGTCGCCTCAGAAATAGAAGAGAAGACGGCACGATGTATAATATATCTGGCACTATTCCAAACGAGAGGGCAATTTCAAGGAACGGTGGTGAGAATGGTGTGGAAAACGCTAGACACATATCCATACGAAAACAATTTCCTCAAGTCATATTTGAGTTACCACAAGAGCAGTTCGCATGCTGAAGCGTTCAGATACATGACAAGTGGCCCTGAAAAAGGAGAAACCAAGAAAGTAACACTACAATACCTACCATGTGATTGGTACGCCACGGAAGTTCCTGGTACACAAGGCTGTTGGGAAAGACCACTGGTAACAATAACAGGGAAGGTATACATGAACAATGAATGGGACATAGGAGTGGTCGGTAGCAACATGGTAACAAGAGAAAATATTACCACCATAAAGGAACACAATGACAGATGTTGGACGATATGGGGCAAGTACGTACCCATGCTGACATGGATGGAGAAGGATGACGACCCAATGAGCATACTACCGCTGACCGCGCCCAAGTTATGCTACCAACACAGAGGAGATGTGGAGGTGGGATACAACACCAACTGTGCAAGCGTGTTGGAGTTACCAGAGGGGGGTGCAGAAACAGCAGTGTTAATGGATCACTACTGGGCCTGCGGAAATAAGGCATATCACACCCTGCCCCCATTGTGGAATGGTATATGCACGATGGTACACATCAATGTACCATCACTAGTGGTGCCCCAAAAACATGTGAACATGGCCAACTTCCCAAAATGGATGAAGGGAACAAGAGGAACAAGAGATTGGTACAATCACAGAGGGGTTCGGACAACGACAACAACAACAATAATGTCCTGAATAGGAAAAAGAGACACGGAGAACCTCTGACAGGAAACTACCTGTGGGGAAGGTCGGAAACAGCACTCACTTCTATCCCACCAGAACACAGATTATTTAGCAGAGCCGCAATGTTCTTCTCGTCAATAATACACCCTGGACTACAAGCTTATGCAAACACTAAATGGCTCCAGATAACCCGATGCGAACTGATGATGACCATTAATTCAACAGTAAACGGATTCAACGCAATAAAAGAGGAACTACGAGCGGTGAGGATGGTAGTACTACAGAACAGATATGTATTGGTACTCCTTACAGCGATGGAGGGAGGAGTTTGCGCAAAGATAGGACAATCATGCTGCACATTTATTCCTGCTAACGATGCCGACAATGGTACACTCACCGAAGCAGTATCACAACTGGCCCAGATGCACTCCAAAATGATGGAAGAAAGTAAAGGAGTAAAGAAGGATGATAGCTGGTTTTCATTGTTATGGTCATGGATGCCATCATGGCTGTCGGACGGGCTGAAGATTATAGTTGGATGTATTATACTGGCTGGGGCTGCATTGATTATAATAAGGTTCTGGAAGGCCCGGAAGGCACGCACTACAGACAAAATGATCGAAATGGTTGGTATGCACCCCTTGATGCCAACTGATGATGACCAGCACACAGACACCATAATAAAGGAAAGAGAGAAACTGCGCAGACAGATCATCACCAACCACCTGGACCCACCATCCGTAAAGCTCGAAAACCCAAGAAACCCGAGGAGCTACATCGGAAGATGGGTATACTGCAAACCGGGAGGAAGTTGTGTATATATGTATTGGTCATTTGAGGACCATTTCAACCACTATGGACACCTGGGAGGAGTAACTAAAATATGGAGAGTAAGAGGAGATAAAGAAAAGGATATGTTTGTGGTCGACAAGTCGACCAGAGGGGGGACTGAAGTGGGAGAATGGGAGAAAAGACTCCCCCCAATCTCCTCGCGCCCCTGGCCTAGAGGATCGTGACCCAGACACCCACCACGAGATGAATGTGTCTATCTGCCAGACGACCAAATACCTTGGTACAAGAACATCAGGATGTGCCCACCAGCCTGCCCGTCAGCCTGCCCTGCTCAAGCCGACACCTGCGGCATGGATGAACTCGACTAAGCCCTTCAACAATAAGGACCTACATCGTTAGAGATGCCATGACGACCTAGCCAACTGTCAGAACACCCGTGCAACCATGCACACTGGACACCCCGACACCAATCCATACGAAGAACATACTCAGTGCTATGACGTAGGTGACGGACACACCCACTGACGCGCATCTTTATTATTTTTCACATAGGTTCTCCGAAATGCAGAAACGCAAGACGCACAAAGCACTCGTTTACATGCTTGCTGACGCTTCTCCCGACCCTTGCATCGTGATGAAAATATAACGAAGACATAATACTGCCTACGAAG
Source organism: Ambystoma mexicanum (assembly GCF_040938575.1). Taxonomy (NCBI): domain Eukaryota; kingdom Metazoa; phylum Chordata; class Amphibia; order Caudata; family Ambystomatidae; genus Ambystoma; species Ambystoma mexicanum. The sequence continues at coordinate 528,429,744 of NC_090934.1, forward strand.
CAATGTGACACCGCAACATAAGTGCCGTGCATTACACATCCCCACCTATGAAGCAGGCCCAAGTAGGCCGCAAGCAAGAGCCTCCATGAACACTCGGCGAGCAAGAATACAATTGCTGACCCTGCAGAACGAGCCCAGCGAGAACTGATAGCCAAGGGAGCGATGTTGCAACTTGTATGCTACCAGCTGACGCCAAAGCCTGTAAGCAAAGCCAGGCACGCAGAGGCAAATACAACTTTAAATGTGCAGAATTCTGCCTCAGCCACGGTCTCTCCTCACGTGACCAAGCCAAACTTGACAGGGTGCCAGACCCACGAGGGAGAAGTCGCCTGGGTCTCACGTCTGGGACACAGGCTGCAACAATGAAATGACCCAATGGACACCTACAGCGATGGGAATGGTCTGCTCTCAGGCATATGAGCAAATCCACGCATTGTCTGCACGAACACATAGTTACATATTGTTGCAAATGACAGGTACACCGCGAGCTGGGAACAACGATGGTCCCAGGCTGGGGGGCTCGCGAGTGGACCAATCAGAACATGGGGCACTCATCACTGACGCCACTAACATTAGCCAATCATTAGGGGTCTTCATGTAACAATTTTCAAGTATCTAATAGAAGGGACAACCCAAGTATAACACCTGAATGACCTTTAACCACTAGCAATCTTCTCTATACGTATGCTATACTAACCCTACCACTGAGGAACCAATCCAGAGTGGCGATAGGTTTTTTGCTAACTTTCCCAGGTGACGCAAGTAGTGCGTCATACTGAGGCAAAAGGGGCCTGCGAGCCCCACGAATTTCGAGAGTCTGTACGGACGCGTACGATCCTAGACCCATCCCTGCCGTTGTTCAATAAACAGCAGAACCACCTTGCTTCTTGTGTGTGTCTCATACTCATTTTTGGGATACTCGGGAGGAGATGGGGCCTCCCAGCCCAGAGGTCCGCGGAAGGACCCCGGGAGAAACTGTCCGGTAACTATTGGATGCGTTAACCTGTTGTTTTTCTCCCTCTTTACAGATGCGGCATATGAAAATGTGGAGAGTTATGGAATAATACCGCCGGTGGTAAGTCTATGGTGGTAAGAGGTTGTATTTGTTGATTCCCTTGGCTCACCTTGTTTTTTCTTGTGTCTCCTAGGTGCTGGATTACGGCGAAGAAATGATGGAGACAGTGCCGGATCGAAAGATGCTGTGAGAACGGGTGAGTATGGCGCCGTGCTGGAGCTGGCGAAGCGACGCGTTGCAGGACTGATGTACGTTCCAGGTCCGGAGATGAAATGGTTCCGGAATTAGGTGAGGAATTTGAAATAAGTTTGTTTTCTAACCTTGTCCTTTTCTTCTTCTTTATTCTAGGAGCTCTGGATTCGAGGCAGGCGTGGCAGAAGACTGGATGCTGGCTGCAAGCACGCGGGCATGGCAGAAGACTGGATGCTGGCTGCAGGCACGTTGAGCGTCACGCTGCTGGATGCAGAATAATGCAAAGCATGTGCTGCTGTTTGGGTGTGGTTTAAATAGCCTCCAAAGTAGTTCCAGGTAAGAAGTTCCCTAGAGCCACGCCCGAGTAAAACATAGTCCCTGTTACAAAATAGTCCCATCCAGGCCTCATGTAGGCTTGGACTCTTTTGCAGCATGGTCTGCATCAGGTAAGTAAAGTCTATGAGCCTGGCACCTATGGCGCCAGGACTGATTTTTATGATGAGCCTGGCACCTAAGGTGCCAGGACTGAACCCAGACAGCCCCTAGCCGGGGCTGCTGAGGTTTAATCAAATGCCTGGATGCCTGCTCCCGGAGCTGAGGGCCTTGGTCCTGATGCCCGGGAGTAGGCATCATGACAGCGGGCAAGTCCTGCGGCTCACTCTGTGATGTCATGGGGCAGGGCATCATCGAACTCCTTGTCGATGTCCTGGAGGCGGGACTTTGTCCTGGCCCTGAGGTCTCGCAAGGATAACGCCATGTCTACCTCCAACTCCCTGCGAGTTGCCTCGAGGCACTCAGCCCGCCTCAATGCCCGACGCATGGAGAACTCCGCCCTGACCATGGTGAGCCGCACCTCTTCCGCCTTCTGCCGCTCTGCATCTATACGCTGGCCCATCCGCAGCCACATGGAAGACACACCCATTCCAGGGTCCTCCTGCCCTCTGGCCGATGCCTGTCCCTCTAATGTTGATGGCCCCGAGCCACCATTGCTCCCACCTAGAGCCTGCTGCTGCTGCTTCTGTCCATGTGCCCTGTCCGATGATGCTTGCACATCCTCCATCTGCTGGTCTCCAGTTGTTGGAGTGTCCACCCCTGCTGGACCGCTGACTCCCGACTGTAGCAGGGATGGGATCTCCACCAAGCTGGCTGTGTTGGTCGGGCCAGGTCCAGAGGGGGCCCCGGTGGAATCTGGGCTGGAAGACAGCAGGGAGAACGACTGGGGCATAGTCTCCACAGAGGAGGAGAGGTCCGCCAGAGTGTGCGACACATGTAAGAAACCACCGACCATGGCCCCACCCAACAGTGTCACGTTGCCACGCAGCTCTTCGTGATGGCATGCATGCTCCCCCCAGGAAGCACGCACGTCAACACAAATGACACGATGCGCAACGCAACACCAATCAGGACGGAGTCCATACGGTCAGGGGTCCCCTCGGCTGCAGGTAGTTCAGAGCCAGATGACATGGGCCTCCCCCCTACCTGCGGACGGGCCTGGGACGGGGCATCCCTGCTGGTGCATGGTGCTGCAGTCACAGGGTCAGGGACAGCGACATGCACAGGCCCCTCCACGGTGACCTGTGCTGCCTCCTGACCCTGGCCCTGGACTGCACCACTTGCACCAGTGGTACTACCCCCACCATGCCCCATGTGTGCTCAGTAGCGGGCTCCTCGTCCGTGGAGACCACCAACCTGGATGTCTCTGCACTGTCTTCCGCCATTGCAAGCCCCTGTGGGGCTCACCCGGCCCTCCCACTACAGCCGTAGTTGCAGACGCGGCACCAGTCCCCTCGCTCCCGGATGATGGAAATTCCACGGAGGGTGGCTGGGCCTTTCGTCGCCGCCCGGTGGAGGCATCCCCGCCGCTTGGCTCCACAGCGCCGTCTCTGCCCTCTTCTTCACTCAAAGCTGCGTAGAGGGAGACATAGAACACAAGCATCAGGGTACTGTACAATAGTCCCCTAGACAGGAAGCAATAAAACATGAGTGGCACTGTCAAACGTCACTTCCATCCTGTCCCTCCACAACACATCGGTGAATGCACGCAACACACATGTAGAAACAGGCACGGCACCTACAATCAACATCAGCATCCATGTACAAGGGCCTCTTTTAACCAAAATGTTGCCTTCAAACCCACATGCATCATGGCTCACACTGATCCCATGCACACACATCACCGGAGTGTCATGCATCATGGCTTGTACACCACAGACACAGTGGATCGACACAGTAGATACAACGGTGACAGCACTGCATGAGTGAATCTATACATCATCACGGACATGTGTCATGTATCCATGGCGTTTCAAAGTCACACACACACTTCTCAGAAACACACACATGTGCACCATACATGTACATGACAGCAGCACCCATCCCTCACACCCCCTCCATGTCCAAGAACAAAGACTGGCATGCTCTCATGTGTACATTCCGCATACAGCTCCCATGTTGCATTGGAACACATGCACCATCCATGTGGTTCACACATTACTGGTCTCACAATCATGGCCATGATGTCCCTGCACACACACATACGTACATGGCCTATGTAACACATACAGGCAAGTATCAGACTACCAGCACACTGCAACATGCCCTGTTTCACACAGCAATGCTTGGCCACTTACCGCTCAACTCTGGACGGGTCTGCCTCTGAAGGATCTGGGCATGGAGCGCTGGGCATACGCGTTCCAGGACCCTCATCTGGATGTCACTCATGCTGTCCCGGCCCCCCTCCTTGAGGCGCCGGGCCTTGTAGAGGGTCCTAGACCTGAAGTGCTCCCAGCGCTTCTTGACGTGCTTGATGTCGCGGGTTGCCACCCCCTCTGCGTTGATGGCAACAACTACGTCCTCCCAGATCCTCTCCCGTCCTTCCTTGTTGGCACATGATGTTCCGTAGAGGGCATAATAATGCCCCAGGACATGCTGCACCAGGACACCAACTTCCTCCTCACTGAAGCTGGTGGCCCTCTGCCTCTCTGGCCGGGGGTTGCCAGTGGTCTCAGATGGTGTTTGCCTCGACATGGCAACCCCTGAGGCAGGCGTGGGTGGGCAACTGGTCCTGGGGCTGGGCTGTGGAGCGATGGTATCCCAGTCGGGAGTCTTCTGTTCCAGCAGGTGTTTACGCGTGGCCAGCTTGACACGGAGTGAATTTGCATGTGAAAAATTGCACGTCAGCGTGAAATCCGAGGAAAGGCCCTTAGGGCGTAAGCGTGTCAGTGACGTTACAGGTGCAGGCGTTTCCCTCGTGATGGGTGCATAGTGAATCAGCACATGAAGACACAGCACGTATGCAAATTCATTGGACCAAAGGCCCTTAGCGCGTAAGCACGTCTGTGACGTGATGCGCAAGGGCATTTCCCTCAACACCGGTGGTGCATGTTTATTGTACACAAGCAAAAACTGCACGTCCGAGTGTCAGCTCGTGTAATTGGAGGAAAGGGCCTTAGCGCGTACACGCATAAGTGACATTGTACGTGTGGGCCAGTTTAAAAGGAATGTGTAGGACGCCATTTTCTTGTACGTGCTTTTCGTGGAGAGCGAGTTTTGTACTTCTCGACGGTTCATACGCGATTACTTCACAACGGTTCAAGTTCGTACTCCCTGTTACCTCTGACAGCATTCAATTCTTCTTTTGGCCTGTTTCCTCAAACAGCGTTCAATTCTTCTTTTGTCCTGTTTCCTGAGACAGCGTACAATTTTTCTTTTGGTGGGGGTGTTGCCAACGCGCACACCTGTGTATTTTTCACGTTATTTTTCCAGGCATACGGTGGGTCGCGCACGTATTTACCAACTGTGCTTGCCCCGTGTGTCGCGTTCCCCTTCAGAGGTCATTGAAGGCTGCGTGTATTACGCGTACGCTTATTTTTGTGTTTCTGGGTGCCACAGCGTAGTGCAGGTTCATTTTTCAACGCATGTGGTCTACGAGGGTTTGTGTGCACGTTAATTTTTGTTTTCGGGGTGCCTGTGCGTTGTGTGACCTGTCATCTTCCCCCAGAGGTCACAGACAGCCTTGCTAGAGCACTAGGGTACGAATTCCATCTAGTACCCTACCCCTTTCACCCCCAATTGCCCAGGACAATAGTTTACTACATCTCCCATACGCACAACAACATCAGTACCATGGTTGGGAGGCGACCTAGCGGTAAGGGAGGCAAAGGTGGGCGACCTCCAAAAGGTGGCCGTGGTGGGCATGGTAGGGGACGTGGCTAGGATTTGCAGGGTGCCCCTAGACCCCGCTGTGTGGAGCACCAATCAGGGACACCCATGCCCCCACCATGGTTGTGGGAAACGTAGCTGACACCATCCCAGCTCAGCCCTTGTTGGACTGGCCCATTTTGGAACCTGAACTGGCACAGGATGACTCCCAGGCTGACTTCCAGGTCAGCAAGTCTAAGCCACGTGTGGCGGTGCAAGTTGCTGTCACCAGGCCATGTGGATCTGGGGCAGCAATGTCATCTGCTGCCCCAAGTAGGCAGGGTGGGGAGGCTGCAGGGGCAGCTGCAGCTCTATACACCCCAGCTCTGAGTCTCCCAGCCAGGACAGTGTCAGTCCAGGTCCATCAAACCGATGTTGGCCCTGCCAATATCACCCTGCAGCCAATGCCTGCACCAAGACATATGGTCATTGTGCATTCGCACACTCCTAGTGCCCAGTCCACCTGTGCTTCTGCCCCTACTGACCAGAGCGGCGTAAGCCACTCAGGATCTGCACCACCTTTGAAAAAGAAGAAGAAGGATGCTCTGGCACTACAGGCTGAGACCACAGACACGGCTACACACTCCGGCACGTCAAGGAAGCCTAGCTTTAATGATGCTGAACTTGATGCACTTGTGACCTATGTGTCGGCACATAGCCCCAAATTGGGGGTGACTGCCGGGTGCAAGACCACAGCTGGTCAATGTAGGGCACACTGGCAGACCATCGCGGACATCATTAGTGCCCTTGGATTTGTGAGGTGCACAGCTGATGATGGCTACAAGTGGTGGAATGACTAAAACGCAGAGCAAAGAACAAGCTGGTCTCAAATCATGCCTCTGGTGACTGGCGGTGGGTCTCAACTAGAGGACAACCAACTCACTGAACATGAGTCTGTTGCTGGAACCTTCGTCACAGAGGAACAGATTGAAGGCATGGGAGATCTACCAGATTACGACGCAATGTCCGGTGAGTGCCCATGCATGTGTGTGTAATCTATGTGTATGTTGTTTGGGTGACGGGTTCTGATTGAGTGCCAGGTGAGGGTGTGTAGTCCTGAGTGGTATGGGTCACTCATGTGCTTCCTCCAAAACATTCACCGGCCTTGGATTTGGGTATGACAGTATCCTTTCTGGCCACAGTAGCCAATTAGCGCCACATTAATGCAGTTGACCTTGAACTGTCATCTTGCAACAACATTGTTCTGATTTTTTCAGTGTTCATTCAGGCTGATTGTTTCAATTCTCCCATTTTTGCAAGGCATTTTTCAGCTCTAATGCCACATATGTGACATGCTTATGACATTGATTACAACCCACATTGGGCCACATGTGTTACCTTGTTATGTGAATGATTAGACCATTCAGTCTGATTGAGTATTGGCCTGCAAACATGAATTTTTGGTGCCTGTCTGAATGTTATGTTATGTTATGTTATTTTGCATTTATATAGCACCTTATACACCATTGGTATGGTCTGAAGGCGCTGGTAGGTTGAACGCCCTTGGGAACCGAAGTTCAGATCAGTAGAGAGAGTACAGAGAGTCAAAAGGTGCATGTGAGCACCGGGTATGTGTGCAGCACGTGCTATATCCGTGTAGTAGCTGCTTCTTGGCGGTAGGTGTGGTGGTTGAGAGATCAGGAGAATGTGTTTGTTCAGGCAGGTTTTATCCAGAACAGCTCCGGCTGCGTTAGGCCTGTGGAGAACACCTTGGTTGGGGGGTGTGAGACCAGCAGTGTCGACATAGAATGATGTGGAGTGAGCGGCGGATGTTGGTATGAGAACAGTCATACCAAATGGTGTCATATTATCTCTGTGTTGTAGTTGAGTGGTGATGTAAAGGAGAGAATAAGCATGGTGGTGTGATATGAAGAGTTATATGCTCTTTCAAATGTTCTCTGCATTCTAGACCATACTATGTACATCACGCAATTATATGCGTTCAAGTCAATATCATGCACACCTATCCATTCTATGCACCCCAGTTTGGTCCAATACACTGTGGTCCGCCCTGCGAGGTGTAGTCAGCTCTGCGCATGCGCTCTTGTCTGCCCAGGCATGTACTCTTGATTGCCCCAGGCATGTACTCCTGACTGCTTCATGCTCTACGCATTCAGTAGCTCAACATACTCATCCATCCTACACACTCATCAGTACCGGATGCGTCAGTGCTCGTCTGCTCTACATACCCGTCCGCTCTGCACACTCATCCATTCAACATGTTCATCCATTCTATACACTCATCCAATTTACTCATTCTTTTGATTTCCACACTCATTCGCTATATAGCTATCTGTTCTTCCACTCATGCATTCTTCGATTCAGCGCATTCATCTGTTCTACCTGCTTCATCAGTTCTAACTATATCATCCATGCCATTCACTTTGTTCATGGTACATGATAGTTGTTTCCTGTCATGTTGAAGTGACTAACCATTGATGTGTACATCTGTGTGCCATCACTGTATTATTGTACACTGGATGTGTTGCAGTGTGTGGCACATGTGTATTTTGTCACACTATGTAGCAATTTTCATCTCATCATGTCCATCTCACATGGATGAGTGACAGTACTCATTCACTGACATATGGCTGTACTTGTCAAATGTACCATGGCTATTCTACATGCCATCTGTGAGCTGGCATGTGTCATGTATGTGTATTGGACATGCCACTCAAAGGCTAATGTGTGATGCCAGTGCTACCCAGAATGCAGCAAATGTGTTGCTTTTCCATCTTGGTGTCCTCAGTGTCTGCTTTTTGCCTCCCCTTCCAACTCATTGACAGTGCATGCATGGCAGGGTTATAGTCATGTGGGACATGTGTAATTCATGTGCTGGTTCTCTGGCTTGTCAGGCATATGTGTGTGCTATGGTGCTCATGCCTGTTTCCATTTGTTGTCTTTCATGTTTTTGCAGGTGATGACGCTCTTGATGCTGTTGAGGTTGAGGAGATGGTGCAGACCGAGGAGGAATCTCAGGCACGACCAGGCACCAGTGGGGGACGTGGTGTGGTGGTGGGTGAAAACCCAATCTTACTGCAGAGCACACTGTCCAGGGGTGTCTCTGGGTGCGGCTCCGCAGACCTCTTTGATTCAGGTGCTGAATCGGACAATGAAACGTATGTGGCATTGCAGGTGAGTGTTTCTGGCAGGGATGATGTTCTGGCTGACCCACCTGCACCGGGGGTAGACCCCTCTATGGGGATGTCAGTGTTGGTCACTCTGCCTTTGGCAGTTACGGATGCAGGGTAACACTCCACAACATCTGATCCTGTTCCTGGGCCAGCAGATCGGAGGGAGAATGCAGTCCTGTAGCCTCAGGCAGTGCCAGCACAGCAAGGTGCAGATCGCCTTGCCCCACACAGGTGTGGTGCCTGCCAACGTGGTGGCCATACGCCACCAGGCAATACTGTATGGGAAAACTCCATTTATGATATAGCAGCCCAACAGGGAGCATCGGTTGAAATGATGGCTCAGGCAATGGAGAAGGTGGCCACTTCCATTCTCCCCCCTGAAAGGCAGATGGAGCAACAACAGCAGGCAACAGACTCCATTTGCCAATCACACAGGGAAGACATGTTGGCGTCCAACAGGGAACAACGGGCGGCACTGGAGACTCTGCGCAAAGCCATATTTATAGAGTCACAGGGACACAGGGAAGCCCTGAGGGTTGAACTCCATAACCTCAGGGAGACTCTGGGTGAACTTGAGGCTTCCCGAAATTTCAGGTCAGAACAGCAGCTGGAGCAGCTCACACGTTCGCTCTCATCTGAGCTGCAGGCAACTCGGGAGGAGATCCGGGCATCACAGGAGGCCATGCGTGCAGAAATGCAGGCAACTCGTCAGGTGCTGCATGGGGATCTCTGTACTATCATCCTCCAGAACAAGACCTTCCACACCCGCATGCTTGCTGCCATGGAGGACCATACCAGAACTTTGTGTGGGCTGCCTCCGATAGCACCACCACCTCCTGATGCAGTAGCAGAGGGTGATGAGAGCGACAGAAGCACTTCTCCCACAGTAGCGTAGCCGTGCAGGCCATGAGCCCATCGAGGTATTTTTTTTTCTCGCAACATCCACGCAGGTGGGTGTTGGTGTGAACCCTGTCCTCGAACCTCATGGGTGGCCTCTCCCCCGGCCCCCACATGGCCATTTTTGATTTTATTTTCTTTAATTTTATTTACAGTGTGTTGACTTGTGTGGCTCCCATGGGCATCCACTGTGTATTCCGGCTGGGCACATGCAGGCTTGTCCTGTGTTTGGGTAAGATGCTTGTGTTCCTGACACACACACCCCTTCTGCTTCCCGTTTCAATGGGCTTGCAAAGGGTGTGACCAAGTGACAGTGACATACACAGTGACATTGGCCTCCCATGAGCTGTGTGGGCAGTCTGTAGTCATAACTGTGTGGACATCCCTAGTGGGGTTTGTTTTTGTATTGAACACTGCATTGTGTATTGATATGTGCTTGTGCATCCATGTCTTCCTCCATATTCGCAGGTACCTTCTTCATGTCTTCACAAGGCAATCTCCTTTGCAGATGCAGTTCATGTTGTATGCAGTACACTGACACATTTTCCTGGCAGCAAAACTCTGCAGTTGGAAGTGGTCGATGTGCTGGATTATTCAGGTTGTAAGACTTGCACTACTTTCAGTTTGTACTGTCATATTTTGGCAATGTTTCATGCTGTGTTACTGTATTGTGTTGCTGGTAAGTATTTGGTCATGTGTGCTGTTTGTTATTGATTACTGGGAGTATATTGTCTGTGGCCTCTTTCCATTTGGGACAGTGTACTTTGTGACACTTGTGTCATGTGTTGTGCATTCCTTTGTTTGCTTTCACATTGCATGACATGCCATGGTGTGTTGGGTGGCGGAGATGGGGAGGGGTTGGGTGACATGGCGCTATTTTCATGTTGTATTTTGCAAGGGGATAGTCATTCATGCAGCATAAATGTGTGTCTTTTTGTGACACAGCATTGGTTGTCTATCGGTAGGTAGGGATGCACACAATGTAGCACTTCCAGGTGACCAATCTCAGGCTGGTATGGTTGTGACAGTTGACTGTCCCTTATGTCATCATCATTGATTGTCAGCTGATATGTGCCAGGGCTGTGTGCACTCCACAGGGGTGTGATTTTAGGTGAAGTCATTAGCCACCAGCTGCATACGGGCTGCCTCACCACGTGCCCTTTCCCCTCCCATGCGCAGTGGACGTGCATGTGGTTGGGGATGTGGGGACACCACCATGTCCACCGGCAGGCCTCGGCGGGTTGCAACGTTGTGCAGGACACATGCTGCCACTATGATCCTGCACACTACTGGGGGCGCGTATAGCAGCTGCCCACCAGAGCGGTCAAGGGAGCGAAAGCGTGACTTGAGCACTCTGAATGTGTGCTCCACTATGCCCTGGGTTGCAATATGGGCTGTGTTGTATCTTACCTCGGGTGGTGTGGTGGGGTTCCGAATTGGCGTCATCATGTGGGTGCTCAGAGGGTAGGCACTGTCCCCTGGGGAGGTGATGATGGGTAGCATTAGTGGGAATGTTACATTACTCAGTATCTGACATGCATGCATGTGCAGCAACATTTATACTCACCAAGCAGCCATGTATCACCATGCCGCCCAGCTTCTAGGTCCCAGTTTAGGGTTGACATTCTGTAAATGAAACTGTCATGGGTGGACCCTGGATAGTTGGCATATACTGAGGTGATGATTTCCTTGGCATCACATACTACCTGAACATTGATGGAATGCCAGTGCTTGCGGTTTCTATAGATGTGCTCAGTTGCCCTGGGGGGACGTAGAGCCACATGGGTGCAATCAATGGCACCTAGCACTTTGGGGAAGTGTGTCACCCTGTAAAAATCCTGGACGGCAGCCTGCCTTTCTGCAGGTGTTCTGGGCAGGTATATGTGCCTGCGTACTGATGGGAGTGCAGTCATGATGGCCAACACCTGGTGCAGGCAGCGTGACTGCATGGCCTGTGACACCCCCCCAATATGGCACTTGTCCGCTGAAATGAAGCAGTTGCCAAGAAGTGCAGTACATTGAGCACCTTTTCTAAGGGGCTCAGTGCTTCGGAGCACAGGGTGGGTGATGTGAGGTCATCCTCCCACTGACTCACCAGGTCGAGTATTATGTGAGGTGGAAACCTGTACCTCCCATACACCTGGTCATCAGGCATCCCAAAAAGGCTGGTCCTGGGTGTAAAAATTCTGACCCTGACTATCCTCCTCCTCCTGCTGTGTCCCACGACCACTGCTGCGAGGAACGGTATATTCATTGTAGCGTCTCAGCTTGTTTGTTGTTTGCACGCACTTTTATACTGCACGGGTCCGCATACGCCTGCTGGCGTACGTGTTTCCGGATTAGTGCACCTTTTTTGGCGCACGCGTTTGCCCTGTTCGATTCCATGAATACGTGTTGTAGCCGCACGTCTGGGCATTCCGCGCATTTGCCTCCTGTACTTCCCCTAAACACCCGCATTTTCACGCGTTGTTCCCCATTCTGCGTGTAAAGCCCAGTGTTACGCCTACTTTTGTTGTGTATGCCGCGCTATGTGTGTTTCACTGTGCGCGTAGCACACGCCGTTTGATAACGTGTGTGCCCGCGTGCGCCATGCAGAATTTTAGCCCACATCCCAGTATTTACACGTGCACAGACTTCCATGCAGAAATGCAGGCAACCCGTCAGGTGCTGCATGGGGATCTCCGTACTATCATCCTCCAGAACGAGACCTTCCACACCTGCATGCTTGCTGCCATGGAGGACCATACCAGGACTTTGTGTGGGCTGCCTCCCATAGCACCACCACCTCCTGATGCAGCAGCAGAGGGTGATGAGAGCGACAGAAGCACTTCTCCCACAGTAGCGTAGCCATGCAGGCCATGAGCCCATCAAGGTATTTTTTTTCCTCGCAACATCCACGCAGGTGGGTGTTGGTGTGCACCCTGTCCTCGAACCTTGTGGGTGGCGTACCCCCCCTGGCACCCACATGGCCATTTTTGATTTTATTTTCTTTCATTTTATTTACAGTGTGTTGCCTTGTGTGGCTCCCATGGGCATCCACTGTTTATTCCGGCTGGGCGCATGCAGGCTTGTCCTGTGTTTGGGTTAGATGCTTGTGTTCCTGACACACACACCCCTTCTGCTTCCCGTTTCCATGGGCTTGCAAAGGGTGTGACCAAGTGACAGTGACTTACACAGTGACATTGGGCTCCCATGAGCTTTGTGGGCAGTCTGTAGTCATAACTGTGTGGACATCCCTAGTGGGGTTTGTTTTTGTATTGAACACTGCATGGTGTATTGATATGTGCTTGTGCATCCATGTCTTCCTCCATATTCGCAGGTACCTTCTTCATGTCTTCACAAGGCAATCTCCTTTGCAGATGCAGTTCATGTTGTATGCAGTACACTGACACATTTTCCTGGCAGCAAAACTCTGCAGTTGGAAGTGGTCGATGTGCTGGATTATTCAGGTTGTAAGACTTGCACTACTTTCAGTTTGTACTGTCATATTTTGGCAATGTTTCATGCTGTGTTACTGTATTGTGTTGCTGGTAAGTATTTGGTCATGTGTGCTGTTTGTTATTGATTACTGGGAGTATATTGTCTGTGGCCTCTTTCCATTTGGGACAGTGTACTTTGTGACACTTGTGTCATGTGTTGTGCATTCCTTTGTTTGCTTTCACATTGCATGACATGCCATGGTGTGTTGGGTGGCGGAGATGGGGAGGGGTTGGGTGACATGGCGCTATTTTCATGTTGTATTTTGCAAGGGGATAGTCATTCATGCAGCATAAATGTGTGTCTTTTTGTGACACAGCATTGGTTGTCTATCGGTAGGTAGGGATGCACACAATGTAGCACTTCCAGGTGACCAATCTCAGGCTGGTATGGTTGTGACAGTTGACTGTCCCTTATGTCATCATCATTGATTGTCAGCTGATATGTGCCAGGGCTGTGTGCACTCCACAGGGGTGTGATTTTAGGTGAAGTCATTAGCCACCAGCTGCATACGGGCTGCCTCACCACGTGCCCTTTCCCCTCCCATGCGCAGTGGACGTGCATGTGGTTGGGGATGTGGGGACACCACCATGTCCACCGGCAGGCCTCGGCGGGTTGCAACGTTGTGCAGGACACATGCTGCCACTATGATCCTGCACACTACTGGGGGCGCGTATAGCAGCTGCCCACCAGAGCGGTCAAGGGAGCGAAAGCGTGACTTGAGCACTCTGAATGTGTGCTCCACTATGCCCTGGGTTGCAATATGGGCTGTGTTGTATCTTACCTCGGGTGGTGTGGTGGGGTTCCGAATTGGCGTCATCATGTGGGTGCTCAGAGGGTAGGCACTGTCCCCTGGGGAGGTGATGATGGGTAGCATTAGTGGGAATGTTACATTACTCAGTATCTGACATGCATGCATGTGCAGCAACATTTATACTCACCAAGCAGCCATGTATCACCATGCCGCCCAGCTTCTAGGTCCCAGTTTAGGGTTGACATTCTGTAAATGAAACTGTCATGGGTGGACCCTGGATAGTTGGCATATACTGAGGTGATGATTTCCTTGGCATCACATACTACCTGAACATTGATGGAATGCCAGTGCTTGCGGTTTCTATAGATGTGCTCAGTTGCCCTGGGGGGACGTAGAGCCACATGGGTGCAATCAATGGCACCTAGCACTTTGGGGAAGTGTGTCACCCTGTAAAAATCCTGGACGGCAGCCTGCCTTTCTGCAGGTGTTCTGGGCAGGTATATGTGCCTGCGTACTGATGGGAGTGCAGTCATGATGGCCAACACCTGGTGCAGGCAGCGTGACTGCATGGCCTGTGACACCCCCCCAATATGGCACTTGTCCGCTGAAATGAAGCAGTTGCCAAGAAGTGCAGTACATTGAGCACCTTTTCTAAGGGGCTCAGTGCTTCGGAGCACAGGGTGGGTGATGTGAGGTCATCCTCCCACTGACTCACCAGGTCGAGTATTATGTGAGGTGGAAACCTGTACCTCCCATACACCTGGTCATCAGGCATCCCAAAAAGGCTGGTCCTGGGTGTAAAAATTCTGACCCTGACTATCCTCCTCCTCCTGCTGTGTCCCACGACCACTGCTGCGAGGAACGGTATATTCATTGTAGCGTCTCAGCTTGTTTGTTGTTTGCACGCACTTTTATACTGCACGGGTCCGCATACGCCTGCTGGCGTACGTGTTTCCGGATTAGTGCACCTTTTTTGGCGCACGCGTTTGCCCTGTTCGATTCCATGAATACGTGTTGTAGCCGCACGTCTGGGCATTCCGCGCATTTGCCTCCTGTACTTCCCCTAAACACCCGCATTTTCACGCGTTGTTCCCCATTCTGCGTGTAAAGCCCAGTGTTACGCCTACTTTTGTTGTGTATGCCGCGCTATGTGTGTTTCACTGTGCGCGTAGCACACGCCGTTTGATAACGTGTGTGCCCGCGTGCGCCATGCAGAATTTTAGCCCACATCCCAGTATTTACACGTGCACAGACTTCCATGCAGAAATGCAGGCAACCCGTCAGGTGCTGCATGGGGATCTCCGTACTATCATCCTCCAGAACGAGACCTTCCACACCTGCATGCTTGCTGCCATGGAGGACCATACCAGGACTTTGTGTGGGCTGCCTCCCATAGCACCACCACCTCCTGATGCAGCAGCAGAGGGTGATGAGAGCGACAGAAGCACTTCTCCCACAGTAGCGTAGCCATGCAGGCCATGAGCCCATCAAGGTATTTTTTTTCCTCGCAACATCCACGCAGGTGGGTGTTGGTGTGCACCCTGTCCTCGAACCTTGTGGGTGGCGTACCCCCCCTGGCACCCACATGGCCATTTTTGATTTTATTTTCTTTCATTTTATTTACAGTGTGTTGCCTTGTGTGGCTCCCATGGGCATCCACTGTTTATTCCGGCTGGGCGCATGCAGGCTTGTCCTGTGTTTGGGTTAGATGCTTGTGTTCCTGACACACACACCCCTTCTGCTTCCCGTTTCCATGGGCTTGCAAAGGGTGTGACCAAGTGACAGTGACTTACACAGTGACATTGGGCTCCCATGAGCTTTGTGGGCAGTCTGTAGTCATAACTGTGTGGACATCCCTAGTGGGGTTTGTTTTTGTATTGAACACTGCATGGTGTATTGATATGTGCTTGTGCATCCATGTCTTCCTCCATATTCGCAGGTACCTTCCTCATGTCTTCACAAGGCCATCTCCTTTGCAGATGCAGTTCATGTTGTATGCAGTACACTGACACATTTTCCTGACAGCAAAACTCTGCAGTTGGAAGTGGTCGATGTGCTGGATTATTCAGGTTGTAAGACTTGCACTACTTTGAGTTTGTACTGTCATATGTTGGCAATGTTTCATGCTGTGTTGCTGTATTGTGTTGCTGGTAAGTATTTGGTCATGTGTGCTGTTTGTTATTGATTACTGGGAGCATATTGTCTGTGGCCTCTTTCCATTTGGGACAGTGTACTTTGTGACACTTGTGTCATGTGTTGTGCATTCCTTTGTTTTCTTTCACATTGCATGACATGCCATGGTGTGTTGGGTGGCGGAGATGGGGAGGGGTTGGGTGACATGGCGCTATTTTCATGTTGTATTTTGCAAGGGGATAGTCATTCATGCAGCATAAATGTGTGTCTTTTTGTGACACAGCATTGGTTGTCTATCGGTAGTTAGGGATGCACACAATGTAGCACTTCCAGGTGACCAATCTCAGGCTGGTATGGTTGTGACAGTTGACTGTCCCTTATATCATCATCATTGATTGTCAGCTGATATGTGCCAGGGCTGTGTGCACTCCACAGGGGTATGAATTTAGGTGAAGTCATTAGCCACCAGCTGCATACGGGCTGCTTCACCCCGTGCCCTTTCCCCTCCCATGCGCAGCGGATGTGCATGTGGTTGGGGATGTGGGGCCCCACCATGTCCACCGGCAGGCCCAGGCGGGTTGCAACAGTGTGCAGGACACATGCTGCCACTATGATCCTGCACACTACTGGGGGCGCGTATAGTAGCTGCCCACCAGTGCGGTCAGGGGAGCAAAAGCGTGACTTGAGCACTCTGAATGTGTGCTCCACTATGCCCCGGGTTGCAATATGGGCTGTGTTGTATCTTACCTCGGGTGGTGTGGTGGGGTTCCGAATTGGTGTCATCATGTGGGTGCTCAGAGGGTAGGAACTGTCCCCTGGGGAGGTGATGATGGGTATCATTAGTGGGCTTGTTACATTACTCAGTATCTGACATGCATGCATGTGCAGCGTCATTTATACTCACCAAGCAGCCATGTATCGCCATTCCGCCCAGCTTCTAGGTCCCAGTTTAGGGTTGACATTCTGTAAATGAAACTGTCATGGGTGGACCCTGGATAGTTGGCATATACTGAGGTGATGATTTCCTTGGCATCACATACTACCTGCACATTGATGGAATGCCAGTGCTTGCGGTTTCTATAGATGTGCTCAGTTGCCCTGGGGGGACGTAGAGCCACATGGGTGCAATCAATGGCACCTAGCAATTTGGGGAAGTGTGCCACCCTGTAAAAATCCTGGACGGCAGCCTGCCTTTCTGCAGGTGTTCTGGGCAGGTATATGTGCCTGCGGACTGATGGGAGTGCAGTCATGATGGCCAACACCTGGTGCAGGCAGCGTGACTGCATGGCCTGTGACACCCCCCCCCACTATGGCACTTGTCTGCTGAAATGAACCAGTGGCCAAGAAGTGCAGAACATTGAGCACCTTTTCCAAGGGGCTCAGTGCTTGGGAGCACAGGGTGGGTGATGTGAGGTCATCCTCCCACTCACTCAACAGGTTCAGTATTATGTGAGGTGGAAACCTGTACCTCCCATAGACCTGGTCATCAGGCATCCCAAAAAGGCTGGTCCTGGGTGTAAAAATTCTGGCCCTGACTATCTTCCTCCTCCTGCTGTGTCCCACGACCACTGCTGCGAGGAACGGTATATTCATCATAGCGTCTCAGCTTGTTTGTTGTTTGCATGCACTTTTATACTGCACAGGTCCGCATACGCCTGCTTCCTGCTGGCGTACGTGTTTCCGGATTAGTGCGCCTTTTTTGGCGCACGCGTTTGCCCTGTTCGATTCCATGAATACGTGTTATAGCCGCGCGTCTGGGCATTCGGCGCATTTGCCTCCTGTACTTCCCCTAAACACCCGCATTTTCACGCGTTGTTCCCCATTCCGCGTGTAAAGCCCAGTGTTACGCCTACTTTTGTTGTGTATGCCGCGCTATGTGTGTTTCACTGTGTGCGTAGCGCACGCCGTTTGATAACGTGTGTGCCCGCGTGCCCCATGCAGAATTTTAGCCCACATCCCAGTAATTACACGCGCACGGACTTCCATGAATCGATGTGCGTGGCTTTCGCACGCTTACACTGCGATTTTCGCATTTGCGCTGCGATTCGCACGCCTTTGCACGCTTGCGCAGAGATTTTCAGCGCACATTGATTCCATGAATCGGCCTGTATATTGTAACCACAAACATGTTAATACAAAAAAAAGAAAAAAGAAATTCAACCACAACTCCCCCATCCAAATATTCTGGATACCCATTTCCAGGCAGGACATTCATCAATACACCCTGCATCACATGTACAGCAACTAATGCCCAAACAGCAGCCCACATAGCCACACAACCCGCTGGTTCAAGTGTAAACTGCTCTTATAGGAGCTTGAACATTGTGAGGTTTGAGACTAAATTGGTGTGCAAAGAGAAAACCAGGAAACAGTACATGTGTTACTATGCCTAAGACTACTGGATCAAGATCCTGTATGCAATCAGGGCTATTCTAATCATCCTGCAGTTGAGGAAGGAGCCTCCAGACCCTGCTCTTCCGTAGTAGGTTTATACCAACCCTGAAATTTTGGTTACCCAAACTACAATAACGTATAAGCTCCTATTCATCAGTTTGTGTGCTTTTTCCCTAGCTAGGTTTGCACTATATGAACCCAAATGCAATTAATAAAATACAATTAGGTTCAGTGTGTGTATGTTTGTTTATGATTGTGAGTCTGTAGTTCTTTGAGTGTAGTGCTTTGTCGGGACAGTGTGTGTTCACAGTGGTGTGGTTTTAGTGTATTTATGAATATTTGTGTATTTTTCTATTTATGTTTGTAGTGCATTGCTGTGATGTACGTGTGTTTTGCAGTGAGTGTTTAATGCTGGAGTGTGTGTGTGTGTGTGTGTGTGTGTGTGTGTGTGTGTGTGTGTGTGTGCGCGTGCGCGTGTGTGTGTGTGTGTGTGTGTGTATGTTTCTGCGCATTAGTACTGCCGTTGTATTTCAGAGATGCATAGTGCCAAAAGGGTATGTGGGTATATGATCATAACACTGAATCCAAGTCCTTTGGTAGTTTAGGATCCTATTTTATTTCCCTTCTTCATCAGGTTCCTGTTACTGGATTTCTGACATATTTCTTATTCTAGGTCATGCTGTGTCACTGTATTGATTACTGACCAATGACTTCCTCCGGCAGTGCCTCCTCTATTTCTACTCTTTGCTAGCCATGAGGCTGCCGTTCTTATTTGTGGAACCATTGCTACTCTTGTTCACACGAATAATAGCATGCTTATCCAAATGTTCCAAAGGTCCATCATTTTTGACCTTTTTGACTGTCTACTATAAACAACTGAAACATGAATATGGTACTGAAAAGAAAATGTGAGCATACAAGTGACCGTCAATGATGTAAATTTCGTACCACATATACTTCTTCCCAGATTGGAAAATAGGAGCAGGCATGTGAGATTAAGAACATTGTTTGCAGTTAAACCTGTGAACCCGATAACAATATTTTTGATTTGATTTGATTGGTTATTTATAACGCACTTAATACCCATAGGTTTCTAAGCTCGGACCCAGGGAACGAACCTGGGTTGCTCCGTGTTGTCTTGCTTCCAAGGCTTTGCCCCTGAGCTATCCTCCCTCCTTCTGTTCACATGTACATTAGCAGAGTTTTTCACTTCAAACAAATATCCTTTTGTAAACTTCCTCTGTTAATGTGCATAGCTTTGGAAGATATGTTTTTCCTATTTTGCTTACAAGGTGCTTATATAGATCAACATTTAATTATGTTAATGGGTCTTTTTAGTGTACCTTCATTTGCATAGCCTTGTGACACTTTTTATGTCCTTCAAGAAGTAAGTGAGGATTTGTGGGTAGTGTACTGTGTGCAAAGGAAGCAGTTAAAAAATGTAGCACTATATTCCTAGAGGTAGTCCTAGCTGGTCATCTAAAGTTGCTGACATCTGATTACATTCTTTCTCAAAATCCGCATGATAGAATCTCCAAATATCTGGGAAAATGTGCACAATCAGCATGATGCATGGTAACATATATGCATTCCAGTTTTTCTATTTAATATACCAAAAATCAAACTGAACAAATGTCATTCTCTGTGTTTCTTTGCCTATTTGGAAATGAAACAATTTACAGATTTCGACCCTAAACATATTAGTTTCAACTTCCTTTCATTTAGTACAATACACAGGCAGGATCCAGAAACAGTGTACGTCAAACTGATATGTGTTTTGAAAAGGTGTTTATTATTAAGAGAACTCTATTGAAGCAGTTGCAGACCATTCTAACGCAAACAGAAGTTTTTTTTAGAATGTTTTGCCTGGCACATACTTTTAAATGAATGGAGTTTCCTAACATTGAACATAGAGCCACATATATGTTTCATTTACATTGCAGCTTGACCCGTTTTATGTTCATGTTATCTTTTAATTTCTGTTTTTTTAATTTTTTTATTTACAGTGTTTTGCTTGTTAAAGGAAACATTCCAAACTACAACTATCAGAAAGCATATTCATATAGATTACTTGAGCTGGGCCTACATAAGTGCTCTGATACAACTAAATCGGACAATTTAATTTTAAAAAGTTGTGATAACTGCATGCTTTCCAGTAAATCAAATTTTTGAATGGTGAAAAACATCTAATCAAAGCATTTGCTTTCAATTTACTTGACAAATCTAATGAACATGCATTTGTGAAAACACACATAGATTTTGAAAAGATTGGGGCACACTTTTAGAAGCAACACAATTCTCTTTTAAAAGGATTGTAATTGCTTCAAATTGCTCTAATTTATATGGTGTTCGTGCCCTGTATTGTGTATTGCTGCAATGAATCAGCGATTTGCTCCATTGCTTTTCTCTCTCTCTGGTATCAAGAAGCAAAGACACACTTCCACTGGGGACTTGCAAAGCAGTGCTGAGGCAATCAATTCTTGTTGGGATGAATTATAGAGCTGGCAGGGGAAGACAAACCAAAGGTGTGGTTAAGAATGGAGTCACAAGAGTATTTTTCCAATCAGGGTTTGTCTCATAAAGTTAGATGGAGTCTGCCTGGATTAACGCTAAAAAGGAAGGAGGCAGCAATTCAAACCTCTGATACATCCTTGCAAAAATACAAAAGCTCACACTCCAGGGTTATTTTGACAACAGATGGCTCTGGCACATTTCCGAAAAAGCTGTAGAGGGGTTTGCAGTGTGTAAGGAAACACGTTTTGATAAAGGAGACTCCAGCCAAATAGACTGTTGAAACAACTATGAAAATACAGGGCAGGGTGTAATGTTTTTGAAGAGGGAAAAGGGTGAACACCTACTTAGGTCACTCCTGTGCAGAACTTGTAACTGATCCCTTTTATACGTGTCCCTTTCAAACAGTAGTGGCTCATTAGTCTTCAGCGCTTTGGAGCATCGGACTTGCAGTTTCCTTCCCGTTTGCATACAGAGTGCCTTTGTCTAAAAGGTAGCTGGCTAAAACGTACTCACATCACTTAGACTAGTTGGTTTACAAACCATAGTGAACAGGTTTAACTCTATGGTCAACAACAATCTGAGACAATAAAGACTGCAGAGGATGGGCTTGACATGCTTGAATGGTGCACTGATCACAGCATTCACTCATCCACTCTACAGAAAAAGATGTCTTCAAGCAATTACCAAATGGAAACGTTGCAAGGAAGGTGTTCCTGTGGTCCACACATGTTGCAACATTCAGAAACCTATGAACCAAATGCGTTTGCCTTTTGGTTTAGTTGATAATCATTATGATATATTTTTAATGCTTAGACTTACAGCACAAAATGGTCATCTTGCATTACTTACCATTAATTAGAATAAGTTTAAGGGCAGCTTAGAATTCGGGCCTAGGAAATAATTAGCCATGAAGAAGTATACAAACCTTCAATAAGACTGACATGATGTGAATTTAGATTGCAAAATCGGTCCAGAATTGTGCATCCTATACAAAAAAAAAAACTCTTCTCCTCCCAGTTCCACAAAAGGAGAAATGTGCACATGTAGATAATCTGTAGAGCACAAAGAGGCTAGTGTCTTGATGATTGACAGTTGTATAAGCGGTGCACAATTCCTTGCATGCAAAGCAATTCACTATGTCATGCCAATGTGACTTGCGTGAGCAGTTGTAGTGTGAGCCGGCATCAGAAGTCTACGTCTCAGATGGGCAGCAATATACTGCACTTTTGTTGTCTGTAAATTGCATATGGAGTCTGACCCATGTAAAATGCTTTAAAGTTATTTACTTGTGATAGTATTAAGGCATTTATTAGCATGATGTATTGACAAAATGTAAATTATGTCTTTAACCAACTCAGTATTCTGATCTCAGCAAAACAGGACTGCACATACTTGGTGACTTAAAGAATCAATAATTTAAGCCCCATGCCAATAAGAATATAAAGGTTATTTACATAGTCAATCGTGGAGGGTCTCAGCCAGAGGGACGAAAACCATGCATGGGTTTCCAAAAGTGGGGTATTGTACACACAGGTAATTAGTTCAATGTTTGAAGCATTGAATTTCAGCCTGTAAGCATTCATCCAAGAACTGAAGGCAGACATACATTAAATAACATTTTCCTTAATAGTGTTGATGTTGCCATCTCATCTTAAAAGTATAAATATAGCCTCTACATATGTATAAAAGGGTCTGCCAAATGAGTTGTGTGTAGGACCCTGGAGCACAATGCCGCCTACCAAATATTTTTTTAGAATCAAAAGACGTCCTGGATGCTGATTGTGAATGGTCCCTTATGTAGGCGGAGAATGTGATATTAAACTGGAGGAGGGACCTCAGGGTAATGGCGTGATCAACAGCTTCAAAGTCAGCTGAAAATTCCAATAAAGGAAGGGTATTGACACACCTACTATCCAAGAGCCTTGTGTAGTCCAAACTACCAATGACTCTGTTCTTCTACTAGGATTCAACAAAGGATGGCAACTGTGACATAGCCACTGCTCCCATAGATTTGCTTTTATAAGCAAACGGTATATAGGATGTATGTTTTCAGGGGCAGATTTGTCCAGACTAGCAGTTATGTAATAATGTTGGAAATACCACTGCTATTAATTTGAGGATAAACCTGGTAACGCAAAAGAGCCATTTCTGAGTTGAGTTACTGTCTCTGTGATATATGGAACAATACATCTTGGAGAGGATAGCTTGTTAGGGCAGCTCAGTTGGTTTCCTTTAGAAGCGATTTACTTATTATTTTTTATAGCAAACTTTAAGAGGTATTTCAGCAATTCATCCAGGGAATTTCAATGTCACCCAATGGTAAAAAGTAGTAGAGTCCTGCAATGAAGGGCAGGCTGATGTCATCCTATACAATGTTCCACTACCAAGCTGTGGCCTCGCAGAGACTAGCATGGCAGCAGGGCGTGTTAATCCTGATTTAGATTTCAACTGCTTTCATGCTGGAAAAATGGTTCCTACTTGTTGGGGTGGTGGAGAAGGCCATGCACACCAGTGTGGTCCGATAGAGGCATTGTGTAGCTTTTCTGAGTTTCATGGGGCATGTTTGCAACTCCAAATGGATCTGCAAATAGTTGTGGGAAGTCACATTGTTGGCTGCATCCTGATAATAGCCACGGGATACTTTAGGTACAGTTCATCCAGACTTACTCATTAGTCAAGGTCTCAAAAGCAGCAAGATCAGTAGCATTTGTACATAGTTTGCACGCCGGGGCAACATATCTGAATCAATATTAGGAGAAATGCTTGATTGATGCAAATTTATTGTGAAAGAGAAAAGGAAATATATTCACACATTTGATAGACAGGAGACTTTTTTTTTAATAAGAGATGTTGGATTTTTTTTATGTAATCAAAATTGTATAATGTCTCCTAGTCATATTAGAAAATGCTATGATTTCTGCCCTTTTTCTGACTTTTTAGCATTAATGATGCTTTTATATTACAACATTGAACAACTTTTTGCAGCACATCTTATGAGCCCAGCAATTTGTGTGGTGCCCGCAACATTCTATTAATGGGTACTTCATAGCATCTTGAAAAAGAAATATGATGTTTCATTTGATGTTGCTTGTGGGGAGTACACACTGATGCGTCTTGTACAGTATGTTTTAGATTTATGGCTTTCCTTCACAAAAACGAAACCTACCAGGCATACAAGCTCTAAAGAAGCTTCAATTGTTATACAACGTTGGAAGAAAGGGAGGATTTCCTATGGCGTGAAGGTTGGAAGGTGTTGAATACCCGCAAAAATGATAAAATTCACTATTTTAAAACTGGACGTCGGAACATTTATTTTCATTCTATGAAAACCGTTGTTCTGAGCGGACACTCTGCGTTACGCTAAGAGAATGGAAATACCAAATATTATGTAAGTTGAACTATTCCATTTAAAGACGAGTTTATAGATGAACTTACATTGTTATTGGTTGTTGGTTGGGGCATGTCGTGATGATTATTCATCGACGACCCGCAAACACAAAATGTATGCAGTATAGTGATATCTAAACCACTTCGTCCCAAGTCATATCAGTGTGTGCTATCAACGCTGTACTATTGGATGAGACGGGTGCAGAACATTTTCCAAGGGGCCATGGTTTGCTTGTTGAAATTTGATGTTGCCAGTTCCGTTGCATTTTAAAAAAAAGGTAGTCAGCACCCCTTGCTAGAAAGAACATGGCATGTTAACATGTTTTTTTTTCGCACTTTGAGTGTCTGCAGCTGTGTATTTGCATTGTTTGTGGTTTGTGTTCGTTATTAGGTTTCACCCAGTTCAGTATTACAGGGTAAAGAACGGCTACTATAATATATTTTTATTATGTTTTCCACACAGCTATATTTTGCAGTTCTGCAAATGCCATTGCTTCCAGATTCCGACAGGTGGTTTCTTCAGCCAGCATTGGCAGATAAGCCTAAACGGATGGATTTCCATTACGCTCATTTTGGACGATCACCCGGGACCGATATGCCCTTTGGTGGTACCAGCGACAATGAGCCACCTGCCATCGTTTACGGTGGTCTAGCAAGAAGCTGATGCCGACAACTCGCGATTCAAGGTGCGTTGAAAGCGCATCTTCTCCCGAAAGGAACACTGTGTGCCTCAGGATAAAGTTTTGATACTATAACCCAAGGACTTTCAATAATTGTTGGTAAATTTTAATCACCAGATGCTCTACAAGCGTTTTTTGTGAAATAAAAGCACATTGTAATTTCCTTTCAAAATAATGTTTTCTATTCCGATTTGGGACGCGCTGTGCTGTAAAAGTGTGTGTTGATATTCCGGATTCTGCGTCAACTGACCTTAAGATGTAGGTGATGACTGTGAACGTTTGGCTATGCTGCCCACTAATGTCATGAAAATAGGTGGAGAATATCACTAGGAATAGTGATGTCAGCTTCAGGGGCAGGTGATATGAATTAGTGCCGCAGGGGTACTTGAATTTAGGGCGATCAACCCACGTATAAGATTAGCACAAGATGGCTGCGCCCTTCTTATTGATTTTGCATATGTAAAAGTACGGAAAAATAAGGTCAGGTGCATAGGAAATGTTTTTACGGTCGATCACAGTTTGCTTAAAACCACATGCCCAAACGCTCGGGACAATAACATTTTTGAGTGCACTATTCCTTTAAGGAGAGAAATACTCTCTCAACAGATAATATTAAAATACTTGTGGAAAGCCTAGGGGCTGAGCAAGTACAAAATACTCAAAATCTGCATTCATTAAACTTCACTAGACCAGTTATAGAGGAGACGTCTATAATCGACTCTCAGACATCTAACTTATTAAAGATGAATACCATTCCATAATATATTGATCAGTTATGCCCCTCAGGAATTATATCTCAGTATCTCCCTATTGAATACCCGCTACCTTGTACAACATGGAGTGGAAGTGGAAAATCATCTTTCCACATTCAAGCTGGATATATTTGCCGTAACAGAGACCTGGCTCCATGAGGCAGCGCTTAAGACAGCCTCACAATCCCTTACACCTGGCTCTAAAATCTTCAGATCCGATTGCATGAATCAGCGAGGCGGGGCCCTCATTGTAAAGGAACATCTGCACTGCTATGCCATCAATCATGCAAGCCGTGAGGGTTGTGAAAGTCTACTGATAAAGATGAAAATCAACACTAATATAGCAATGAGTATTCTGGCCATGTATAGACAAGCTAAAGTTATGCCCCAATTTGAAGAACAACTCCTTGCTCTTCTCAACAATATCACCAAGCCCTAATCACTTGTGATTTTCCTGGTTGACTTTAACTTATGGGGCGGAAGATAAACAGGACACCCAAGCCACATCCCTATTAGCAGCCCTTGATTCCATTTGTTATTCTCAACCGATCAAAGAACATGCCCATAAATTGGGTCCTGACACACAATTTGCATGGTGCAAACGTCTCTACATTCCTATGTCCTTGGATGGATCATTTAATGGTCAATACCATAGTGCGTCCTCCAGCAGTACCTCTTGGGCTGGAAAAACAGTCTAGAACAATGAACAAGAACAGGGATTTTAAGAACATGACACCTTCTACATTCTCTGCATCCCTGGTGCCCAAACTAATTTCACTTGATTCCATTGATAGTTCTATTGGTCTGTTCTTCCATCTCTCATCTGCAAATGCCTCCTGTATAGACGTCCTAGCACCGGAAAAAACAAAGATGATAAAGACAGAGAACATAAAGAACTTCTGGTTTGATGACACATCATTCAGGTGGGACAAAAGAAAAGAGCCCTGCGAAGGGATTGGCCTAAAAATCCCAGTCCCCATACTTTAAACACCAGAAAGGAATCAGTAAAAAAATCAAAATTGCTATTATGGAGGCTAAAATGAAGAATTACAACATGAGAAATAGTAATGCTAGACCCAGCTGTAGTGAACTTTTTAAATTCACCAGGAATTAAAACAGCTGATCCCCCTCTCACTATCAGAGACTCAGCCTGGGGCCAGGATGTACAGAATTAGTTATCTAACAAGATCCTGGGCCATAAACAAGCCATCCTTGGTTTGAAATTTACCATCATGCATCATAATGAAGATACTCAGACACTGCATATCTTGTCGATAACCAGGTTTGAATTTAAACAATGCATGGAAGCTGAAATACATACTATAGTCAATTTAGAACCAACATCTTGTCTGGTAGACATATACCCAGGAAATATCTTTAAGGGGTCCCTAGAAATATTGGTTCCATGGATCATGAGGATGGTTAACATTTCATTCAGGGATGGCATAGTTCCACCCTCACTCAAGGAGGCCTGGATCACCCCATTATTGAAAAAGAGTACCCTGGATCCCTCATTGGTAAACAACTATAGGGCCATAACAAACATCCCATTCCTGCTCAAAGTCCTAGATCAAGTGGCAAACACACAAATACAGGAATTTGTTAGAGTCTCGGGAGGATAGCTCAGGGGCAACGTGCTAGCCCTGGAAGTACGATGACACAGAGCAACCCAGGATCAATCCCGGGGTCCACGCTTAGAAACCTCTGGGTATTAAGCACATTATAAATAACATATGATATCATATCTCATTCTGGTGACTAATAACATCTTGGCACCCGACAATCAGGCTTCTGAGCTAGGCATGAGACGGAAACAGCCCCAAATATCTTCTTTCTCGAGCTCTTTGCTCATCCACCTCCAACTCCCTCAGGGTCAGTCGCTTCTCCAAGTAATGAGTTGGTGCTAGATCTCTTTCTTCAGCTGGGCCTCCCTCTGGAACAGCCTCCCTGCCTCTCTGAAAATTGAGGATAACCATCTCTGGTTTCTGGAAGCACCTCAAGACCTTCCTCTTTGCTTCTGCTTTCTCTCCTCCTCTCCCCTGTTGAACTCCTGGCAGAAACTAAAACTGCACTGGTCACCTGGCTACCCTCTGTTCTCGGGCCCAGGTCCCCTCCCCGCCAGTTGCACACCTGCATGGCCACCCTGCAACCCTTGCACTCTGGGGCTGTTTCTGTGTCCCTACAGCCCCCTACCAGCACTTGAAACCTGATGTCTGAACTTACACTTGCACCTGCCACCAGCCAGCTGCACTTCTTATTTATTGTTTTTTGTTGTTTCTATTAATTTACTGTTCGTCCTATGTGCTGCACTTCCCCTCCTCTTCCCCCTTGCACTTTTCCCCTTCCCCGCCTCCCCTGCACTTGTACAATCTCAATGTCACCTGGCCTAGTAAGATCATTGTTTATGTCTTCCCTCTGTTCCCCTCCCTTGCCTCGTCGTGCCTTGAAACACTTGTGTACAGGTGTGTTATAAATGCCATATCATGTCATCATATCATACTAGATCTTAAATCGATTCTTGTCGACATAGTGGTAAGAGGTCATCCAGCTTTGCTGATGTTATTCAACCTCTCAGCAGCCTGCAATCTCGTCAACCACAATCTCTTGGTGGACAGATTAAAAGGCCTGGCATGCTGCTCTGATAGAGCTGCACAATGGATTGACTCCTTTCTGGGCCCTTGAACATCCAGATTGGCAATGCTCAATGCTCAATCACTACCTACTATCCCCACATGTGGAGAGCTGCAGGTATCATGCATATCACCCACCTTGTTCAACATATACATCAGGCCACTACTTGACAGCTTGGAGAGCCTGGGTGTACAATATAAAAACTATGGTGACAACACTCAGGTTCTCCTTGTCAAGTAACTACGTACAAGACTCTGAGACCATAAACATTGGGTAAAATGCCCTCAATCCTGGACGGCTTTACTCTCTGGCACTCAACAATGAAAAGACTGAGCTGCTCATAGTTGCATAGGACCCTGGCTGAAGAAATTGGATCCCTCGTATGAGTGTCTCTGCATTTTAGGCACTAAGATCACAGTTGCCAGATTTGTAAAGACACTGGTGGGCCATGTGGATGCAGAACTGTCTGTGAAATCTCAGGTCTCTCACATCTGATCCTCTGGTGCATACATCATCAAGCTACTACAGCAAATAAGGTCATAACGATTTCATCAGTAACAGATCTCTCCTGGCCACCACCCTAGTCAACACTATGCTTGACTATTGTAATAATGACCTTATCAGAACATCGCAAGCCAACCCCCACTCCCTGCAAATCACACATAATTGCACGATACATGCCATTTATGGTATATCCAAATGAGATCATGTGATGTCGTCTAGAAGAGCTTTACACTGGTTACCTGTAAAACACAAAATTACACACAAGCTGCTGTCACTTTATTACAAATGTTGGACATCCACTACCCCTCAATACCTGACAGACCGCCTGACTGTCAATCAGTCTAGGCTTCCTACTCTTGTTCTGACTGCCTAACCCTACTTCATCATTGTCTTGTCTTTCGTTTTTGATTGTTGCTTGTGTGCCCTGAGGCTCAGGGGCATGTGGCAAGTTATACAAATACACAATACTAATAATTATGGTTATCATTGACCTCATTAATGTTTTTGCAGTTTTTGCTAGTGACAAAGGGTTTAACTTGCCTCAACAGTCTTAGGTGATGTTGTGAGAGATGACTCAAGGTATAGACACAGCATTTTTACCTTTTCTCCTCATGGTTGAGGAGGTAAAATGATGCTGATAGGTCAAGTAATACTAGTAATCATTTTTGCTTTTATTCCTGATATTTGGCATTTGTGATTGGTGTTCCAGCCAGGCGTTATCTGTGCTGTAATTCGACCTGAAGCCTGATTGCCGTGAATGCAGGATGGGATTACATTTTAAATATTTGTGAGGTTGTATATTGGCCATTTTATCAGCAACATTCAGGAAAAATTGGGCTTTAGTGATGGCTCTTAGGTTTGTGGCATCTCTAGGGTTTGAGTTGTTAATCATTAGATGGTGTTTGGTTTGGTATAGTGTTGTGTTCAAAGGTGGAGTTCACAAAGCACGTAAGGAAAGGGGCAAAGATTGGATGGGATGGTGTCATTGCATATGCAATTGCATATGGTGGGGCGCATTCTTTCTAGTACTATTGTAACTTCTACTATTGTAACTTCTACTACAGAAACATTTTTAAATTTGAAGGTTAGCCGGGTGACATTTTCCTTAATTCCCATAAATTGGGGTTGGTATCGGCAATTTTTTTTATGTGCTAGTCTGGCGTTATCAGCAAAGGCCTGTTGGACTCTGGTGCAGTCTTCATTATTGGAGGCAAAACATTTTGTGGTCTTAGGTCTCTCCAATTTCTTTAATATCTCAAAGACTTTCTCTCAATTTGGTTATTGAAAAATCATTTTTTGGCTTCAAATATTGCAGCTCTATAAGCCTTTTCCACGGTCTTCCCAATTGCCATTTTCTTTTTCATACTTTGCTGTGGTTGATCCCATCTCATACTCTTTATAATTTCATGGGGGTTACCTGATCTAAGGTTCTCAGGAGATCGGATTTGTAAGAGGCAACCAGACCGTCTGGCCGATCTTGCTCGATCGTGGAGATCAAAAGTGTATCAAGACAATTGTTTAGGTCATCTGATGTCACTTTATTAAGAATCTTACTAATTACTTTTTTCAGTTTATTAGTCTTATGGGAGTAGATCTCCCAAACTCCACAAAGAGGTGGTCCGACCAGATTCAGGGTTTAGTATCTATAGCATAAACTTTGATGTTCCTTGATCCTACACATTCCAGGATGTTTCCCCTGATGTGAGTGGGGTCATTATTATGTACTGTGAAGTTAATGCCCTTGAGGTGTTGTTCCGGTAGTATTGCTTCTTTGTGTAATGTGTCATTAACTATTGTGATCAACCAACAGTATAGTGGAAAAGTTAAGTCTGTTAATTGGTTGTAGAAGACGAGTTAGTTCCTCATTAAATCCGGGTACATTCATCAGAGGATGTTAAACCAATATGATATTAACACAGCTATTGTTGTGAGGGTTGAGCTTGAGATGGAAGATTTCACAACCCTCACAACTGCTTGGGGATTCAAAGAAATGTAGGTTTTTCCAGGCAATGATAGCTACTCCACTTCTTTTACCACTTTCTCGATTCTTATGGTAAAAGTTAGTCTTCTGGTACCGCAAGATCAGTTTTGGGTTCACTGGCATCATTAAGCCATGTCTCGGTTAGGCATAATAAGTAAATATCATTGTCCTCAATGTATACACTGACATCAATAACTTGTTTGTTCAGGGACAGTGGATTCAGAAGAGACATTTTGATCGATTTGCTCTCTAGAATGAGTCATTATCTGCATGTGCTTTGATCCCGTCTTTATTGACATTTCCCAAGGCTATGCTTCCATGTCTGTCTTTGACAATTTTATGCAGGGTTTGGCCATATGTGACACCTGTTCTTTCCTGACTAGGTGTTTGCCCTGTTACTATTGGCTGTGGAGTGGGTTTTTCTGGTGGGGAATCAGCAGGAAGAATGGGGGGGGGCAATGATTGTGGAACCTGGACCATCGCTTGGGGTCAATGATTTTTTGGTCTGAAGCTTTTTTGTTGCTAATTACCTCTAGGGGATTAACTGTAGGGGGATTACTATACATTGGGAGAATTTTTGATTGAGATACCTGTTAAAAATTGCTTCACACGCTGTTTTTTGTGCCGCAAATAGTAGGATAAGGCCGGGGTGTATTCCTATGGTGAATACAGATAAAAGTAGTGTGTGTCTGATCAAAGGGGCTTACTTGCATTTGTCTGAGCCTTACAATATTAGGTAGCACGTCTGTTTGGTTCCCGTCCTGCCGCGTCCAACACAGACCAGTGCAGACCTGCACAGTAACGTGCCCCTGATGTCAATAAATGCTCTTCTCCTTGTGGGAGTTGTAGTTCCAAAGAACTACTGCCTAAGCACATGAGGCAAGCAAGGAATACATACAATGCAGGTAATGGATTCTTACAAATAGATGTCGAAAGAATTCTCACTTTACAATTTCAATCACATATAGAAACATCAATACCAGCTAAAGACATGTCAGTGTCATACCTCACCCACTTAGCTAAGGCGTGAGAGGTCACGGGACAGTGTGCTTTACAAAACAACATAAACAACTAGCCATAGGAGAATCTTAGCGGTTTTTGGATTCGTATTCCCTGAGACATCTCACTTACCAAAAAAAGGTACAATAAGAAAACATTTGAACTCAATACATGATGATTGTGCACTAGAAAATATGAAATTCTAAAAAAAAAAAAAAATAGTTGCAGAACATGCGCCAGACATTTCAAGAGTAATTACATATGACACTAGAAGAAACCTGGAGGCTGATTCATGGAATTATTTGCACCGAAAAATGGGGATTTGTGCGCCATTCTGCCCGCAAATCCCTGTTTAACAAATGGGGATTTGCGGGCAGAATGGCGCACAAATCCCAGTTTTACGGGGCAAATAATTCCATGAATCAGCCCCCAAATGTATAAAGATGAATAGTTTAGCAGACACTTCTTGAAAGGATAATTCCCCATCATCTGCCCCTTCTCTAAACAAAGACAAAACCGTATTATACCAACGTAACAGAGGAAATGATTTTGAGGATGAAACTGACAAATGTTGAGGGATGCATTTCACTGCATATATATGTGGGGGGATGGGTAAGGGTAATGATACATGTGAGGCGTCACAAGGGAGATGCAGGGGTGTCTCCCAACCCATATATGCAGCGAAATGCATTTCATGTTTTTGTTCAACACAATCACATAAATCCTATAAAACACTGTTAACATCCCATAAAGAGGAGTATCTTCCCTTAGGAGGAAACATGTTTCTAATGTCCTTGAAGAGCCTGCATTTCAAAGGACGTGCCCCTCCTGACAACGTCCGTACAGGTCAGAAATGGCTGACCTTTACAGCCATGCAGTATGATAAGCACAAAATGAAGGACGTTCAGCCAATAACTGTACCACCTGAACAACGTCCATTTCAAAGTGATCCAAATTCTGTTGAACCCATCCCTTCCAAGCTGCATCATGGGCTCTGACTGTTCTGCGTTGCCATGAATTCTGTATCAACTGTGAAGCAGATTCTTGAAGTTGATCAGGAGAGCATCTCTCCTGAAAACAAGTCAATCCACTAACGGAAGGGAATCCGAGAGTATCAGATGATGAGGGGCTCTGGGATAATCCAGAAACAAATAATTGAACACCAGCAACTGAAGCACAAAGCGGCCCGGATTTACAAAGCGTTTTTCAATGGGAAAATCTAACTGAAAAACGTTTTGTAAATCCGGCCCAGTGCATCCTTAACACCAGGCTAATTTGTTTACAGCTTTAAAGAGTGTGCCGTCTAGTTGCCTATATGATAAGTTGCATGGCTGTTTCATGCTCACATTAATTAAGGACTATGTACAAGGTTTCCTTTCAAATATACTGCATCCCACATGCTGATGTTTGCGCTTTCTAGGTACTGCAGCCTACGTGTGGCACAGCTTGATATAGATCGTGCAATTACAGTGCAGTCTATGTCACAATTTACTCACACGTCTTCAAAGCATAATAAACACTGCTACAAAGGACTCCCGTGTGTCTTTTGAATGTCTGTGATGTACTAGAAGTTCTTCAAAAGAAATACGCACAAAGGGTTTTTGGCCGTGAATAATGCTGAACACAAAAAGAGCCACACTCATTTACTGGAAAACACAAAATACGTAGTTGCCTGACAAATTGAATTGCTTGGGGCAGGCGCTTGGAATAGTATAGTGAACATTTTGAAATGTTGATCCTTCGACATTAGCGGACAGCAGACTCCAACCTGAGTTCAAACCAAATGCCTGTCTTCGTTTTTTAACATGTGTTTACATGTTATTGTTTTGTCACCAAGTCTTAGACTCAGCGGATGCGATTGCCCCTTGTGTATGTTATTTTTACTCTACCAAATAGCTCAATTTGTTACAGTTCTTTTAAAAAATGTTTGTATGTATTAAGTGTGTATAGCATATTACATGCCGTTTACGCCACACAAGAATACAATAATCAAAACAATTGTTCCCATACATTCATCAGCAATACAATAAAAACCCAAACATCTGCAGCATTCATGCAGTTCATCAATTCCCTAATTAAAATTACCTACAAAATCGATCATTTCACATAACCAGAATAAAACCATCCTTTACAAAAATTCATCATGTAGCACAGTAACAATATGACAGATCTCCTCATTTCTATTTCATCTAAAATCTTCATTTTTTTCAACAAAAAAAATGTCCATACATAAAATGAAGCAGCACAGTGAAGTATATAACACGTGATACAAGGTATGGTAAGTATATGTATTTATTATATATATATTGGGAGATATCTAGTTAAGTACTATCAGGCTCCACCGGCTGACGAGCATTACTGTTGGCATTTGAATGTCCACTCGCTCACAGCACTCGTACGTCATGCACATTATGACGTGCTTCAGTGGATGGCTACTCGTGCTTGCTTCGCCACGAGCCCTGTAGTCTTTAGATGGATTTATAATACTACACATCTCCCCTTCTTAAATATTCGATGACACAACTAGTCCGACTCTTTACAAAATGTCCTGAGCTTAGTGTTCCCACACGGAGTCTTTCAATCTGCAGGGATCATGAATGACTCTTCCTCTTCTTGATGTGTGTGAGATATCTGTTTTAGGTTTTGGCAAGGAAATCATTGATGGGTCTTTCTCTCGTATTACATTTCTCTGAACTTTCTCAACATCACTAGTACCATTAACATTCGTTCTCCCTCTTGACTTCCCTCGACTATCATGCATTGGTGCATTCCCTACAGGTGTATCCCACACACACACTCTCTCCATATTCCAGACTCTTCCATCTTCAACCCTCACCGCATGTTTAAACACTTCAATGACCCCAACTGGCTTGGACCATTTACATGGACCATTTCTCAATACAGGCGGAAGTTTGATTCTCACTAGTCCTCCAACCATCAATGGTGGTCCCCTTTTATTCTTAGTACCTACAGACACATCATGAGTTTTTTTATTTCTCAACTGCATAGTTCTGATGTTCTGACATGCATCTCCGAAATCCTTCCTTATCACGGTCATTCTTTTCAACCAGGATGGTGTTAACTTAGTGTTAGCTTTCCTACCTCTACTCATTTCAAATGGCGATAGGCCAGTCGTACAATGTGTTGTGAAACAGTGTGCGTTAATCTTTTGTCTAACAGCTTCTTCCCATTTCATACCATTTGCCCAAGCCCATCTCACAGCATCTTTAAGCACTCTCTTAAATCGTTCGACCACTCCGTTGGTCTGCGGGTGATATATGGCGCTTTTCTTGTGTACAATGGAATTTTCCACACAACATTTTTGCATTTCTTTTGAACGGAATTGAACTCCATTGTCTGTTAGTATGCTTTTGGGTAAACCTTCCCTTCCACATACTTCTTTAAAGAAATCAACTACCATTTTTGCAGTCATACATGGTTTAATCATGACTTCGACCCATCTAGTCAAAAGATCAATAATTACTACACAATACTGTTGTTTACCCTCACTGTAAATTGGACCTACTATATCCATACCCAGGTCTTCCCAAATGTTACCTGGGAGTTCAGTAATTACCATGGGGTATTTCTCATTCACACATTCCCTATCACTCTCTTTGCAAAGGATACAGTCACGTATGATTCTCTCAGCCTGTAGATCATATCCTGGCCACCAGAATTCATCTCGTATTCTTCTCTTCGTCTTTACAATTCCCTGGTGGCCCTCATGACCTAACTCAATGATGTTTTGGCGTAGGCTTACAGGTGGAATAATTCTGTCACCCCTCATAATTCTGTTATTCTCCATCTTCAGTTCATTCGCAACTTTCCAATATTCCAACAGCCCATTTTCTTCATATTTGGCCTTGGTCAATGAACTACCACTTAGAATGATGTGTTTCAACTTATTGAATGTGTTGTCCAACTCCTCTGCTTCATTCCATTCCTTTTCCGATATAGACAGCCCTTCAATATTTAACACAACCTCGGATTCCATATCTTCAACGTCATCTACCTCCGAGACATTAGTGAGTCTTGAGAGACAGTCAGCAGCACGATTTTTCGTGCCTGGCACATATTTCACTATACAGTTATACTCTTGCAGAAGTATGACCCATCTTTTCATACGATTTGAGACATTGTCCAAACCCTTATTCATTATGACATGGACTAATGGTTTGTGATCTGTACGAAACTCCACCTCTGTACCCCAAATGAAATTCCGAAACTTCTCTGCAGCCCATTTAATGGCCAACATTTCCTTTTCAATGGCTGCATATGTTTTTTCAGCTCCTTTCAACAATCTGGATGCAAAGGCTATCAATCTCTCTTTACCATCGCTTTCTTGTGTGATGACTGCAACAAGGCCTACATTACTGGCATCTGTCGTGATAACAGTTTTTTTTCCACTCTTGAAATTCCTCAATGATGGCGCTTTGTTTAGTTCATGTTTTATCCATATAAATTCTTCTTCACATTCTGTATCCCATGCAAATGTTTTCTTCTTCAATAACTCACGTAGAGGAACAGTATGCATAGCAAAATTACGCATGAATTTTGAATAGTACTCGCCCATACCAATGAATGTACGTACTTCCTCTTTAGATTTGGGCCTTGGCATATTTTCTATTGCTTCTAACAATTGTTTCTTGGGTCTTACTCCTTCAGCTGATATTGTATGCCCTAAATATTCAATTACACCACAATTTATCTTGCATTTTTCCTTACTTAGAGTCATGCCAGCTTCACACAGTTTCTCGAATACAAGTTGTAGTTTCTCGTCATGTTTTTCCTGGTCAATAGCATGTATCAAAATATCATCCTGGAAACATTTAACACCATGGTCTCCTTCAAATAGTTTATGCATGATCTTCTGGAAGACAGATGCAGTTGATATAAGCCCAAACGGTAGTCTCTTATACTGATATAGACCGTCTGGCATAATAAACGCTGTCATGCATCTGGATTCTTTGTGTAACTTCACCTGATGGTATGCTGAAATTAAATCAAGGGAGGAGAAATGCTTCGATGGACCAATTGTGGAAACTATTTCTTGAATATTTGGAAGTGGGTGTCTGTCAGGAATTCCACATTTATTGAGCTCACGCATGTCAACACATATTCTCAACTTTCCAGATTTCTTCCTTAAAACAACCAACGGGGACACCCATTCGCTGGCATCAATGCTTTCTACGACCCCTTGTTCGACTACATTTTTTCTTTCTTTCTTGACTTCTTCTCTCATAGAAAGAGGGACATTCCGCATCTTCTGCGCCACCGGAATACATCCTGGTTTCATCCTGATTTTATGTGAATACCCACGTAAACACCCAATATCATTCTTGAAAACCTTCTTCATCACTTCCTCCATTTTCTCATATGTCACATGTTTTCTTGTTCCATCATTTTCAACATTCATCACTGACTCATCAGCATTGGCGTCCAATTTCACTTTGAGTTTGCTCTGATGAGTCCAGCTTAATAAAGGAATTCTCCCAGTTTTTGTAATGTAAATCTTCCCATTTGCTTTTCTGTTTTTAAATTTGAGTGTACCCCAAAACCATCCGATGATATCTATTTTAATACCACCATAGGCTCTGGGTCGAATGTCAGGTTCATGCAAATATTCATGTTTCCTTTTGTCCCACATCTCTTGTGGTATTAGTGTGTATTTGGCACCAGAATCAACCATCATGTGCATATTCACCCCATCTATACACACCATGGCTTTGGGGCTTTCCATTTCTTCCTCCTGTTCTTCATCAGATATAGCAAACACACATTCATCATCATCAACATTACTGTCATTATCACTGCCGATCCAATTCATGGAAGTATTTGATGCTTTGCAACATCTGGCATAGTGGCCCTTGCCCTTGCATTTGCCGCATATAATTTTCAAAGCTGGGCATTCAGGATTATCAGCCCAATGGTCAGTACTGTCACATCTAAAACATTTTCCCTCATTTCTTATTCTTGGGTTGCATCCTTGCCTGCGTGGACTTCTTTTCTTCTCATTTACTCTGGGTCCACCTCTGCCCCTTCTATTTTCATTCGACGATGATCTACGAAATCTTCCTGGTTTATCTCTGCTGCCAGTTACGTCCATCACTTGGGCTATTGATTCATTGCTTTTATTTGAGTTCATAGTGCTATTACTCTTTGGAGTTTCCTGTTTAATCTCCACAGACTGCATCCTGTTCTCTAGTTCCTGAACACATTTTTCCGTATGTTCAACTTCTTTGGCTATCCTCAGAACTGTGTCAAGAGGTGGATCATCTGTAGCCCATAACTTCTCCCTCACTTTGCTGCTCCTGCACTCTAACATGAATTGGTCACGTAGTCTCTCGTCCAATTGTGCATTGAATTTACATGTTCTGGCTAATTTTCTTAAATTAGTTATGTATTGTTCAACACTTTCACCCTCCTCTTGAATTTTCTTTCCAAATTTGTATCGTTCTGGGATAGTGCTTAATTTCTTTTCATAATGTTTGCCCATTTTTTTCACTGAACATTCATAGTCATTTAAATCTGCACTCTCTTCGGGCGACAGTTCTGGCAGATCTTCACATTTTTCTTGCCCAGCCGGTCCTAAGCAATGTAACAGAAGAGATTTTCTTTTCTCTATACTACAATTTTGGCCACACACTACTCCTGCATAGTGTTCAAAGGCTTTGATCCATCTCTTCCACGGTATTGAGGGTTCCCCCACATCCGTCAAAAAGAACATGGGAGGTGGAACACCACTGAATGCCATTGTGAACGGTCTCTTGAGACTTGGTTTTAGTTATTGGTGCGCACAATAATGGTGGTGTACTTTTGTGGTAGAATCGAGATCCTGTTCACATTCACCTTTCAACATCGGCATTTTCCATTGAAATGCATTGTACGTCGTGTTAATTATGCTTTCCGACTTGCCACTCTATAACGTGCAATGTGCTAAACAGTAATCTTTTGCCCATCTATAAGATGATGTACGGTATCAAATCTCCTTATGCAAGACTGTGGGCTGGCTGAGTAGGGCGGGGTCTTGGTCCTGAAATATTTCACAATGACAAGACGGCGGAAGCACTTACTTGATTGACGTAGGCTCGGCGGGCGGTAGAGTCATGCAGTGGCCGTTGCTACGTTCATGGGAACGAAGCGGCCATAACCATCGCTGGGCCACTGCTACGCTCGGGGAACGGAGCGGAGCGGCCCGGTTCCTCAGGAAATGTCCTCCGGAGAACAGGGAACTGGACGTGCAGGTGGAAGGAGGCGGTGAAGCCCGAGACCTCGTCGCCACGTGAAGTATATAACACATGATACAAGGTATGGTAAGTATATGTATTTATTATATATATATTGGGAGATATCTAGTTAAGTACTATCAGGCTCCACCGGCTGACGAGCATTACTGTTGGCATTTGAATGTCCGCTCGCTCACAGCACTCGTACGTCATGCACATTATGACGTGCTTCAGTGGATGGCTACTCGTGCTTGCTTCGCCACGAGCCCTGTAGTCTTTAGATGGATTTATAATACTACACACAGATGGCCAACGAACTCCCCTTATAAATTGCAGACCAAAATTGGTCACTGGTGTTTCTATGTTTACGAAATTACCTTACCCTTTCCTAAGTATATGCCTGCACTTGTCTATCTGTATATTGCATAGCCTACATTTCCGATCTTCTCTCGGTGTCCCATTCCATGCACCAATAAACTCTAGGACAGGGAACATATTCAGACGTAGATACAGAATAAATCTATGTAATTCTGTGCTACACCATTTTGCCTAGTAACTAACAGGGGTATTCATTGGAAAACTCTGCCGTAAGTATTCCACATATGTCTTTTTACGGGTTAGTTCTTCAATATTGTCAACCTCATACCTGTGTACTGACTTCCTTTAGAACCTTGCCTTAAACTCCTCAGTCATCTACCTCAATCAGTTTAGTTTAGTTTATTATTTATATAACGCTGCCTGGCCCTGGGGCATCCAGGCGCTTGGCATAGTTACAACGTAGCCAATATATTAAAAGCATGGTCTGAAGTTACATCATACAGGTAGTCTAGGTATTTATTATAAAAACAGGTATATGTAATATACACATCATAACATATTTACAAGATTTGGAATTATACAGATTATGCAGGCAGTAAGTACATTTGTGTGGTGGTGATTTGGCGTTTTAGGCTTCTTTGGCCAGTAGCCAGGTTTTGCCACTGTGTCTGAATCGGTGAAAGGATGGTTCAGATATGAGATCGGCTGGTACTGAGTTCCAGAGTTTGGCGGCAAGCACAGGGAAGCTAGGGCCTCCTGCTTTTTGGAGCTTAAATCTGGGGATGTTTAGGCAGTGTGTTTGGGCTGATCTAGTTGGGCGAGATGGGGTGTGGTGCGTGAAGTTGTCCGAGAGGTATCTAGGTGCTTGGTTGGATAGGCATTTGTGTGTCAGAGAGAGTGTTTTATATTTGATCCTCTAAGGTATAGATAGCCATTGGCAAGATCGTCTGGTGTCAGAGTTGTGCTTGTTTTTGGGTATGTTCATAGCTGCTCTTAGTTGCTTGTTGATGTTCTTTTGGCTGGTGCCCAGGTAGAGAGCATTGCAGTAGTCTACTTTGGAGAGTACTAGTGCTCTGGCTAAGGTGGTGCAGTTGCAGGTCGAGAGGTACTGTCCGTAAGTAAAATGGAGGTGTCCTTAGAACACACAAGATGTCCGCCTGTCCGCAATGAACCAAAATGGGGGTGTCCTAAGGACAATATACCTGTTCGTTCTGTTCTTAATTGAAATGGCGATGTCCTCAGAACACACAAGATGTCCGCTTGTCCGCAATTAACCAAAATGAGGGTTTCCTAAGGACAATATACCTGATCGTACTGTTCGCAATTAAAATGGAGGTGTCCTTAGAACACACAAGATGTCCGCTTCTCCGCAATCACCCAAAATGGGGGTGTCCTAATAACACCCCTGCTGTTCATAATGTCAGCAACC
Source organism: Ambystoma mexicanum (assembly GCF_040938575.1). NCBI lineage: Eukaryota > Metazoa > Chordata > Amphibia > Caudata > Ambystomatidae > Ambystoma > Ambystoma mexicanum. Next base: position 528,470,364 of record NC_090934.1, read on the forward strand.
AGAATGAATATATCCGTAGAACACATATCCCGTCCGCCTGTCTGCAAAGTTTTGAAGCGCATTTATTTTATTTGGGGAATTCAACATTGTTCGTAGAACACCTGCGCACATGCGCATCAAACACTTGGGTCCTATGAACATCGCGCCTCTCCGCAACTGTCTGCCGCACGTGTGTTGCACTTTTAATTAGTTTGGGGCCCAAACACAACCGTCACTGCGCATATGGTGTCATGCGGACAGCCATCTCATTTGCGAACGTGTCCGCAATGTCATCATGTGAACGCACCCACGCTGAGCGTGTGTCTTTATTTACGGACACTGTCCGGGAGCCTGAACATTTAAAAAGTGCTTTTTTGAGCAAGTATTTTACAGTAAAAGTTCGCCAGACAATGTCCCTGCCAATCTACATACTTTTGGGAACTTTTTTAGCCAGTTCCTGGTGTTTGAAGTTTTCGGGGACGAACGAATGTCTGCGAACCGCGCCCCAGGACCCCTATAAAAGGCATCCCAAATTGCTTCTACTGCTACTGCCTCCGCATCAGCACCCCCACCCCCTCCACCACCACCACGTCCCCAAGGGCCTGCAGAGAGGAACAGGCATGAAGATGTAGAAGAGACGGATGAAGAGGATAAAGAGGATGAGGTAGTGGAAGTCCCTACTACTAGCACTCATCGTGAGTCTTGGGTGTGGCGCTCATTTACCACCATTGATGGAAAGTCAAAAGCTAATGCAAACAAGGTGATCTGCACTCAGTGCCACATGGTGCTGAGTTGTGGCAAGCCTGGTTCATATAGCTTTCGTACTACATCAATGAAGTGACACCTAAAGTTATTCCACGGTGGGGCTTTTCGTAAGGTTGTTCCTTTCAATAAACGTAGTAGGTTGAGTTCCTCTGCAGCACTGTCAGGCTGAGATCCTGGTGTCTGCAGAAGCTGCTGAGCCCCCGACAATCCACCCAAAATGTGGCACTCTGAGCTGATACTATAACTGCTCAGTTTACCTCACTTCCAGGGGAAAGGGGGAAGGGACAAATTAACAAACACCAGGCTGGAAGCTAAAGGCTAGCTGTTTCTTCACCTGTAGTAAAACATAAACATATAATACACCTTGTTATTCATGGAGTACTATACTAACCTTAATTATCAATATCCTTTACCAAATAAAGTAAAAACCATACCTGGAACTTCTCAACAAAATGCCCAGAGAAGTGATAAGCTGACTAGACTTCCTTACTAGTTGACTTGAATCTCAACGATCATTCAGCCTTCTTAGTAGGTCCATGAATGTGAAATTAACTTTGCAGGTAATCTTCTTTAAACTCAGAAGCTTGAACAAAGTCTTAAGTTCATTAAAAGTAAATGGAAGTTCTAGTGTTTCTGGAAAGAACTTATATTTCTTCTTATTATTTTTAGAGTGTCTTTACTTAATAAAAACTGTTCTTGAAACTTGCAACAAAAAATCTCACGTGGAAATATCTTGAACATGCATAAGAATCCAAACTGAGTGAAGAACGTAGATGCGCTGAAGACTAAACCACGGGAAAAACCACACGCGCTTATCCAAGGAGCGAGAAAACTCACACGCGCTGAAATCGAAACCGCGGGAAAAATCCACACGCGCTTTGTCCAAGATGCGAGTATACGCACACGTGCTAAAATATAAACCGCGGGAAAAACCACACGCGATTAGTCCAAGATGAGAGAACACGCACAAGCGCTGAAGTCGAAACCGTGGGAAAAATCCACACGCGCTTAGTCCAAGATGCGAGCACACGCACACTCGCTGAATTCGAAACCGCGGGAAAAATCCACACCCGCTTAGTCCAAGATGCGAGCACACGCGCTGAAGTCGAAACCGCGGGAAAAATCCACACGCGCTTAGTCCAAGATGCGAGCACACGCACACGCGCTGAAAACCAACCGCGGGTAGAAAAAACACACGCACAATAGTATCACGCGACACCAAAGAGCTCGCGCTAGATTCTCAAGCCAAGACTTTCACGCACAGGCTTCTGTTAACGGAAAAACCACGCGCTTGATAGATAACGTAGCGTAGCAAAGACAAACATACGACAGCAATATAGTTCTTAATTAATGTTTTCATATGAACTTGAAAATCAGTTTAACTCTTCTACAATGACATTATAAAAAGAGTCTTGAGTTTTAAAAGAACTTATCTTGTGAAGAGTCTTGGAAACTTATTTTTCTTGGATAACTCGAAATCTTCTTACTCCTGTTCAGTGACAAAATAAAGCTCCGTAAGATTCCTAATTACTTTTCCAAAGAAGCCGCTCGACTGCTTGAAACTTGAAACCCCTGAACAAGTTAAGCAGGAGCAGCTTAGTACACGACCTCTCAGCTGGGCAAAGACGATGAAAGGCAGTTTAGAATGTTCACTGTCTTCCCTATAAACAATCACCAGCCAATCAGAACTTAGACTGAGGACCTCCATCTTGGCTTGGGGCATTCTCCATAGACTGCAATGAATGTTAAGGGCAAAATTGGCTGTTTTAAAATTAAACTCATCATAATTTCCAAAAACCTTTCTATACTAATTTTCCCCATACCTAATGTAATTCAGAATATGTCACTGTATCCTGACAGTACCTGACAAGCACCCACCGTTTCCGCTCCAGTCACCACAAAGACATTCCTGTGGGAGAGTGCATCCCTCCAGCTGCCTCACAGGCCATTCATGATGCTGTTGACCCTTACATTTCGAGGGTCACAATATTGTGCATGTACTGCGACGCAGTACGCTGCAGGGGGGAGAACCTTTGGACTGCTTTCGAGACTGCGGTCAAGGAGTATGAGAACATCTGCGACCTACCTGAATAAGGCCCACCCTACATCTTCCTCTCTCCACCTGCCCTTTATTATCCCCGTGGTTGGTGTCCCTTCCTTACCCTCCCTTCCCCTCCTTTCCTTGTGTGTCATATTTTTTTAAAAAAAATATATATAAAACAACAAAAACAAACAAAAAAAGAAAGGCTCTTTTCAGAGCTGCCTTTCACAGTTTTAAAAAAGAAGTGATAAATGAATAGTACAGGGCCCTGTGCATTTGTCTGCGGACATTTATGTTTTGTGAGTGCTGCCCTATCAGAACCATTGCACTTTTCTAAGGAAGGAAGTGGTGGCTCTGAAAAGAGCCTTTTTGTGGTGTTTTTTTGTGATTCAAAAACTTCAAATGGTCAACACCTACTGCTAAATGGAGCGCTGTAATTCCAAAAAAGTTTGCAATGCATTTTGTATATTTCGCAGAAAAATCTGATTGCCGGCATAAGTAAGATGTACTCCATCTCTGCGAAAAATGTGTGTGCTACAAAACATAATGTTTTCTTTCTGAAAAGAGGACATACCAACATCTCTCAAAAAGGCACAAACAGCCTTGTTAACATTGAGCCTGGCTTTCTCCATTTGTGGACCAGATGAAAAAGAACGCAGCCACATTTGTCTCTGCGCAATACAGGAAAATAATTAATCTGGGGTTGGACAGAAGTCCTCATTGCAAATTGCAAAGAGATTCCAGACACATGTCCTAAACTGTTCCCTCCCAATGAATAATATTAATGTCTGGATGATGCTGTGTCACCAAAGAAGCACAGAGAGGTACCAAATCCACCCACTTCATTCCACGCACTCCAAGCCAGTGCACTTCCACATGAGAGAATCCAAAATGTGCAGCCACTCTACAGCGATCTGCATGCACCTCCAACCAATTTATCCATGAATCTCCCAAAATCCAAACAATCTGCTTTCTGAAACACACAATCATAGCTATCTGCTCTTCTCTCATGAGAAATACCTACTGACAAACTCTCTCCTGCACAACACACCCAGTAAACCTTATTGGCCAATCCCTTGCTCTGCTCAGTCTCATTTGCATGCCTCTCAACCCCATAATCCCCATATGTAATAGGCGCTGTCCGCCGACAACAGCGCTGTCCATGGACAAATCGAAAAATCTGAGCATGGGGGATGAAAATTTAAATAGTTTGCCCCATTTCCCTTTTGTGGTTGGCTCTGAAAAAATACTTTTTTTTTGCAGATGCTTCAGAAACATCTTTTATTTAGTATTTTTTTTTCTTATTTTCCTCCAAAAATCTTCACATTAGCTTCTCCAAAGCAACCCTTGTGTTCCAAAACAGAATGGCATTTTCCATGAAAGATAAAGAAATACCATATTCTGAGGATAAAAAACACAACTATTGTCCCATACTGCTCTAGCTAACAAAGCAGAAAAATAAGCTTGGCATTTGGAAGGACTTTCATGATTGCCTGAACCAAGTTTTGCGGATCTTGCAACAAAGTTGGGGCACTGACATAGCCCAAAAATACAGCACCACTGTGTAGGACAACTACATGTGGACTATGAAATCTATCCATATCTTGACAAGCTATTAGAATTGCCTGCAATTTCAAATCAGGCACAGTGATCTACACCACATCCACTCCTTTTGTATCAAAATGGTTAGCCACATTCCTAGATTTAGCAAACCATTCACAAACATATCTCCAACCACCAACACCCTGACTTTCTGCACCTCTGCCATCTTCCCTACGCACAGCGCCTCTCAATAGGAAGCAGAACCTCAACACCTGATTGGCTAATCCTAAAAAAAATACATGCGGAGCGCGTAAGTAACACTGGGCCAGCCCTTCTACCCTTTCCACTGCACTCTCTCCACCAAATCCTCATTGGCTACTGTTAAGCAGTCACACAATCATCCACCAATCACATCCAAGAACTCTACATCTAACTCTGTCATCACAGATCAGCACTTTATATGTACTATTGATCACTCTCAGTACAATTCGGGCTGTGTCTGCAAAGGACCTACAGCAACACCTACTATAAATCTCCCCAAGATTTCTACTTGCAGATTCATGCACATGCATGAACACAGACCACAGGTATGAATATTTTCTACACAGTACATGTACACCTCTTCTAGTAATACAATATATCCGGGGAGCATAGCTCAGCGGCAACGTGTGTGCCTTGAAAGCAAAACAACACAAAGCAACACAGATTCGACCCCCGGGACCGCACTTAGAAACCTCTGCATGTTTAAGCGTGTTATAAATACACAACAAAGACAAAATAATTACGCAACTAAAAAACAAACAATTCCTGTATCAGTGCCTCAATGCCCACGCGCTGTGTAAGCGCTTTAAAAATGTAAAAAAAAATAAATAAAAATATGAACAGAGTAACTGCCACTTACCCTGTAAAAACTGTAAAATTAACTTACTGTCATTTCTCCCATCTGTTATGATGAACTGTCAATTGCAAACCTTTCAGCTCTCCAAATGTTTGTTCACACCAATCTAAAAAATATTGTTTCATATTATAAGATGGGAAAATAACAGTATAATTATGAAAAAGACTGTCCAGTGTATTATAAAATTACATGTAGCCAGCATGTGTAAATACATCTTCATTCAGGAAAACACACAGAAAATATCATTAGAAAGGCTCCCAGATCAAACAACACCTGCCTCTATACGAAATCTTTCTGCTTTATTTCCTACACCTTCACAAAGCCATACATTGAATGCTTTCATGTACAATGCCAGCCATTTACCCTGTAAAAAGAGCAAAACATGCATATGATTATTTCTTCTATCTCTTAACATCCATTAACATAACATTAAAAAAACAAGTGTGCTCTATACGTTTACTATTATACTCATTTGAAAAACATATTCAACTAACAGATTCTAAATAAAATATACAGGATGCAATAGGCAAAGGAAAGTGCAGAACAATGTCTACATTAACAAAAGTGCTATAAACACACATATTCACTAACTTCTTTCTTTAACAATTGTAGTGAAGACCACTCTCCTGAAAAGCAGCAGCGTCTGAAATACGAACAAGGACTTAGAAGAAACCTACTCTTTCCATACAAAAAAGTAAGTACAAAACTAACATAAAGTTCTAACTGTTACTCAAACAAACTAGCATTTTAGTATTGTAGAAGAAACAAATATGTTAACCCTTTACCATTAGATGTAGTATTAGTGCTTCCCCTTACCAGTTGCATACTTTATATTGTCATCTGAAGCCCAGTATAGTAACACACAAATACAAGAATGGCCTTCCGAACTTAATGTAGCTGCCCATTACACAATCACACACCTCCACAATCATAGTTACCATCATACACAGACACTCATGCACAAATCATGCATACACTGCACAACATCCCAACCCACACTTTCTTTTTTTCTCGAACAGACCCCAAAGAATGCCTACCAAAAAGCAACTCTGCAGAAAGCAACGTAGAAGTAGAGCAAATCAAAATAAAAGTGTCCAAAATAAGCATCCGTCTCTAGCAGATTTTGTACAAAAAGTTCAAACAAAACAGCTAATACAGTCATTAAGCAAAACAATACAAGCTTCCAGTACAGAAACATTCCCTCCTCTATGAAAATGTAAACCAAACAGAATTTGATTAACAAGACTTCAGCTACCACTACTGCTAACACTGCACCTATAAATCTTGATGGAGTTGCAAGTAAGCACATAAAAAAATGTTTTACAAAAAATTTTCTGCCAGAGTCCTTCAAAACCTTTTAAAAACAGGAGAAAAATCATGCACAACCCTTAAAACGTACCGTAGAAAATTAATCCTAGAAGCTCTCATAGACAGTGCCATCCTTCTCAAAAGGAAGTTATTTATTTTTGTTTTAAACAGGATGAAACCACTAACAAAACAAACTACTAAACTACAAAAAAGACTTCTCAAACGGAATATCAACAAAAATAGCTTCCTAAACATCTGTGGAGGTGAATGGAGTCACACCACAACCACAGAACCATATTTTAATGAAGAAGCATTTAAACAAATACAAACAATCCCAATTGCCATACATAGCAGTGCGCGAGGGTATGAAAAACTTCACACAATTATGGAACAAGAAACTCTGCTCACAAAATTATCCCCATAAAACTCAGTATCACCTCCCCATTCTACTCAACCAAAACGTCCAGTCTACAAACGGCTGTGCATATCAAAGTGTAGCATTGCCAAAAAATCTTTCAAATCTTTATGCCCGGTCCTCAATCAGTATGTAAAAAGCAAAGACAAAATCAAAATGAAACTACTACAAAATATGGATGCCTGTCCAGTGCCCAAATACACAGGACTACAAGGACATTCATAGCCTGCATTTCAGGACCTATTTCCAAAACCACCTGCCATCATATCAAAATGATATCAGCACATCATTCAACTATAAGAAATCTAGTCGAAAAACACTACTATGCTAAAAGATGTAAGTGATTTCAATCCAGCACACACCTAAGTCAAAGCCTAGCATGTAATGCACAACTGAAATCCTTATTGATTTTTTGTCTAAAAAGTTATTTTATGCTGAACGATGTACCACTCATATCACACCCGTCTCCTGAACCCCCCCCCATCCCCCTCCCCTGGTCACACTGAGCCAGGAATCAGGCTGATATTCAAAGTTAAAATGTTTATTTATGTATTTACAATGTAATCAAACTATGTTTTAATGGGTACACAATGATCACCAATGGGGTGATGTAACACAGAAAAATCTCTTTAATACACAAGAAGTAATAATGAGCAAACCAATTAGCACAGAAATAATACGTTTGTGTGGGTGTTCAGATCCAATAGCACTGTGGTTAAGGGTTCCCCATGCACACCCCTCAACACCCAAGAGACAATGTAAATAGATAGGAGGAGAGAGAGCAGGTATTCAGGAATGGCAGAATTCAAACAGAATAACAATCCCACTTTCCCCCAGCAAACACAAGAGAAAACAGAATTGACTGTCAAGCTGTCTGAATGGCTTTTATCTTGGCTTATTTTATCTAGTTAAATTAAGAATGTATTGGACAAAAACACTAAGGGGGTAATTCAAAGAATTTGGCACACAAGTGGCGCACGCGGCTGGGGCACAGAGTGCGCGTGCGACAGTCTGTGCCAGCCGTGTGCACCAAAACCCATTTCAGCGCACAGCGTATTCATGGATTTCAACATCCATAACCAGCCGTGGTGCAGAGCGGCGCAGTGACCCTGCAGCAGCGCCAGTAACGGAACCCAACCCACCCTGTGTGCCAAAAATATCGCACAAATCCCCGACATGGCGCAAAGGCCAGTGGACCAGCATACAGCCCCCCAACCATAAAAACGCATGGAAATCTCTCTGCGCACCCCTCGGAATAGGCGTACCCCGCTCGCGCTAGCGAAAAACGCATGTAAAAGTCCACGCGCACCCCTCGGAATACAGGTACCCCACTCGGTCTATCGAAAATGCATGTAAAAGTCCATGCACACACCTCAGAATACACGTGCCCCGCCCGCGCTAGCGAAAACACATGTAAAAGTCCACGCGCTCCCACTGGGTCCTGGTGCTGGGCTGTTGAGCGATGGAACTTCAGTTGGGAGTCTTCTGTTCCAGCAGGGGTGGTCACAGCAACTGGACCCCTGCAGATGGCTGACATGCACCAGTTGGCAGGGCACGTGGCCAGCAGGCAGGCAGGCAGCAGCAGATGGCAGGTTTGAGTATTCTCGGGGATATGGGGGGCAGGAAAATTGCCTTCTTTGCAGGAGTATGGTCTTCCGTGTGTTGTCGCGTGGCTAGCTTGATACAGAGTGATTTGACATGTGAAAAAACAGCACGTCAGCGTGTAATTCGAGGAAAGGCCCTTAGCGCGTAAGCGCGTCTGTGATGTAACGTGCACGCGGGTGTTTCCCTGGCACGGGTTGAAGGTCTCTGTTAGGCGGAAACCTGTGCAGTTTCCTCTGGGACCACTGCAAAAGATTTAGGACTACAGGTGTTTGGCAGTAAACCCACTTGGTAGCAGTCTGTACCACACAGATTCACTTGGTAGCTGTGGCTGAGCAGTCAGACTTCCCTCAAGAAGAGTTAGGCAGTATGTGGAGTAAACAATATAGGGCAATCTACACAGTAGAACAAGCAAACACGGAACAAGGCTTCGGTGTAAAGATATAAAGGTATTTATTTATAACAACACATCTATGGAAAACACTCTGGCACTAATACAGCAAACAACTTCAATCACAATTACTATACGAAGAAAAAGATCAATCCCCCTAACAATAGTTTGACAAGTCTAGGTTCACCGGCATCACTTATTTGCAGACAGAGGTGTATGCTTTAACCTAGATGGTACTCTAGTATTCGTTTGGACGGGAGAGAAAAATAAGGCAGGTTATGAAGTCAACTCGGTACCAATACTTTTCGGACAAATGCAAGGCAAGTAAGGCAGGGTCTACTGCAGATCACAAAGTTCAGAGGCCAGGCCCACTCGGAGAGAGGCAAGGCGATATGTCCCAAAAAGTGTCTGAGTGGAAATGCGCTTCGAGTCTTTATCGCAAAATTGTTATGGAAAGATTGGACCAGTTCAGAACAACACGTTAAAGAAAGCTTGGAGGCGACCCCATGGAAAGTCGAGGATTAAGACACCTCACTCGATCCGGCAGAAAGGGAAGCCAGGCAGACACAGTACCTTGTTTGTGGAGAGACAGCTCCGGCGGGGGCAGTTGTTCCTGGTGGTGGATGCACGTCGGGTCTTTGCCAAGAGTAGAGATGATCTCGTTGTCGAAGAAAAGTGAAGTCCGGTGCACCACCAGGGAAGAGACCAGCCGCGGAGTGCTCCGTCACAAAGCACCACCTTTTGGTCGCGGTACAGGGGTAGTGGCTATCCGGTTGTCGAGGTGCTCTGCACAGGCAATTCAACCACTGCGTCCTGGAGCGAAGAAAAAGCAAAGGGGACTGGTTGTTCCCACCAGTCAGGGGAAGAGACTCTCCGGCAGGGAGATCTCCTCTGTCGTCGGGAAGTGGTGAGTCGGTTCCGCAGGGCTCCACCGGAGGTGTTGTCGTCGCAGGTCGACTCAGCTTTACCCTCGTCAGATTCTTAGGTCCTGTGGCGACTTCTGAAGATCCAGTCCCAAAAGCCCTGCTTTTATGCAGAAAACCCCCATTCATTCAGCCTAGCTGTCAATCAAAACACGCTAAAGTGGTGAGCGGGGTGGCTCACCACTTGGGCCAATCACACCAGAGTGTGACTGGAGTTGGCAAGGCAACTCAGTCCAGGGTGCCTAAACCCCCTCCGACACCCCTGTGGTAACCCAGACAGAATGGCACCACTTTGGAGGGTCTCTGTACAGAAGCCCGCCAAAAGTGGAACAAAGGGCTCAACCTTTGGTTTAGGAGTCACAGAGACGAACACAGACGCCATTTTAAAAATCGAGTTCTGGCAGAAAATACCATCCGATAGACTTATTTAAGATAAGTAAACCGGTGGTATGTTAGAGATTAACGAGGAAAAGTATCAATCTCCAACAATGGGAAGAATCCCATAGGGTTATATTCGGATTCGAACATAACAAGTAGTTTCCACTGCCACCAGCCAAAACTCGACGAGGGGGGACGGGACAGTGCCCCCTCGAATAACAGACCCAGGAGTAATCGAATTACCCCTACTAGTACGTCCATAATAGGATGGTTTGTGCTAGTTCTGTTAGTAAATGTAGGTCTAGTAAAGCCAATGGTGACTTTACATGCCCGGGGAGACAGTAGACAGTCCCCGGGTATGGGGTCTATGATGGAGGTCCGCTAGGACGCCCCAGTGCTACGGCACGGAGGGTGCAGTGTAACACACATAGCAAAACATATGAGACCCTATGGAGTAAAAGACCCCATAGCCCATAGAACACATTGGCCCTCATTACGACCCTGGCGGAAAGTGACTGACCGGACCGCCACAGCGTAAATAGCGTTTCCGCCATTGCACGATGGAGCAAAGTGCGGCCCATTCCGACCCATCGGGCACGAGCACCACGCCATGGCGGAAGTGCAAAGTCCGCGATGGCGGAAATGACCCCAAAACGGCCCACACCGCCGCCGTACGGCGCCCTAGGTGCAATACCGCCACCCATCATAGCGGACACCGCAGTGAGCGCCAACCGGAAAGTACGGCGACCGTAAATATACGGAAACGGAAGTAAAAACATGGGCCCGGAACGGGAAACAACACCCCGTACACCTATAAAACCACAAAATACACACAACCACTAAAAACACCACCCTGAGACACATCCCAACCCGTCATCCACCTTAGTGAAACCAAGAAAAATGGGAAAAGTAGCGAAGAAAGCGTGCGACCGCAAGCGGCAGGTCCACTTCTCCCGTGAGGAACTCACCGTACTCACAGAGACCCTCCAGGAGAATGCCGCCGCCGTCTTCTCCACGCAAATGACCAGGACGGCACTTGCGAACAAGAAGGCCATATGGGCCCTGGTTGCACAGCGGGTAAGTGCGGTGGGGACCGCACCCCGCAACCCACAGCAATGCAGGAAGCGGTGGGACGACCTGCGGATACGCGTCCATAGCATACTTTCTGCCAACCGCAACATTGCCACAGCCTCCGGGGGAGGGTCGGAATCACCCATCAAGTTGACCCCCTGGGAAGAAATCTGTGCCTCCACCATTGGAATGGAGAGCATAGAGGGAGTCGGAGGGATGGAGAAAGGAGTGCAGACATCCGGAGAATCAGGTAGGTGGCCCAAATAAAACCATGCCAAATCCACAATGTCCAATCATGTGACTCACATGTGTCCACATAGCGCAACAGCAACACATGGCCAGGAGAACGTCCACACACATTGGCCTGATAGCGCACTTTAAAACACACAATAAATACATAAATAAGTAAAAACCCCAAAAACACCCACTACACGTGCAGCAGGCACACCCTAACTGCAGGCTGCCAAACAACTGCACCCTCACTCCACACACAAATGAAAGCACCTCCAAGGCCCCGACCCAAATCACCCTCAGGTACCACCCCAATGCATGTGATACATTGCCATTCCAATTCCCACAGACCCATTAATAACGCTCGCCCTCCTTTACTCCACCACAGGGTCCGATCCAAACGACGAGCTCCAGGACACCCCTACCAGCACACCTGCAAAGAGGGCCAAGACCGACGGCCAAAGACCCTCCACCTCAGCTGCACGCATCAAGACACGGCAGCAGCACATATCAAGTGGCAGCACACAGGAGGGAACATCAACAGGCACCCCAGCAGCCAGCATGCCCACAACAGCACCACCACAGGTCCCCCCAATGGATGCCACAGAAGGTACTGCCTCTGGTGGCAGCAGCACCATAGATGACACCCCATTAATGGCAGCATGCTCCGACACAGAAGACGGGGATGTCGAAGTCAGATCCATCCATGACCTGTCCCAATCCCCCTGTCTGTTCCATCCCGTACACCATGAGGATACCACGCAGGGGCACCCACAAGACGACGACTGGCCATCCCCCACAAGCCCTGTGGCAGGGCAACATGAGGCGAACAGCCCCTCTGTGACACCACCGCAAATGGCCATGGCCCAGCAGAGGCAACAGTCCCTCGACCAGTTAATCGTGCAACAGCAGCAACTGGCCACGCTCCTCAAGGACCATGCCGATGGATGTGGGGGCACTAAGGCAGACATAGAAACATCAACTGAGACACTTAGGGCACAAATGGAGAGTAGCACCGAGAGCCTGAGAGTCCAAATGGAGAGTAGCACCGAGAGCCTGAGAGTCCAAATGGAGAGTAGCACCGAGAGCCTGAGAGTCCAAATGGAGAGAAGCACCGAGAGCCTGAGGGGGGAACTGCATGCGACGTCCAAAGACGTATGTGCCGAACTTGCCGCAGTGCGCCGTGTGCTCACTGAGCTCTCACAAACCCTTAGGGACATGCATGGACGTGAGCAGGCAGAGACATCATCCGTTGCAAGTTCCGTCCAGGGCAGCCCCCAACGTAGATCTGGGAGGAACCTGCGCTCCACAGGCAGGGGTGCCCCTGATACCCGCAGAGGGGGCTTGCAATAGCGACTGCCCACTGACAATGAGCATCTTTGGACACTGGTGTTCGGGGGGGAGGTGGGAGGGTGGAGGGGGTGTGTTGGGCTCACTTGGGTGGCGGGTCGATAGGGTGTTCCACATGATATCACATATGCCATAAACAATGCACGATCAAACAATGAGATGTGTGGACAATGATCTTTGTGTACTAGGCCATCATAGGCGTACAGTCCATATTGTGGATGTACCAGACACACACAGTGCCACGAGTCCCGTGTCCATGTATCAGCCACCAGGCGTGAGTGCTAGAAGCATGCATCTATGAGATGCTGACGAATTTCACGGCCCTCCTGTGCCTCGCAGACTCCTTGAGGTGCTGCCACATCCCCACCCTCATCATGACCATCTTCAGGTGCTTGCAGTTCTGCGTCAGGGGGCATGGGCACATTTCTACGTACGCACATGTTGTGGAGCATGACACATGCCATCACCATCTTTGCAACCTTCTCATGGCGGTACAGGTGTGCCCCGCCAGACCTGCTGAGGCACTGGAAACGAGTCTTCAGTAGGCCGAATGCCTGTTCAATGACTACACGGGTACGTGAGTGGGCATGGTTGTAGTCCTCCTCATGCTGGTCCCGTGGGTTCCGGATTGGTGTGAGGAGCCATCTCTTCAGTGGATATCCGGCATCACCTGTATGTGGACGATAAACAAATTATGTGGAATGCCATTGCTACGTACGCACCCCCCCCCTTCCTGCCAGGTCATTGCCGCATCACATACCCCACATCATCATGCATGAAATGAGACTCACCGAGTAGCCAGGATCTGTTCCCTGCGTGTCGCTCCATGTAGCGTGGTATTGTAGAGTTCCTCAAGACCATAGAATCATGGGTTGATCCAGGGAATCGGGCACAACAATGTGTAATGATCCTGTTGGAGTCACACACCATTTGTACATTCAGTGAATGAAATTGTTTTCGGTTGCGGTACTGGGCCTCCATGGCATGTGGGACGACCAATTCCACATGGGTGCAGTCGATGGCACCAATGCAACCCGGTATGCCGGCAAGTGCATGGAATCCCACTTTTGTGTTGGTAATTTCCTGCTCCGAGCGTGGTAGAGAGATGTAGTCGTCTGCGTGCTGCAGGAGGGCATCGAGCACTTGCAATAGTGTACGTGAGAACAGTGGCTGAGAAATGCCATGCAACTGTCCGACTGTGTGCTGGTAGGTGCCTGTGGCCAGGAAGTGGAGTACAGACACCACCTTCAGTAGGGGTGGGATGGCGGTTGGGCTATCTATCATGCTGACAAGGTCAGCCTGTGTCATGTCCACAATGGCGGCTATGGTGTCCCGGTCCAAACGGTAGAGGGTGTGGATCTGCTCATCAGTGAGGTTGAACGGATGTGCTCGGAGGCGTGGGATTGCGGGCTGCCTGCGTGGTGGTAGTGGCTGTGCTGGCAGCCCTTGCTGGCCCTGCCTTGCCCTCCTCCTCCTCCTGCGTCTCCTCCGTGCGGCCGGTTGTAGTTGGTGTTCGTCTTCTTCTTGGAGTTGGAGTACTTGCAGTGCTATCAGGTCCCCCAGGGCCAACATTGCGAGTCCTGCCGGTAGCATTTCGGAGTGGTTGTGGGAGGAGACTGGGCGTGCAATTTATGTGTTTTCAGGCTGTATGGCCTCCACCTGTGGTGATTCATTCCACCTGTGCAAGCTGCTCTCCCCTTTGGGCGAGCACGTCCCGCACACAACGCTGCAATTCGAGGAATGGCATCTTGCTATTACAATCATGTATTAGTACCCGATGGCCGTGTAACATTGGTTGATATGTTCATTCGGCTATGGTCCCATTGTTTCACATGCATTCTTTGCAGTCGCGAACAGACTTGTGAAGGGTCAGTGGAACGTAGTACTCGAGTAACGGTGGACCCTCATGCATCACTGTACCGAGGTTCACCGACGGGCGGGGCCTCCCATTTGTGAGTGAAGGCAGTTGCCATTTTCACTCACAGCCGCACTAGATGGATTAATTTGTGATTTCAAGCGGCCACAGATGCCTTTTCGACGTGATGTTGCAAATGAGGAATTCGAAGGGCGGCGCTTTCGGTCTTCAGCTAGCGGCGAGGAGATGCCCACAGGTCTGACTGCAAATATAACGTTCTATTGTTCAGTGTCCTTGGGACAGGGGCCATGGCGAGGATGCAATGATTGATATGAATAGTTTGGGATGCGCAATAGCGAAGTGGATGATGAGGCCGGACGTTCCCAAATACATGTTACTTCACAACACTGGAATTACGGGCTGGGGCACAGTGGATTTTGCAGGCTGCATAACGCACAGACTCAATGGAATTCTCACATGTTATGTGAGTATGGAAACAGGCGTTGTCATTACGGGATGAGGGAATGATGAATGGATGCATGGGCAGATGATTTGATACGGTGTTTGCCATGTCCAGGGCTTCTTGGAATCTGTCCGCCTCCCCTGCGCTATGTGATGCAGGGCTGCCATAGTGGGACCATCGTCTATCTGGCCTTGTTGAGCCCTCCCTGTCTCGACGCGCCTTCAGACACTTGTGTCCATGCACGTTACCAATCCCATCTGATGGTTTCTGTTTTCACAGACGCATGCACAGGTACACTCGTTTGTGATGGTGTTTTCACCTCGATATGGATAGTTATGAGTCGCAAGTGGTTTTGGGGTGGTGATGATCCTTTGGAGTGGGCTAGCATGCATATGGCTGTGGATCTAGTGTGATCATTGAAGTGAGTTGTTCGAATGTAGTTCTGATGGCCATTCTTTTCTTTTTCTTTTCTTTTGGTTGACAGGTATCTCCTCCCCTTTTGCCACTGCCATCTGTATGCCACTCCTGCAGATGGGTTTTACTCCCGACACCTGCTGCTTCGTGTTAATCAGTGGAGCAGCATTACGATCTTATGGGGCGATCACCAATGGGCCACATGCCCTTACGCAGTACTAGTGGCTCGGAGCAACATTTCGGCCTTTCAGCTGGACTAGTGCCTCCCTATTGGGACGGACCTGCGGTTCTAGGCGCTTCCATGTTGCCTTTTCGTACGAGAATGTAGCCCCTGTGTACCATGAAGGAACAGGGCGTCACACAAGAAGTAGCTGGTCATTTATTGCGGATGCAGCCCACAATGGTGAAATGTGTTTTGGAGTTCATGGCCTAATGACTGTATGGGCTTGGTGAATTTGTTGTGCATTAAATTTCTATTCTGATATGGGCCGTGTAGCGTTCTTCTTTGCAAGTGATGTGGCATATTCCTATTTGGGGAGCGATGTATTGTGAGGAGATCTGCATTGGGTTCCAGCTTCGGAGTATAGTTGCGTGGTACTGTGCTGGGCGCGTTTGCCTACGAAGCCCAGTGAGGTCAGGGGTGAGGGCTGCCAATATGACTGTTTGGATGATGTCATGCTCAGGGGCGGGGGATTAGGTTTTGTGTAACAGATGCCGGTCAGCCAGGTGGATTGGTGGAATGATGTGATTATCGGAATATTGCTGGTCACAGGTGCCTGTGTTTGCGTGCGTTTCTTGGTGGGAGACTGGGGTCATGTCCATTGGTATAGCTTCTGTATTCGTGCCATCTGTGCCCTGCAGCTCCCATTGGCCCCTCTTGTGATTCTTTTGTTCGTTGGCATGCATGGGTGACTTGTACATTTCACTGGTTGCATTGTGACTTCGTTGCACCTACGGGGAGTTGTACTATGTGGCCAGGGAGCGGTGTACAGGCACTCAGTGGGGCCGTTTACGGTTGCTTCGCGATGCCGTACTTCTCACCATGGCGGAATGGTACTTTCCGCCGTGCTTGATGGCGTTAAGTACATGTCCGCTAGGGTCGGAATTCGCGTACCCTTGCGCCATGGTGCTAATTACGGTTTGGCATGGCGCGCGCGCGTGTACTTGGTGCAGTTAGCGTTGGCGTTCACTACGGTGTCGCTAATGGCATCGTACTTTACGGTGACGGGTCATAGTCGCACCGAGCGCTATTCGATGGCGGTATTGCATTTCCGCCATCGTTTTTCGATTTCCGCCAGGGTCGTAATGAGGGCCATTGACATTCAAAGGAATTACACACATTCATGTCCAAGAGTGGGAGAAAAAGAGTCTCACTCTTGGCAGGATGGAAAAAACAAACTCCAGAAATCCAGCAAAGCTGCTGGGGGACTCAGTAGGTTAGGAAATTCAGCCTAAACAGAGAATTCTCCCTAACATTCGCCCCCCCCAGACTAAGGGACAGGAGGATTTAATCCACTCCTGGATGAATCTCATACCTCTAGTCAATGACATACATCCTAGAGAGACCATCAGCATTTTGGTGGTGACACCCTGACCTGTGCTCAATGGTGAAATCAAACCCTTGCAGGCAGATCGACCATCTCAATAGTTTTGGGTTTTCCCCTTTCATTTGCATTAACCATCTGAAGGGTTGGTGGTCAGTCTGAATGGCAAAAGTAGAACCTTACAAGTACGGCCTAAACTTCTTCAGAGCCCACACGATAGCAAAGCACTCTCTTTCGATTGTTGCCCACCTTGTTTCAGGATCCTTCAGCTTGCGGCTGATGAAGCAAACAGGGTGCTCCCTACCTTTTCCATCCAGTTGACTGAGTACGGCACCTATTCCTACATTTGAAGTATCTGTCTGCACAATGAAGTGTTTGCGGTAATCAGGAGCTCTGAGTACTGGGGCTTGGCAAAGAGCCTTTTTCAGGTTTTCAAAAGCCTGATTGCACTCCTCGTTCCATCAAACCTTTTTAGGAAATTTGGGTGAGGAGATGACATTCAGTGGAGAGGCTATGGTCCGATAGTTCTCAATGAAATTCCTGTAATACTCAGTGAGGCCTAGGAAGGCTCTCACTTGGGTTTGAGTAGTAGGTGTTGTCCAATTTTGCACAGCTTCAACCTTACTGAGCAAATGCCTTATTTCTCCACCTCCTACCTCATGTCCAAGATGGACTACCTTACTCTGTCCAATTTGGCATTTACTCGCCTTTATGGTCAGATTGGCTCGTCCAAGAGCCTGCAAAACATCTCTCAGGTGGGTTACATGTTCCTCCCAGGAATTGCTGAACACTGCTATGTCATCCAGGTATGCCATGCAGAAGTCCTCCATCCCATTCAGAACCTGGTTTACCATCCGTTGAAAAGTAGCAGGTGCATTCTTCAATCCGAAAGGCATTACCTTAAATTGGTATAAGCCACCGGGGGTCAAAAATGCAGTTTTCTCCTTGGCATGGTCTGTCAGGGCTATTTGCCAATAGCCTGACGTCAAGTCAAATGTGCTGAGGAACTTGGCGGCGCCAAGTTTATCCACCAACTCATCTGTTCTTGGCAAAGGGTGGGCATCAGTCTTGGTGACTGCATTAAGAGCTCTATAATCCACGCAGAATCTAAGCTCTTTAGATCCGGCCTTTGGTACTAACACAACTGGGCTAGACCATAGACTAGTAGAGGGCTCTATTACCCCGAGATCAAGCATCTTGCTGACCTCACCTTTGATGTGGGTTTGTACGTGTTCTGACATTTGGTATCCTCTGCTTTTGACTGGCAGACAGTCACCAGTGAGTATGGCATGCTGGCCCCAAGGGGTCAAGCCTGGTGAAAGCGAGAACAGGGAGGCAAACTGATTTAACATGGACTTGCACTCTTCTTGTTGCTCGGGTGTAAGATTGGAGGAGAGATTTACTCCTTCAATTTGTTCGTCCAAATGCAAGCCTCTGAGGAGATCCGTAAGAGCTTCACTCTCTTCTTCTTCCTCGGATGATGCTAGAAGCAACGCTTCTACATCAGGTCGTGAGACATACGCTTTGAGTCGGTTGGTGTGGAAGACGGTCGGAGCCTTCTTGGGATTGCCCAAGTCCACCAGATAGTTAAACTCTCTGAGTTTACCCACAACTCTGAAGAGTCCCATCCATTTGTCTTGCAAGGTCCACTGCCTTGTTGGGATCATAACGAGAACGAGCTGGTCTTGAGCGAACTCAACCATGTTAGCCTTTTGATCGTGCCAGTGCTTGACCAATGCTTGTCCAGCTTTCAAGTTATCGCTTGCTTCTGTCATCATGTGCGACATTCTCCTCCGGAGACCTATCACGTAGTCAGTCACTCTGACTGGCTTGGGGGAAGGAGCACTCTCCAACCACTCCTTAATCAGGGCCAATGGACCTCTGACGGGATGACCATAGAGAAGTTCGAAGGGAGAATAACCTACTCCCTCCTGAGGGACTTCTCTATAAGCAAAGAGAAGGCATGGCAGTAGAAGGTCCCACTTACGCTTAAGGGGTTCCTCTAAAGCACCTATCATGCTCTTCATGGTTCGGTTGAACTGTTCTACCAACCCATTGGTTTGTGGGTGGTAAGCTGTTGAGAACTTGTAAGTAACTCCACAGGTTTTCCACATGGCTTTCATGTAGTCGGACATAAAGCTTGACCCCCTGTCAGAGATTACATCCTTAGGAAACCAGACCCTAGTAAAGATACCAAGGAGGGCCTTAGCCACAGCCGGGGCTGTAACAGTCCTCATAGGAATTGCCTCAGGATACCTAGTAGCATGGTCTACTACAACAAGTATAAACCTGTTGCCTGAGGAGGTTGGAGGATCAAGGGGACAAACAATGTCAATCCCTACTCTCTCAAACGGGACTCCCACAACTGGGAGAGGCACTAAAGGTGCCACATTCTTGGAGCCAACCTTACCAGAGGTCTGGCAGGTGTGGCAGCTCCTGCAGTGTTTTTCTACTTCGGCCCCCATCTTTGGCCAATAGAAGTAGAGAGATAGCCTTTCCTTAGTCTTCTTGAAACTCAAATGACCAGCCAAAGGAATCTCGTGGGCTAACTGCAAGAACTGTGGTCGGTTCACTGTAGAAGAGGCCATCTTCCCAGTGCAACCTGTATTTCCCAGGCTCTTGCCCTTCAGCCTGAGCTTCTGCCTGGTCGCGAAGACCTTTCAGAGTTGGACATTCTCTCTGTCCCTTACTGAAGTCTGCCCTGCTGGGTCCACCTTCTGCCAGTAAAGACTGCAGCTCAGGATGGTCAACAGGATCCAGATCTCCAATGAGTTCCTGGACTTCCATTAGCTCTTCTTCAGAGTCTAATTCTACCACACAGGGTCGTACCTCCCTCTCAGCATCAGCTGGGGGTGGAGTTACGGGTGTAACTTTTGACAACCGCGGGGAAGTCCATGTTGGCTGCACTGAAATGCTGGCTGCTGGTTTCGGGGTAGAAGTCTTAGGTTTCCCTTTCGCTTCTGATTTCTTCGAGACAGCGGCCAACAATTCCAGTGGAGCAGGAGTGATTTCTTTCTTCATCATCTCCGGGAGAGTACCACGCATGGTCCTCTCTCTTGCGGGTCTGGTTAGCTCCTGTAACCGTTTACTAGGAGGTCTGGGAGTATGTGATACAACTCCGAGAGTTTTCAAATCGTTACCCAACAGTACGCGGCCTGGTACCTCACTCTGTATGCTGACAGGTATCTTCACAGTCATGTCGTTACACTGGATGAGAACTGGTAATTGGGGAAGCATCTGCACAGGCCCTCCAGCTAACTTGGTGAGGTGTTTGGGTGCCTTAGCAACATCCTCAGCCTGAAAAAAATGATTTATCCACCACAGTTATGCTGGCCCCAGTGTCCCTACTGGCAGGAGTCTCCTGACCATTCACCTGGACACTGTCCTTATAATACTCTTTAGTATTATCGGGGATAGAATTATAGACATCTAAATTCTGTTGTTCCCACAACCCCAGAGATACTAAAGAAACGCTGGCTGAGACTCCAATGGGTTCATCAGCTAGCAGTAGAAAGTTTCCAGTTGCCATTTGGACTTCCTCCTCTGGAGAGAAGACTAAGGAGACAAGCTGGACCCCTGAAGGTTTACCCTTACATCTGAGATTTCCTTTCACGTGGTCAGTCGAGCCACAAACAAAGCATTTACCAAACGCTTTTTGGAATGGTGGCTTGTTCTGGCCTCCTTCCGGTTTGGCACCAGAAGACACACTATTCTGCTGCAATTTTCCTTGTGGCTTACCCTTCTGGTTTTGTTTGGGCCCTCTTTGGAATTTGAGTTATTCGAATTCTCTTTTGAGTCTTTTTTAGGCTGTTTTCCCTCATCCTTCTTCTGAGTTGCCCCAGAATCCTTATGAGTGGCCCTGTTGGCGACCCTTAAGTCAGCAGCCTTAGCTACCTTCCGGGAATCCAATTCCTTCGAATCAGCCAAGTGCTGTCTGAGCTCAGGAGAACAGGCATCATAAATAGACTCCAACATAAAAAGATTCTTCATACCCTCATAAGTGTTCACTTTGTAACCCTTAATCCATCCCTCTAAGTTTTTCAACCCTTCACTCACCCAGGTAGGCCAAGGGGTACCATCATGCTTTTTGAGGGTTCTAAACCTCTTAAGATACTTGGAAGGGGTCTTCCCAAATCTAGCTATCAAAGCTAGTTTCACACTTTCGTAATCCGTCTTATCCACCTCCCCCAACTCCATTACCACATCAGTCTCAACAGGGGGGAGCCTAGAGAACAACCAGGGAAGTAAATCATTCCTGGTGATGTCCTGGAGCCCATGATTGTACTCAAACAGCTTTAACCAATCCAATACATCCAATCTCGGTTCATATATACCCACTAATTCCTTCGGTATCCGGGGTCTTTTGGGACTGGAGCTCCTAGAGGAACCAGAGGAGAGAGAAGCATTTTCTACAGACAATTTTTTCATCTCTAATTTGTGATTAAGTTCTATTTCCCTGAGCCTTAACTCAGCTTGCTTTTGCTCAGCCTGGGCATTTATCCGTCTGAACTCGAGCTCTTGGTTTCTTTCAGATTGAGCCAAGAACCGTTTGTATTCTAATTTGAGCTTCATTTTTTCAAGTTCAAAATAAGCAGGGTACATGTGGGACCTGGTATGGGCCCTGTAGGTACAGCTGGTAAGGCAGGTAGAGGAGCAGGTGAGACAGTTTCGTTAGCCTCTCCTTCCTCGTCAGCCTCTTTATCACTATCGTCAGAGTTACGATTTAGATCAACACCATCACTGTTATCTACATCTGCTGGAGAAGTTGGTTCCTCTGAACCAGTACCCAGACTTTGGTTTTCCAGCAATCTCGCTATCAGTTCTAACTTCTTGCCTCTTACGGAAAGATTCTCTTGCCTACAGAGAGCTCATAAACCCTCAGTATTTTCACATGACAAGGATTCTTGACTGTAAACTTCCATAGTAGACATGTTTTTGAAAGTTGCTTTTTAGTGCTAATCTTTGTGGTTAGTTATCCTAAAGTGTCCAAAAGCACTCCAAACTGTATACTCAATACAAATCCCACCGCTGTACTGCAGTGTTAGGCGGAAACCTGTGCAGTTCCCTCTAGGACCACTGCAAAAGATTTAGGACTACAGGTGTTTGGCAGTAAACCCACTTGGTAGCAGTCTGTACCACACAGATTCACTTGGTAGCTGTGGCTGAGCAGTCAAACTTCCCTCAAGAATAGTTAGGCAGTATGTGGAGTATACAATATAGGGCAATCTACACAGTAGAACAAGCAAACACGGAACAAGGCTTCGGTGTAAAGATATAAAGGTATTTATTTATAACAACACATCTATGGAAAACACTCTGGCACTAATACGGCAAACAACTTCAATCACAATTACTATACGAAGAAAAAGATCAATCCCCCTAACAATAGTTTGACAAGTCTAGGTTCGCCGGCATCACTTATTTGCAGACAGAGGTGTATGCTTTAACCTAAATGGTACTCTAGTATTCGTTTGGACGGGAGAGAAAAATAAGGCAGGTTATGAAGTCAACTCGGTACCAATACTTTTCGGACAAATGCAAGGCAAGTAAGGCAGGGTCTACTGCAGATCACAAAGTTCAGAGGCCAGGCCCACTCGGAGAGAGGCAAGGCGATATGTCCCAAAAAGTGTCTCAGTGGAAATGCGCTTCAAGTCTTTATCGCAAAATTGTTATGGAAAGATTGGACCAGTTCAGAACAACACGTTAAAGAAAGCTTGGAGGCGACCCCATGGACGCCCCAGTGCTACGGCACGGAGGGTGCAGTGTAACACACATAGCAAAACATATGAGACCCTATATAGTAAAAGACCCCATAGCCCATAGAACACATTGACATTCAAAGGAATTACACACATTCATGTCCAAGAGTGGGAGAAAAAGAGTCTCACTCTTGGCAGGATGGAAAAAACAAACTCCAGAAATCCAGCAAAGCTGCTGGGGGACTCACTAGGTTAGGAAATTCAGCCTAAACAGAGAATTCTCCCTAACAGTCTCACGTCGGTTTCCATTGCTCTGTACGTGCTTTTCGGGGAAAGCGGTGCGTGTGTTTTTCAGACGTTGGGGTTCACACGCGATTACTTCACAGCGGCTACAGTGCATACTTCTTCTTTTGGCGTGGGTGTTGGCTACGCATTCTTCTTCTACATGCAAGGCAGACGGTGAGTCGCACACGCTATTTTTCCTACTGCGGGTCTCCCTGTTAGTCATGTACCCCTGTTTTTCAGGCATACTAGCCTGAGTGTTGATCACGTACACATTTTTTGTGTTCCTGGCTGCCACAGCATACTGCGTGTATTTTTTTACACGCACGTGGGCTACAGGGGTCGCATATCTCTTTTTCTTGCTTTTTTGGGATGCCTGAGCATTGAGTGACAAGTCATTTCTCCTAGCGGGCCACAGAATGGGACATTCATCGTAGCTGTGTATATGTGTTTGTTGTTTGCGTGCACTTTTGTAATGCGTAGGGACGCTACCGCCTGTCTTCGTGTGGTGGATGTGTTTAGAACTGTGAGTGTCTTTGGCTGTGCACGGGTTTCCCCTATTCGATTCCATGAATATGTGTAGTTTGCGTGCCTTTGGGCGTTCCGTGTATTTCCCTGCAGTACTTCCCCAGTTACACCTTATTTTTCAGGCGTTGTTCCCCATTCCGCATGTACCGCCCCGTGTTCTGCCCCCTTTTTGGTGTGTGCGCTGACTTTGTGTGCTTTGGCTGTGCGCGTCGCACACAGTGTTCTGGATTTTGCAATTACGTGTACGCCCATGTGCGCCACGCACGGATTTGGCGCACATCCTGGGGAAAACACGCGCAGGGCCTTCCATGAATTGCATGCTTTTTCACGCTTGCGCCACCTTGCGCCACGAATTTCGACGCACATTTGTTCCATGAATCGGCCCCTTTATGTGGTCAAAACTGATGATATTACTATAAATTCTTATGGGAGCCGCTTTAGATAGTTGCATACAAACACAAACAATGATTCAATACCATGAAACAATTTGACATCCTAAAATTCAAGTCGGTAGCAATCAAAGCTGTTTTACACGTGTCAGAATTTCCCAAAAATGAAATTTGCAGCAAACTTTTCACTGTGCGATAATCACGATAATGGGAGAACTGTATGGATTTGGGAGATAGGTGCAAGAATGGAAAACGGAAATGCGCTTTTAAAATGACAAATGGGATTTCTAACACTAGAGGATGACTATGAACAAAACAAATCCCCACAAGCACACAGCCACTTGATCAGAATGACTGCCTGCCCGGGATTCTCCTTCTTCAGATGAGAAAAAGCTCAGTGCAAAGATCGTTTTAAAAATACTAGCAGAGAAGGAAGGTAGGCGGTATAGGATAGAGAGTTCAGACAATTCAACAATACTCCTAACAACACAAGTTCTGAATACAAGATAGGATGGGTTTAAGCAAGGTACATAGGCTAATGACACAGTTCTATCTATAGATGCTCACTAGATATGTTTTTAAATGGAACCGTCAGGATTCTGGTCTGTCAAGATTCTATTCAGGGAAGGAAATCTGGTTCTGGGACAGACAGCTGGGCACATCGGACTGGACTGGGTCTGCACTCGTCAAGGCGCTCTGGTCAGAGCACGGCACAGGACTGGATCAGATCTGCAAGGCACTCTGGTCACAGCACGGCACAGGACTGGATTGGATCTGACGTTTTTGGTTCTGATGATAACTATTTCAGCAGGCAAGCAGTACAGCGCAGCCCGCTGTACTATGATGCTTCCCCTTAAGGGAATACATATTTACACATGTGCAACCTCTATAACAACCATATATACAGATTGCATATTTTGTACAGCAGCTACTCCTCCAAACCCCGTGGCTGTGGGATCTTGTGTCTGCTTTTCACTGAATTTTGCCCTTTTCATCCGGAACACAATGTCCAATTTATCATCAAATTTCTACAAGTGTGCGTGCCGTTTCCGTCCCAATTATGTCACACGATTTTTCCGCCTCTTGAAATGTGCAGCCAAAATTTAGATTTACAATTCTGTTATTTTTGTGTTTTTGACAATTTTAAGTGCCAAGTTATATGTATTTAAACAAAATGTTCTTTGTGAATGTTCAGCCACATTGGCTGTTTGGGTCCATCTCTTTTTATCTCCCTTCAGTCCAGAAGCATCTTCTCCCTGTTGGCTCTTGGCAGAGTCAATTTACGACGGTCCTCACACCTAGCCTTTCCTGCTTTGCAGCTGTTCATTGTTTCCTTCCCCACTGCAGACCAGGTTCTTCCCCCACCCTAAAATTATCGTTTTAGTGTGATTTTCTGGTGGAGGGAGCTGGTGGGAGAGGCCTTGCCTCTGTGAGGAAAGCTGTTATTCCGGTATGGTAGCTTTAGCCAGCTTATTTTAACTGTTAATTCTGTTGAAATTTCCCTTAACATACAACAAACTTGTGGGATAACATCACAGCTAAATACTTATTCAAGATTTTATATCATGGAATCAAAACATTTACCAGATGGGTTACTCTCAATAACAGGCGTCTTAGATTGCAAACATTTGATTTTAGTTGATACATGTTTAAAGTTTAATCCTGCAGGCCCCTGACAGCTGTCATTCAGGCGGACGAGCATACTGCGGCCAGATTTTGACAGATCCACAGACAGGCCACTTTTTCTGTAGAAATCCCTTGATGTTTTCAGCTTTTCAGGACATTGTATGTTCACAATCATTTCTTATACTAAGAGAATTGTAGCACCCAGCAAGAATTTTGGATGTTTGAGGGTGTTTTGTACCGATATTCTGCAGTTTCAGCAACAAAGAAAAAAGAATTTAAAGCAAGATTTTGGGGTTTCCTTTAGCAAAGCACTGCTTTTCCTTCTGTACTCCATATTCACATGTTGTGTAGACCAGTGGCATGTTCCAGGAGTGAGATCTCTGTTCCACCACTTACAACATGCATGGTAGATTGGGCAGCCATCTTTTTGTGCTTTGCAAAGCGGGATTTTCAGAGGTTTTGGCACGCACAAGGGTTTTGCAGCCATTTTGATGATTCTGGAACCATCAGAACACAGTGATGCCGCATGGCAGAGCATAAGTGGGTTAAGGCATCCCACACAGTCCTGCTTTAGCACTAGCTATTTTAAATAACAATCTTCTACATGGTACAGCCAAGCAACTACTCAAAGAAATAGAGCCTATCCAGAGAAAATATTTTGTAAGTGAAAGCCACATACAAAATGAAATAGATTTACAACAAACTAGCAACTACTGTACAAATAGCAACCTTCTATTAAACACATACAAAAAAGAAATAATAAAGTTTAAAAGTACCTCAGCTGAAGTACCAAACAATGTGTGTGTGTGTTGCTGCAGGACTTCTTATAAAAGTACCACAAAAACTATAGACATAACTTACAAAATAGAAGCCAATTAATATTCAAAATGGTTCCAATTAGCTCTCTACCTTACAACAGAAAACAAATACAACATTACTGACCCCTTAATACTTTGCAATTACTGCACTGCAAAACTTGACAACAATCAAACACCTTCATGTGCTATCACAAATAACTTGGAATTATTCCCACTACCAAAACCCCTGCAACAACTAAATTTCTATGAGAGCATCATAATTCAAACAGTGCACCCATTTCAAGCAATAATACGCCTCCAACCAAAAACAGAAAGATTACCTCCCTCTGAATTAGTCAAAGGCATTTGTGGCAAAGTAGTTTATTTACCATTAGATCTCAAAGAAAATGAACATACTCTAGGAGTGCAACAGCCAATAGATCAATCTTTAATTGTCGTGGTAAATGGCGTACCTACAAAAGACAAAAAAAAATTGGCAACAACTCGTGGATAAGCCCTGCAATATCTAAAAAACAACAATGAATACTACAAAGAAGTTAATATTGAAGAAAACCTGAGAGAAACCATTGAAATAATTTAAGAGTCACCAGAAACTGATGTCATCAATGACATTTGTGATGTCATCTTTGATGTCCTGGGTGTTAGTGTTAGCAGTTCACGGTGGCGCGAGTTATGGTTGCTTATCTTACCATAACTGCCGAATTTCAGGGGTTTTTCGGTTTTACTTTGAACTATAACGTCCCTTTAACAAAGTTTTTTCACTGAATATCATAGGTTTTTAGTAGCGCAACTTAACCATAACGTCCCTTTAACAAATTGTTTTCACTGAATATATATATATATATATGTGTTCACAAGCTTCTCCCCTCCTAAGTGCCAGCCAAATTTAAGATTATTACGCTACCTGCCTCCCAGGATAATTACCTTTGTCTTACTTTGGTTTATCTTTAACTCATCCGTTATTGCATACTTTTCCGGACTAAACAAATATCTTTGTAACCCCAAAGGTGTTTGAGCCATTGAGCCATTAAAGTTGTGTCGTCCGCGTAGCACACATGAATTATTGGTAAGCCTGCCAACTTAGGTGGGAAGTTATAAGATTCCTGGAATTTTTTTTTAAGTCACTCACATACAAGTTATATAACGTGGGAGCAAGTACAGATCCTTGTTTCAAACCGAGGTTTGTGTCAATTAACTTTGTCTGAGTGCCCGCCTGTTAAGTTCTAACTGTGACAGTCGTATCAGTATACAATGCCCTTATAAAATAAAGGAGTGTCTGGTCTATTCCCCAAGATATTAACTTCTCCCATATGCGTATGCTGTTTACACTGTCAAATGCGCATGTGTAATCCATGTAGCACACATAAAGTCAACTACCTGGTGTTTTCTGTACCTCAGCAAGTACAAGTTGCATAGCCCAAATACAATGAGTCGTACTTTAAACACTACGGAATCCCGTCTGAGTGAGGTCTAGCAAGCCTTGCTCCTGACAGCATTTCTTAAGCTGTTTCAATAAGAGTTTTGCCAAAGATTTACTACCGCTGTCTAACATCGCCAATAATCTGAAATCCTTTGGGTCTGATCTTGGACCCTTTTTCTTGAAAGGTATAAGCACAGAGGTTTGCCAGCTCGCTGGTATTATGGCACTCTCTATAATGACTTAAAATCCATGGCAAAAAAATGTCACCCATAAGTGCAGATTTTTTTTAATGACACTAGTTGGAAGTTTTTTTCGGGCCCTGGAAATCTAGATGCTTTAGATTCATAATAAAGTAATAAACATCATCCTGAACAAAACGTATTTCACCCAATACATCACTGCCTTTGCTGTTACACGTTTTCTCTACATGTTTCAACTCCTTCCAATAGGTTTTTATAATATGTTGTGCCCATGTGGCCTCCAATATGTTTGTGATTTCCTGAGGTTCCCCTTACACTATACCTTACACTATATACGAATACTGCATGTACCAAAAGGTCTTAGAATCGTTTTCCCTCATTAACTTGTAAGCCATCTTCCAACTTGCAGAATTCTTATTTAGCCTATATTGCTTCAAATATGTTTTGTATTTGTGAGTTAGATATTTCAACGATATTTTTCTTCGCCTCATATGATAAAGATCTACAGGGTAATTCATGGAAATTCTTACAAAAGTGGCGCAGGCGGCTGGCGCACAGTATTCCCATGCGATAGACTGTGGCAGCCGCATGCGATAAAATCCATTTCAGCGCACAGTGTATTCATGGATTTTAGCCTCCAAAACCAGCCGTGGCGCAGATGGGCGCAGCGACCCTGCAGCACCGCCAGTTACGCCCCCAAGAAACCCCTCGCGCAAGGAAAAGGCATCAAAATCCCCAATCCAGCGCAAAGGTCTGCGCCAACTCAAAACCAGTTTACCGGACTGCCAAACAGCAAACGCCAAGCGGGGAACGTGTATTACGGGTTTCGCGGTAATTTCCACACGTGAAAGGGCCTGTGCGAGTGGGGTACGTGTATTCCAGGGGTTCGCGGGAAGTTTCACACGCGATTGGCCTGGGTACGTGTATTTCAGGGGTGCGCGGGAAGTTTCACACGCGAATGGGCTGGGTATGTGTATTTCAGGGGTGCGTGGGAAGTTTCACACGTGATTGGCCTGGGTACGTGTATTTCAGGGGTGCGCGGGAAGTTTCACACACAAATGGGCTGGGTACGTGTATTTCAGGGGTGCGCAGGAAGTTTCACACGCGAATGGGCTGGGTACTTGTATTCCAGGGGTTCGCGGGAAGTTTCACACGCGAATGGCCTGGGTACGTGTATTTCAGGGGTGCGTGGGAAGTTTCACACGCGAATGGGCTGGGTACGTGTATTTCAGGGGTGCACGGGAAGTTTCACACGCAAATGGGCTGGGTACGTGTATTCCAGGGGTGCGCGGGAAGTTTCACACGTGAATGGGCTGGGTATGTGTATTTCAGGGGTGAGCGGGAAGTGTCACACACGAATGGGCTGGGTACGTGTATTTCAGGGGTGCGCAGGAAGTTTCACACGCGAATGGGCTGGGTACGTGTATTACAGGGTTGCCGGGGAGTCCTACACGTGAATTGGCAGTGTGGGTCCTCCCGGGTGTTCCCAATACACCCTCCACGGCCCCTGCAGGCAGCCCACACCACAGGGCACTACCCTGCATCCCTGGTCTTGTCCCGCAGGCAGCCCATCCACCATGGGCATGCCCCCCAGCAAAGCCACATGTCACCTTGCACTACTGGTCACCAACTCATGTCCCCCTGCACCCCCACCCCCAGCAGTCAAGGGCACCTGCCAGCAGGCCCCCACACATGTCCCACTCATGTCCCCCTGCACCCCCCCCCAGCAGTCAGGGGCACCTGCCAGCAGGCCCCCACACATGTCCCACTCATGTCCCCCTGCACCCCCCGCAGCAGTCAGGGGCACCTGCCAGCAGGCCCCCACACATGTCCCCTTGCCCCCAGGTCATGACGATCCTAAATCATGGCCCTTATGGCCAGCCTACCCAGCACAAAGACCCAACCAAGTATTGCATCCACCCACATAGAAAAGGCAATTACATGATACAACCCCAATGGCAAGTATGTAAATGAACACATGTCCGTCACACACACACAATGGGTGCAAGTGAATGTCAAAACACAAATCATGACATGCATGAAACCAATGAGATAATACCACAAATGGACGTATTAAAAAATATATATTAAAGATAACATGGACGTAAATCAAATCAAACACACAACAATGGGAATAACAAAAGAAATGGTCCATGTCTGGTAAAAAATGAAAAACAAGAAATCATAAGCCAAAGAAATCCAAATAGGAATGGTGTCCAAAGTCACAGTCGAAATAATAAAATGCAAGGTTGAAAACAAAGTAAAAACCATTGCTCCATGGTGAACACAAATTTTTTTTAAAAAAAAGATGAATCCAATGTAGAACTATGTACAATCGAAGAATCCAGGGTCCATGAGCCCAACTCAATAAATGAAACCTACCAAATACTACTACCTAATAAAAAAACTGTATACAAAAATGTGGTTCAGTGTTCAAGCGGTCCAAAATAAAGAAAAAACGAAAGGAAACCTAACACTAACTAACTAACCATTAACAAGGGCAGCTGGGAAAGTCCAACGGCTCACTCGTTGATGTCCCAGGCCAGGGCATCATCGAACTCCTGCTCAATGTCCTGGAGGCGGTCCTCTTCCATGGCCCCGAGGGTTTGCAGGGACGATGACATCTGGATCTCCAGGGCCCTGCGAATGGCCTCGAGGCACTCGGCCCGCCTCAGGGCCCTTCGCATGGAGTTCTCCGCCCTGACCATCGTGAGCCGTGCCTCTTTTGCCCGCTGCCGCTCCGCATCTATCGCATGGCCCAACCGCTGCCACAGGGAAGAAACTTCTCGTCCAGGGTCCTCCTGCCCTCCGTTCGTTGCCTGCCCCTCCGATGATGAAGGCCCCGAGCCATCATGGCTCCCACCTTGTTGCTGCTGCTGCTGTGCCGCTGCCTGTGCCCTGGCTCTTGCTGCCTGCACATCCTCCTCCAGCTGGGGTGCAGTTGTTGATGTGGCCACCCCTGCTGGACGTACGACTGCCGACTGTGGCAGGGATGTGTCCTCCACCAGCCTGGCCGCAGGGTCAGAGGCAGCTCCACAGGGTACCCAGGTGATACATGGGTGGGAAGATGGCATGGAGGACGACTGGGGCATAGGGGGTTCAGTTGAGGGGGGTCGGAACAAGGTCCAGAAAATGGAGGAATCCGGCCCTGGTGAGCTGTACCAGTGGGTCAACGCGGTCAACGAGCCATGCGATAAGACATGCAGTCTCCTCATGAAAAGACTGCAGGTCAGCTCACATGGCCCGTTGATGCAACGCCACCCCACCCAGGACAGGCTCAACCCGGTGCCGGATAGCACTGTACGCAGGGAGAGGAAGGCCAGTTGGTGTAAGCCAATCCCCTCCCTGAGAACGGGTCTGGACGTAGGCATCCCTGCTGGTGCAAGATGATGCAGTGACAGGATCAGGGACAGGATTGCACACAGGCACCTCCGCGACAGCCTGTGCTGCCTCCTGTCCCTTCCCCTGCACTGCACCACTAGCACCAGTGGAATCTCCACTTCCAGACCCCATCTCTGTCCCTTGCACGGCCTCCTCCTCCACCAAATCCCCCACCAACCTGGATGACTCCGTGCCATCTTCCTCCGTCAGACACTGTGGGGTCTCAGCTGCCCCTTCTGCTGCCGAGGAGTCCAACTCCGACCTCCGCCTCTTGGACCTCCCCTCGGCAGCTGCAACCTGGGATGCGGCACCGGACTCCTCATTCCCCGACGAGATGACAACCTGGGAGGGGAGCCGGGCCTTGCATCTCCGGCTGGCGGTGCGATCCCTGCCGCTGTGCTTCACAGCACCCTCTCCGCCCTCTTCATCAGTTGACGCTGCAGACAGGGAGAGATAGGAGACAGGCATCAGGGCACTGTACAATGGACTCATGCACACATGACAGTTGCACACGAGTGTCATTGTCAAACTTCAGACATGGCATCACAATCCCCAACACACATGTCATTTAAACTCACACACATGAGCTATTCCACAGCCATATTGCAACAGCCAGCACCATCCATTCACACACAAACAGCATGAGCAGCCAAAGGTGAGCCTGACATCACATGAAATACAAGGAGTGCACTAGCCACGCACACACGCCACCACACTCACATGCATGTGTACACCTCCTACGACTGTCGCAGTGATGAGATTTGCACCCATGTGACATCTGGCAATCAGTCTTCTACACATCAGTGTCCCAGGCATCCATGTTGCATCACTGGTGCACCCTTGTCAAATACACACACATGCACATGCACACGGTGCAGGCACATGCAGCTGGAACTGACATCCATGTGTGACACCACAACCATCCCAACTTACATACACAGTCATCCAAACATGTGTGCCCACACATCAGCATTTTGCATGCAAGCTCACACACACATGCACCATCCATGTGTCACACATGACAGGCCTCGCATGTGTCAGCCTCACGCCCTGTACATACATGGCCCGACAAAAACACATGTGCAACCTGCACACTACTGGCACACCACCACACGCACAGCATACAATCAGTATGCATGTACACTTACCTCTCGACTCCAGACGGGTCTGCCTCCCAAGGACCTGGACGTGGAGCACTGGGGATATGCATTCCAGGAACCTCATCTGATCTTACGGCAGGTGGCCCCGGTGCCCCTTAGCATCCGCTGCCTTCAGGAGGCGCCGGGCCTTGCTGAGGGTCCTGCACCTGAAGTCCTCCCAGCGCTTCTTGACATGATGGAATAGGCGGACTGCCACCCCCTCCGCGTTGATGGCAGTCACAATGTCCGTCCAGATCCGGGTCCGTCCTTCCTTGTCGGCGTGTGAACTTTCGTAGAGGGCATCATACTGCTCCAGGACTTGCTCCACCAGGACACCAACTTCGGTGGCAGTGAAGCTGGTGGCCCTCTGACTCTCTGGCTGGGGATTGCCAGTGGTGCCAGATGGTGTAGTGCCCGACATGGCAACCCCAGAGGCAGGAGTGGGTGGGCAGCAGGGTCCTGGGACTGGGTTGTGGGGCGAGATGGTACTCCAGTCGGGAGTCTTCGGTTCCAGCAGGGGTGGTCACAGCAACTGCACCCCTGGCTGATGTGCAGGCAGCAAATAGCAGGGCACGTGGGCAGCAGGCAGGCAGGCAGGCAGCAGCAGATGGCAGGTGGGAGCGTGCTTGGGGCTCTGGGGGGCAGTAATTCGGCCTTCTGGGCGGGAGCATGGTCTTCCGTGTGCTTACGCATGGCCAGCTTGATACGGAGTGATTTGGCACGTGAAAATCTTGCACGTCAGCGTGTAACTCTAGGAAAGGCCATTAGCGCGTAAGCGCGTCAGCACGCGTACGTGATTTCATTGGACCAAAGGCCCTTAGCGCGTAAGCGCGTCTGTGATGTGTGCGTGCGGGCGTTTCCATGAACACAGGTGCATGTTACACGTCCAAGAACTGCACGTCCGAGTGTCAGCTCGTGTAATTGGAGGTTAGGGCCTTAGCACGTATACGCGGAAGTGACATTGGATGTGTGGGCCGGTTCAAAAGGCAAATGTAGGACGTAATTTCCTTGTACGTGCTTTTCGTGGAGAGCCAGTGGGTGAATTCTGTACTTCTTGTCGGTTCACAAGCGATTTACTTCACAGCGTTTCTAGTTCGTACTCCCTGTTACCTCTGACAGCTTTTTTCTGATTTTCTGTTGGGCCTGTTTCCTCAAACAGCGTTCACTTCTTCTTTTGTCCTGTCTCCTCAGACAGCGTACAATTCTTCTTTTGGCGGGGGTGAGTCGCGCACGTATTTACCAACTGTGCTTGCCCCGTGTGTCGCGTACCCCTTCAGTGGTCATTGTATGCTGCTTGTAACACGCGTACGTTCATTTTTGTGTTTCTGGGTGCCACAGCGTAGTGCGGGTTCATTTTTCCACGCACAAGGACTACGAGGGGTTGCGTGCACGTTATATTCTGTTTTTGGGGTGCCTGTGCATTGCGTGACCCATCATCTTTCCCCAGGGGTCACATACAGCCTTGCTAGTGCACTAGGGTACGAATTCCATCTAGTACCCTACCCCTTTGACACCCAATTGCCCAGGACAATAGTTTACTGCAACTCCCATACGCACCACAACATCAGTGCCATGGTTGGGAGGCGACCAAGCGGTAATGGTGGCAAAGGTGGCCGAGCCTCAAGAGGTGGACGTGGTGGGCGCGGTAGGGGACGTGGCCGGGATTTGCAGGGTACCCTTAGCCCCCCATGTGTGGAGGACCAGTCAGGGACACCCATGCTCCCCCCCATAGTTGAGGGAAACGTGGCTGACACCATCTCTGATCAGCCCTTGTTGGACCCGCCCATTGTGGCACCTGACCTGGCAGAGGGTGATTCCCAGGCTGACTTCCAGGTCGCCAAGTGTTAGGGAGAATTCTCTGTTTAGGCTGAATTTCCTAACCTAGTGAGTCCCCCAGCAGCTTTGCTGGATTTTTTGGGGTTTATTTTTTTCTCCTGCCAAGAGTGAGACTCTTTTACCCTCACTCTTGGACATGATTTGAGTGTGTTCATTTGACTCTAGATGTGTTTAATGGGCTATGGGGCCTTTTACTCTATAGGGCTTCATGTGTTTTTGTGATGTGTGTTACACAGCACCCTCAGTGCAGTAACACAGAGGTGTCATAGTGACCCCCCAGTATAGACTCCATACCCTGGGACTGACTACTGTCTCCCAGGGCATGTAACGTCACCATTGACTTTACTAGTCTTGAAATCTGAACAGAACCAGTACAAACCATCATATTGTCGATGTACTGGCCAGGGCAATTCGATTGCCCCGGGGTCTGTTAGTCGAGGGGGCACGTCTCCGTCCCCCCTGATCGTGTTTTGGCTGGTGGCAGTGGATACTACTTTTTATATTCAACCGCGAATATTTCTCTATGGGATTTTCCCATTGTTCGAGGCTACTATATTTATTTATTTAATTACGATAGCCTCGAGCATACCGCCGGTTTATTTATTTATTATTAATTCTCCGGTTGGTATTTTTTGCCAGAACCCGGTTCTAAAATGGCGTTTGTGTTCTCTTCTGTGACTCCATCCGAAGTCGAGCCCTTTGTTCCACTTTTTGGCAGGCTTCTCCACAGAAGCCCTCCAAAGTGGTGCCACTCTGTCTGGGGTACTTAGGAGAGGTGAAGGGGGATTTAGGCACC
The DNA here is from genome assembly GCF_040938575.1 of Ambystoma mexicanum. Classification (NCBI taxonomy): domain Eukaryota; kingdom Metazoa; phylum Chordata; class Amphibia; order Caudata; family Ambystomatidae; genus Ambystoma; species Ambystoma mexicanum. The sequence goes on from NC_090934.1 coordinate 528,505,648, forward strand.
CTGGACTGAGTTGCCTAGGCAACTCAAGTCGCACTCCTTCCTGATTGGCCCAAGTGGTGAGCCGGCCGGCTCACCACTTAGCATGTTTGAGTGACAGCTAGGCTGGGTGAATGTGGGTTTTCTGCATAAAAGCAGGGCTTTGGGGACTGGAACTTCAGAAGTTGCCAGAGGACCTAAGAATCCGACGAGGGAGAAGCTGAGCCAACCTGCCACGACGACACCACCGGTGGAGCCCTGCTGGACCGTCTCACCACTTTTCCCAACGACAGAGGAGATCTCCCGCCGAAGAGTCTTCTTCCTTTGACTGGTGGGGATAACCAGTTTCACCGTCTTTTCGCCTTCCCGACGCATCTCGTGGCTGCCTTGCCTGTGCCAAGCACCCTGGCAACCGGAATACCACGTTTTACCACGACCGCAAAATAAAGGGTAATACCTTTAACCAGAAAACTCTGCGGCTGGTTTCTTCCCTGGCAGTGCAATGACATTTATATTTCCTCCAAGTCAAGATCGTCGCTTCCCCTGGATGATGCCGAGACTTGCACCCGCTGCCAGGAACAACTACTACCGCTGGAGGATCCTTCCCACTTAAGGTACCGTGTTCCGCCTGGCTTCCCTTGCCACCGACTGTACGGGGTAGATTTAGCCCCTGGCTTTCGAACCTGGGTTAACCTGGGACACCCTGGCTAAACTTTTCTGAGCCTCTCTAAACTCTTTTCAAACGCTCTGCAAGACTTTCAAAGCCTAGTGTAACTGTGTGATCTTGGGCACATTTGTGCTCCGCTCTCTCTAAGAGTGGGCCCAGCCTATGGACTTTGGCTCACAAGTGACTTTTGCCCTTCTGCCTTGCTAAAAGTGTTCCTAAATCTTAGAGTGGTGTATCTTCACATATTCTGCCTTTTTCCCTCCATTTTTCATGAACTTATTGGAGTGCCATCTATAGTTAAGCGCTCACCTCTGTCTGGAAATAAGTGGTGTTAACTAAGACTTGTCTGATAAGGAATAAGGGTTGTATATATAATAATAGTAACTGTGTTTAGAGTGTTTTACAAATAAGAGTGCTGGAGTGTTTCAAACAGTGTGTGTTTAAATAAATAATTATATACTTTGATACCAAAGCTCTGGTCAGTGTTTGCTTGTGCTATTGTATCTGAGTGCCTATTGTGTATATTTTGCATACTGCCTAACTCTTCTTGAGGGAAGCCTGACTGCTCAGCCACCGCTACCAGGTAAATCTGGGTGGTACAGACTGCTACCAAGTGGGTTTACTGCTAACACCTGTAGTCCTAAATCTTTTGCAGTGTTCCCAAAGGGAACTGCACAGGTTTCTGCCTAACACTGGTGGCAGCGGGTGGGATTTGTATTGAGTATACATTTTAGTGTGCTTTAGGATACCTTAGTGCAACTAACCACAAAGCTTAGCACTGAAAAAGTAATCTTTCTAACATGTTAACTACGGATAGTTATAGTCAAGAGTCCCTTGCTACAAAAACTGCTGATTGTTTAAGAGTTCTCTGTAAGCATAAGAATCTCCTGACTAGAGGCAAGAAAATTGAGCTAATAGAAAGGTTGTTAGCTAACCAAAGCCTGGATGATGGTTCAGAAGAACCTAGCACTCCAGCAACTGTAGATAACAGTATTGAGATTGAAACTGAACAAAATGTTGATGATCTTGAGGAAGAGTCAGAAGAGGAGGGTGAGGCTGCTGTGACTGTCACCTCTAGGCCTCTGTCTGCTCTACCTGCTGTACCTACTGGACCTTTACCAGGTCCCACATTTAGTCCTCAATACTTTGAACTGGAGAGAATTAAACTAGAATTGGAGTATAAGAAACTTAATGCTCAAACTGAAAGAAGAACTAAGGCTAGGGAAATGGAGCTCAAGCATGAGCTAGAAATGAAGAAATTGTCTGTTGAAAATGCTTCTCTCTCTGGCTCCTCTAGAAGTTCCAGTCCTAAAAGACCCCAGATGCCTGAAGAATTGGTTGGTATGTATGAGCCTAAGTTGGATGTGTTGCATTGGTTGTCTCTGTTTGAATATAATCATGGGCTCCAGAACATCACAGGAAATGACTTAGTCACCGGGTTGTTCTCTAGGCTTCCCCCTGTTGCAACTGATGTGGTAATGGAGTTGGGGGAGGAGGATAGGAAAGAGTATGAATGTGTGAAACTAACTTTGATAGCTAGATTTGGGAAGACCCCTTCCCAGTATCTTAAGAGGTTTAGAACCCTCAAAAGCATGATGGTACCCCTTGGGCTACCTGGGTGAGTGAAGGGTTGAAAAACTTAGAGGGATGGATTAAGGGTTACAAGGTGAACACTTATGAAGGTATGAACAATCTTTTTATGTTGGAGTCAATTTATGATGCCTGCTCTCCTGAGCTCAGACAGCACTTGGCTGATTCAAAGGAATTAGATTCCAGAAAGCTGGCTAAGGCTGCTGACTTGTGGGTTGCCAACAGGGCCACTCACAAGGATTCAGGGGTCACTCAGAAAAAGGATGAGGGAAAGCAGCCACCTAAAGTGAATCCAGAGAATTCTAATACCTCCCATACCAAAGAGGGCCACAAACAACAAAATAACCAGGGTAAGCCCCAGGGTAAACCGAACCAGGCTAGTGTACCTTCTGGTCAACAACCAGAAGGAGGTCAGAACAAGCCACCCTTTCAGATGGCATTTGGACAATGTTATATCTGTAAGGCTACTGACCATATCAAAGGGGATCCCAGATGCAAGGGTAAACCTGCAGGGATCAGCACAGTCTCCTTAGCCTTCACTCCTGAGGATGAAGTACAGATGGCTCGTGCTCACTTTGAAGCTTTTGCTGAAGAACCCTTGGGTCTTCAAGCAACTGTGTCTGCAGAGTCCATGGATCTGGTTAAGTCCCAGAATAGGGTTGTGTATAACTCCCTACCTGCAAACTCTAAAGTTTATCACATGCACAGTGTTCTTGTTAATGGCCAGGATACTCCTGCCAGGAGAGACACTGGGGCCGGCAGAACAGTAGTGGATGAAAGCTTCTTTCAACCTGAGGATGTGGCATTAGCACCCAAAGGTCCCACTAAGATGTCTGGAGGCCCTGTCCAAATGGTTCCTATTCTACCAGCCCTCATTCAGTGTAACAACATGACAGTGAGGATCCCTGTCAGTGTGCAGACTGAGGTGCCTGGGAAGGTCCTGTTGGGGAATGACCTGAGAACTCTAGGAGTAGTGTCACATACCCCCAGGCCTCCCAGTATGGAGAACCAGAACCTAACCAAATTGGCTAGAGAGGCCACCTTAAGGGACCACTCTAAGCCTGTGGGAACCTCTACTGAGACCCCCACTACAAGCCCTGGTGTTAGTAAGTTGACCTATAACCCAGGCACATTTCAGGCTAGTACATTAGGGAAATTGGAGCCCCAACCAAGCTCCATCATTGTTCCCCCAGTTACAGAGTCTGTGACCCCCCCCTGCTTCTGAGGAAGAGGAGGATAGACCTACTGGACCCTTACCTAGGCCTGAGAGAACTGGTAATTCTCAATGCTGGTGGAAAACCAGGAAAGAAAAGTCTAAGGCCAAAAACCCTCAGACTGTTGGACCTTCTACTGAAGACCCCAACTCAAATCCTAATATTAGGGGGGAAACTCCTAAAGTAGGTAAGGTCAGATCTAAGAGGAAGGGGAAGCCGGTACATTGTATAACCCTAACCCCTCCAACCAATAGGCCTAAGACCCAACCTGCTCCCACAAGAGAGGTGGTGAGGAACCTTGGAGGCCCCTCTAGATCTAAGGGAATCGTTTATAAGGACCCCTTGAAAAAGCCTAACACAGGTTCAGAAGTTGTAACAACTTCTGAGGGACTGGTCAACCAGATCCCTTATAACTTTAAAAAGACTGATGTTCCTCAAAGGGTTTGTAGGTCATATAGCTTACAAAGGAAAACCTTTGATTTGACCATAGGACATAGGCCAAGGTGTCACCATCAAAATGCTGATGGACTCTCTAGGATGTATGTCATCGACTAGAGGTATGAGGTTCATCCAGGAGTTTATTAAATCCTCCTGTCCCTTAGTCTGGGGGAGGGGGGCGAGTGTTAGGGAGAATTCTCTGTTTAGGCTGAATTTCCTAACCTAGTGAGTCCCCCAGCAGCTTTGCTGGATTTTTTGGGGTTTATTTTTTTCTCCTGGCAAGAGTGAGACACTTTTACCCTCACTCTTGGACATGATTTGAGTGTGTTCCCTTGACTCTAGATGTGTTTAATGGGCTGTGGGGTCTTTTACTCCATAGGGCTTCATGTGTTTTTGTGATGTGTGTTACACAGCACCCTCAGTGTAGTAACACAGGGGTGTCATAGTGACCCCCCAGTATAGACTCCATACCCTGGGACTGACTACTGTCTCCCAGGGCATGTAAAGTCACCATTGACTTTACTAGTCTTGAATTCTGAACAGAACCAGTACAAACCATCATATTGTGGTAGTACTGGCCGGGGCAATTCGATTGCCCCGGGGTCTGTTGTTCGAGGGGGCACGTCTCCATCCCCCCTGATCGAGTTTTGGCTGGTGGCAGTGGATACTACTTTTTATATTCAACCGCAAATATTTCTCTATGGGATTTTCCCATTGTTCGAGGCTACTATCTTTACTTATTTAATTACGATAGCCTCGAACATACCGCCGGTTTATTTATTTATTATTAATTCTCCGGTTGGTATTTTTTGCCAGAACTCGGTTCTAAAATGGCGTTTGTGTTCTCTTCTGTGACTCCAACCCAAGTCGAGCCCTTTGTTCCACTTTTTGGCGGGCTTCTCCACAGAAGCCCTCCAAAGTGGTGCCACTCTGTCTGGGGTACTTAGGAGGGGTGGAGGGGGATTTAGCCACCCTGGACTGAGTTACCCAGGCAACTCAAGTCGCACTCCGTCCTGATTGTCCCAAGTGGTGAGCCGGCCGGCTCACCACTTAGCATGTTTGAGTGACAGCTAGGCTGAGTGAATGGGGTTTTTTGGCATAAAAGCAGGGCTTTGGGGACTGGAACTTCAGAAGTCGCCACAGGACCTAAGAATCCAATGAGGGAGAAGCTGAGCCGACCTGCCACGATGACACCACCGGTGGAGCCCTGCTGGACCGTCTCACCACTTTTCCCAACGACAGAGGAGATCTCCCGCCGGAGAGTCTTCTTCCTTTGACTGGTGGGGATAACCAGTTTCAACGTCTTTTCGCCTTCCCGACGCATCTCGTGGCCGCCTTGCCTGTGCCAAGCACCCCGGCAACCGGAATACCACGTTTTACCACAACCGCGAAATAAAGGGTAATACCTTTAACCGGAAAACTCTGCGGCTGGTTTCTTCCCTGGCAGTGCAACAACCTTCATCTTTCCTCCAAGTCGAGATCTTCTCTTCCCCTGGACGACGCTGAGACGTGCACCCGCTGCCAGGAACAACTGCCACCGCTGGAGGATCCTTCCCACTTAAGGTACCGTGTTCCGCCTGGCTTCCCTTGCCACCGACTATACGGGGTAGATTTAGACCCCGGCTTTCGAACCTGGGTTAGCCTGGGACACCCTGGCTAAACTTTTCTGAGCCTCTCTACACTCTTTTCGAACGCTCTGCAAGACTTTCAAAGTCTAGTGTAACTGTGTGATCTTGGGCGCATTTGTGCTCTGCTCTCTCTAAGAGTGGGCCCAGCCTATGGACTTTGGCTCACAAGTGACCTTTGCTCTTCTGCCTTGCTAAAAGTGTTCCTAAATCTTAGAGTGGTGTATCTTCACATATTGTGCGTTTTTCCCTCCCTTTTTCATGAACTTATTGGAGTGCCATCTATAGTTAAGCGCTCACCTCTGTCTGGAAATAAGTGGTGTTAATTAAGACTTGTCTGATAAGGAATAAGGGTTGTATATATCATAATAGTAACTGTGTTTAGAGTGTTTTACAAATAAGAGTGCTGGAGTGTTTCAAACAGTGTGTGTTTAAATAAATAATTATATACTTTGATACCAAAGCTCTGGTCAGTGTTTGCTTGTGCTATTGTATCTGAGTGCCTATTGTGTATACTGTGCATACTGCCTAACTCTTCTTGAGGGAAGCCTGCCTGCTCAGCCACAACTACCAGGTAAATCTGGGTGGTACAGACTGCTACCAAGTGGGTTTACTGCTAACACCTGTAGTCCTAATTTTTTTGCAGTGTTCCCAAAGGGAATTGCACAGGTTTCTGCCTAACACCAAGTCTAGGCCACGTGTGGCGGTGCAAGTTGGTGTCACCAGGCCACGTGCATCAGGGGCAGCTTTGTCATCTGCTGCCCCAAGTAGGCAGGGTGGGGAGGCTGCAGGGGCAGCTGCAGCTCCATCCACCCCAGCTCTGACTCTCCCAGCCAGGGCAGTGTTGGTCCCAGTCCATCTTGATAACGTTACCCCAGACTACGTAACACTTCAGCCAATTCCTGCACCAAGTCCCATGCTCAGTGTGCATTCCCACACTCCAACTACCCAGTCCACCGGTGCTCCTGCCCCTAGTGGCCAGAGCGGCATAGGCCACTCAGGATCCCCACCACCTTCCAAAAAAAAGAGGAAGAGTGCTCGTCCACTACAGGCTGATACCCGAGACACGGCTATGCAGTCCGGCACGCAAAGGAAGCCTAGCTTCAATGAAGCCAAACGTGATGCACTTGTGCAGTATGTGTCTGCACACGACAGCAAAATGTTGATCACTTCAGGGTGCAAGACCACACCTGCCCGACGTCAAGCACACTGGCAGACCGTCGCGGACATCATAAGTGCCCTTGGATCAGTGAGGCGCACAGCTGGTGAGTGCTACAAGTGCTGGAATAACCTTAAGCGCAGGGCAAAGAAAAAGCTGGCCTCAAGTCATGCCGCTACTCTGGTGACTGGAGGTGGGTCTCCACAAGAGGACATTGAACTCACTGTACATGTTGCTGGGACCTACGTCACAGAGGAACAATTCCAAGGTGTGGGAGATCTGCCAGATTACGAGTCATTGTCCAGTGAGTGCACATGCATGTGTGTGTGATCCATGTGTATGTTTTTGTGTGTGAGGGGTTCTGATTGAGTGTCAGGTGAGGGTGTGTGTACCTGAGTGGTTTGGGTCACCCATGTGCTTCATCCAAAACATTCTGCACCCCTGGATTTGGGTATTACAGTATCGCTTCTGCCCACAGTAGACTTTTTGTGCAACATCACACCAGTTGCCCTTGAAGTGGCATCTTGCAACAACATTGTTCCGTATTTCTCATTGTTCATTCAGGCTGATTGTTTAGATCCCCCCACTTTCACTACGCACATCTCAGCCCTATTGTCAAACGATATGTGACATGCCTATGGTACATGCCATCTGTGTGATGGCATGTGTCATGTATGTGGATTGGACATGCCACTTACAGGCCAATGTGTGATGGCTCTGCTAGCCAGCATGCAGCTAATGTGTTGCTCTTCCATCTTGGTTTCATCAGTGTCTGACATTGTCCTCCCCTTCAAACTCAGTGACAGTGCATGCATGGGAGGGTTATAGTCATGTGGGACATGTGTCAATCAAGTATTGGTTCTGTACCTCGCAAGGCCTAATTGTGTGCCATGGTGCTAATGCCTGTTTCCATTTTTTGTCTTTCATGGTTCTGCAGGGGATGACGCACTTGATGCTGTTGAGGGTGAGGAGATGGTGCAGACCCAGTAGGGATCTCAGGCACGACCAGGCTCCAGTGGGGGACGGGGTGTGGTGTTGAGTGAGAACCCACTCTTGCTGCAGACCGTTCTCTCCAGGGGTGTCTCTGGGTGCACCTCCCAAACCTCTTTTCGGGTGTTGATTCGGATGATGAGACCTATGTGGCTTCGCAGGTAGGTGTTTCTGGGAGGGATTCTGTTATGTCTGACCCACCTGCACCAGGGGTACAGCCCACTATGGGGATGTCAGTGTTGGTAGGTCCGCCTTTGGTGGTTACGGATGCAGGGCCACACTCCGCAACATCTGATCCTGTTCCTGGGCCAGCAGATCAGAGGGGGAATGCAGTCCTGCAGCCTCAGGCCGTGCCGACACAGCAAGGCACAGTTCGCCTTGCCCCAGACAGGTGTGGTGCCTGCCAACGCGGTGGCTGTACGCCACCAGGCAATACTGCATGGGAGAAATCCATATACGGTATGGCAAACCAACAGGCAGCAGCATCTGAGAGGATGGCTCAAGCTATGGAGAGGGTGGCCACTTCCATTGTCCCCCCAGAGAGGCAGATGGAGCAACTACAGCAGGCAACAGACTCCATTGCCAATCACTCAGGGAGGACATGTTGGCGTCCAACAGGGACAGATGGGCGGCACCGGACATTCTGCGGGAAGCCATTTCTTTAGAGTCCCAGGGCCAGAGGGAAGCCCTGAGGGTAGATTCTTGTGGAGACTGAGGCTTCCACTGTCACGAGGACAGAACAGCTGCTGGAGCGTGTCACACGTACGCTCTCAGCAGAGATGCAGGCAACTCGGGAGGAGGTCCGGGCATCACGTCAGGTGGTGCATGGGGATCTCCGCACCATAATCCTCCCAAACGAGACCTTCCACACCAGCATGCTTGCTGCCATGGAGGACCAGACTAGGGCTTTGCGTGGGTTGCCTCCCATAGCACCACCACCTCCTGTGGCGGCAGCAGCACAAGGTGATGAGAGCGACCACAGCGATTCTGAATCTCTCACGATAGCGCAGCTGTGCAGGCCATGAGCCCATGGAGGTATTTTTTTTCCGCAACATCCACACAGGTGGCTGTTGGTGTGTACCTTGTCCTCGGACCTCCTGGGTGGCCTTCCCCACACCCCCCTGGCCCCCACATGGCCATTTTTGGTTTTTGATTTTTGATTTTTGATTTTTTGTTACAGTGTGTTGCCTTGTGTGGCTCCCATGGGCATCCAATGTATTCCGGCTGGGCACATGCAGGCTTGTCCTGAGTTTGGGTTAGATGCTTGGGTTCGTGAGACACACACCCCTCCTGCTTCCCGTTACCATGGGCTTGCAAAGGGTGTGCCCAAGTGACAGTGAATTACAAAGTGACGTTGGACTCCCATGAGCTGTGTGGGCAGTCTGTAGTCAATACTGTGTATACATTCCTAGTGCATATTGTTGTAGTATTGTATACTGCATGGTGTATTGATGTGTGCTTGTGCATCCATGTCTCCCTCCTAATTTGCCGGTTCATTCCACATGTCTTCACAGGGCCGTCTACTTTGGAGATGGAGTTCATGTTGTAAGCAGTGCACTTCCAGATTTGCGTGGCACCAACACTGTACAGTTGGGGGTGGTCGATGTGCTAGCATCACCAGGTTGTAAGTGTACGTATCCTTTAACTTAGTACTGTCATGTGAATGCTATGTTTGGGGTGGCTAGCTGCATTGTATTGTGGTAAGTCTTTGGTAATGTGTGTTGTCAGTTCTACATTAATGGGAGCATATTGTGTGTGGCCATTTTCCAATCGGGACAGTGTACTTTGTGACACTTGTGTCATGTTTTGGGGATTCCTTTGTTTGCTCTCACATATCATGACATGCCATGGTGTGTTGGGGGGCGGTGCTGGGGAGGTGTTGGGTGACATGGCACTGTTGTCATGTTGTATCTTGCAAGGGGGTAATGATTTTAGCAGCATAGAAGTGTGTCTTTTGATGACACAGCATTGGTAGTGTTTGTGTAGGTAGGGATGCACACAATGGAACACTACCAGGTGAACAATCTTAGGCTGGTATGGTTGTGACAGTTGACTGTCAGTTGACTCCTCATCATTGATAGTCAGCTGGTATATGCCAGGGCTGTGTGCACTCCACAGGGGTGTGATTTTAGGTGAAGTAATTAGCCACCAGCTGCGTACGGGCTGCCTCACCCCGTGCCCTTTCCCCTCCCATGCGCAGCGTGCATGCATGTGGTTGGGGATGTCGGGGCACCACCATGTCCACCGGCAGGCCCCTGCGTTTTGCAACGATGTGCAGGACACATGCTGCCACTATGATCCTGCACAATACTGGGGGACCGTATAACAGCTGCCCGCCAGAACGGTCAAGGGAGCGAAAGCGTGACTTGAGCACTCCGAATGTACGCTCCACTATGCCCCGGGTTGCAATATGGGCTGTGTTGTATCTTACCTAGGGTGGCGTGGTGGGGTTCCGAATTGGCGTCATCATGTGGGTGCTCAGAGGGTAGGCACTGTCCCCTGGGGAGGTGGTGATGCGTATCATTAGTGGAGTTGTGACATTACTCAGTATCTGACAAGCATGCATGTGCTGTGGCATTTATACTCACCAATCAGCCATGTATCGCCATGCCGACCAGCTTCTAGGTCCCGGTTTAGGGTTGACATTCTGTAAATGAAACTGTCGTGGGTGGACCCTGGATAGTTGGCATATACTGAGGTGATGATTCCCTTGGCATCACATACTACCTGGACGTTGATGGAATGCCAGTGCTTGCGGTTTCTATAGATGAGCTCATATGCCCTGGGGGGACGTAGATCCACATGGGTGTAGTCAATGGCACCTAGCACTTTGGGGAAGTGTGCCACCCCGTAAAAATCCTGGACGACAGCTTGCCTTTCTGCAAGTGTTCTGGGCAGGTATATGTGCCTGCGTACTGATGGGCGTGCAGTCATGCTGCCCAAGACCTGGTGTAGGCAGTGTGACTGCATGGCCTGTGACACCCCCCCACTATGGCACTTGTCCGCTGAAATGATCCAGTGGCCAAGAAGTGCAGTACATTAAGGACCTTCACCAGGGGGCTGAGTGCTTCGGAGCAGAGGGTGGGTGATGTGAGGTCATCCTCCCACTCACTGACCAGGCCGAATATTATGTAAGGTGGAAACCTGTACCTCCCATACACGTGGTCATCAGGCATCCCAAAAAGGCTGGTTCTGGGTGTAAAAATTCTGGCCCTGGCTATCCTCCTCCTCCTGCGGTATCCCACGGCCACTGCTGATAGGAACGGTATATTCATCCAGGAGTCTGAGCTTGTTTGTTGTTTGCGCGCACTTTTATGCTGTGCGGGTCGACGTACGCCTGCTTCCTGCTTGCGTACGTGTTTCCGGATTGGCGCGTCTTTTTTTCCGTGTGCGTGTGGGCATTCCGCGTATTTGCCTCCTGTACTTCCACGCCCACCACAGTGAAACACGTACCCCGCTCGCCCAGGCCCAATCGCATGTGAAACTTCCCGTGAGCCCCGGAAGTGCACGTACACTGCTCGGCCAGGCCCAATCGTGTGTAAAACTTCCCGCGAGCCCCCGAAGTACATGCTATTTATGACACAGCGGGTGTCCGTGTTTGTTGCGTACCCCTTTGCACGTCATTTGTCCTAGAGAGCCACAGTATGGGACATTCATCGGAGCTTTATATACGTCTTTTTGTTGGCGCACATGTTTTTAATGCGCAGGGACGCTACCGCCTGCCTTCATGTGGCGGAATTGTGTTGATGTACATAGTTGACTTTTGGTTTGTGTCGTGGGACCGCCATTTCACTGCTGGGGGGTGGGGGTGCATGGGGACTTGAGTGTGTGCCTGCTGGCAGGTGCCCCGCACTGCTTGGGGGTGGGGGTGCAAGGGGACATGAGTGGGGGCCTGCTGGCAGGTGCCACGCACTGCTGGGGGGTGGGGGTGCAAGCGGACATGAGTGGGGTCCTGCTGGCAGGTGCCCCGCACTGCTGGGGGGTGGGTGTGCAAGGGGACATGAGTGGGGGCCTGCTGGCAGGTGCCCCGCATTGGTGGGGGTGGGTGTGCAAGGGACATGAGTGGGGGCTTGCTGGCAGGTGCCACGCACTGCTGGGGGGTGGGTGTGCAGGGGGACATGAGTGGGACATAAGTGGGGGCCTGATGGCTGGTGCCCCGCACTGCTGGGGTGTGGGGGTGCAAGGGGACATGAGTGTGTGCCTGCTGGCAGGTGCCCCGCACTGGTGGGGGGTGGGGGTGCATGAGTGGGACATGAGTGGGGGCCTGCTGGCAGGTGCCCTGCACTGCTGAGGGGTGGGGGTGCAAGGGGACATGAGTGGGGGCCTGCTGGCAGGTGCCACGCACTGCTGGGGGGTGGGTGTGCAAGGGAACATGAGTGGGGGCCTGCTGGCAGGTGCCCCGCACTGCTGGGGGGTGGGTATGCAAGGGGACATGAGTGGGGGCCTGCTGGCAGGTGCACCGCACTGGTGGGGGGTGGGGGTTCAGGGGGACATGAGTGGGACATGAGTGTGGGCCTGCTGTCAGGTGCCCTGCACTGCTGGGGGGTGGGTGTGCAAGGGGACATGAGTGGGGGCCTGCTGGCAGGTGCCCTGCACTGCTGGGGGGTGGGTGTGCAAGGGGACATGAGTGGGGGCCTGCTGGCAGGTGCCCCACACTGCTCAGGGATGGGAGTGCAGGGGGTCATGCGTTGGTGATCAGTAGTAGTAGTGGTGCAAGCTGACATGTGGCTTGCCTGGGGGCATGCCCATGGTGGATGGGCTGCCTGCGGAACATGAAGTCCCCTGTGGTGTGGGATGCCTGCAGGGGCCGTGGAGGTTGTAGAGGGAACACCTGGGAGGACCCACACTGCCAATTCAAGTGTAGGACTCCCCTGCACCCCAGATATACACGTACCCCACTCGCACAGGGCCTGTCGCGTGTGATAATTCCCGCTACCCCCGAAATACACTTACCCCGTTCGACAAAGGCCAATCGCGTGTGAAAGTTCCCGCGAACCCCTGGAATACACGTATCCCGCTCCCCCAGGCACGATCGCGTGTGTAACTTCACGCACACCCCTGAAATACACATACCCCGCTCCCCCATGCCCGATCGCGTGTGAAACTTCACGCGCATACACGAAATACACGCACAAGCTGATTTTTCACACAGCGGGTGTCGCTGTTTGTCGCGTACCCCTTTGCACGTCATTTGTCCTAGGGGGCCACAGTATGGGACATTCATCAGGGCTGTTTATTCGTGCTTTTTGTTAGCGCACATTTTGCCGCACATTTTTTTCCAGCGCAGGGACGCTACCGCCTGCCTTCGTGTGGCGGACGGGTTTGGGTCAGTGCGCGTCTTTGCCTGTGCGCTGGTTTGCCCTATTCGATTCCATGAATACGTGTTGTAGGCGAGCGTGTGGGCGTTCCAGACACTTGCCTCCTGTACTTCCCCCGTGACGCCCACATTTTCACTAGTTGTTCCCCATTCAGATTGTTCCGCCCCGTGTTCCGCCTACTTTTGTTATGTGCGCCAAGCTTTGTGCGCTTTCGCTGTGGCCTTAGCGCACGCCGTTAGATGACCTGTGCGCCGGTGTGCACCACGCACTTTTTCAGCACACATCCCTGATTTTACTAGCGCACGGACTTCCATGAATAGATGTGCGATGGTTTACCTGCGATATTCGCACTTGCATTGCGATTTTTGCTCTTTCACTGCGAATCGCACGTTTTCGCAGGCTTACGCCGAAATTTTCGGCGCACATTAATTCCATGAATCGGCCTGCAAGTATTCTTGATTATTCAGAGAGATTAATGTTTCTGTTTCATTACTTTTTCTATAGCACATCCTACGGACGAACCTTCCACTCAGTAGTACAATGTGCATTTCTGTCTTGGTCCAGAGAAAGAAACAATCTTCTGCGTTACCTCGGACATATAGTGAACATTTCTCAAGTGAGAAATGACTCCTTGAAGAGCCAGCTAAGACAATATTTGATTCACCTGATCAATATTTGTAGCCGTCCATTTTATAGGGTTACCCTTTGTGTTTACTGTGGCCAAGGCAGATGCGCTCTTTTTAGATAAGACCATTCTACTGACCAAGATAAAAGTTAGAGCTGCGTGGCCACTCTGATTACCAAATGTTTCCTCAAGCTTCCTCTTTCGTGTTCTTAAATTTTCTGTTACAAAAACAGTGTCAAACCAGAACAGGCTTACTCTATCCTGCATTGTCTTAAAAAGCAAGGGATCAGTTCCATCAGTGAGGACAATGGGTGCATATTAAAGTTATTCAGTGCTTCAGAATATTTTTTTCCTTTGTCCAGTAAGAGTTCTGATGTCTATTTCCCTTTGTACAACCACCGTCCACCCATAAACGTTTCTATTCATTTCTTCCTATTAAATTGTGCATTGAAATCACCAGCCACAATGGCCACTTTTTCCTCTTCCACCATATCTAAAAATCATTGCGTCAATACCCATACAACTCCACCCATCAAGACAATTGTAAGGTTACTGTCCCGTGGATCATACAAAGTCACAACCAATGTTTTAATCTTTAAATCAGGGAAATCACTGCTGATCAAACATAGCATATTATTTGCATTGATATTACCTCCATACAACTTTACTGCATAATGGATTTTTACTCCAAAAGAGGGCGTCCCTCTGTTCCTTTACCCACTGAACTTGTTTCCACTGTGTAACCATCTATCAGCAGTTTCCCTTTAGCCCATGTTTCCTGTAGAGAAAAATATCTGCAGCATTACTTAGGCTTTTGCCCTCCAGATTTGACATAAAAGAATTTTTAAAAAAAACAGTGTTCCATGATGTGAAAACATTCTACCACTGAGTTTGGTCTGTCATTGGTCTCTCTTCTGCACATGATTCATGTACCTGGCGGGAGCCCATGTTATTGGAATAGGGTGCATTATAAGTATTTATTTTCCATGTTGGTGTCAAAGACGACCCATATATCTGCAGATGTACCTGCATCGCAAAACCTAGATGAAACAACTGCTCATAATATGCTTTCACATTTAAATCCACCACTGGCGACGTCTTAGAGCCTCAGGTTCCAATTTTTCTTTGACTTCCCTTTACTGAATTGGCAAAGAGATGTCATAGTCATCCAAGGCAAAGCCCATGGAGAGGGGAGTTCACTTCTCGCTTAGTAGTAGATCTTTCTTATTCAGAGACAAGATTTACATTATTGTTTTATCTAGCGGATCTTCCTCTGGAAATTTTACCAAGTGCACATGCCTAGAATTTATTTGCTCCAAGACTGGGCCGTGTGGCAGCATGGTCATCCTGGGAACCAGGATGTTTCTTGTAAGAGTGCATGGTCTCACTATGATGTTAGATGTGGATGTTACGTATCTGGCATGGTGCAAGTCTGTGATGGGATAGCCCTATTTTCTGTGTGGGTCACGAGTAACATTAGAATCCACAGCCAGAGATAGACAGAAATGATGTAATCAAGGGCTGGAATTGTTAATTCAGGCCATAGTTATATGTATCTAGTCTATGGATCCAGCAAGAATCTTTTTCTAATACACTCCTTTGCACATTGGGTTCCCCTTTCACTCTTTCAAGGACCCACCATGACAAGTTGTCTGGTGTATGTCGAGCTGCAAGGTAGTGTTCCACCAGTGGTGCAGTCAGATTTTTACTGCTGATTTTTTTATCTATTTTCTGATATCCTAACATTGGCTTGTCTCATGGACTGTCTGACGTATCTTAAGCTGCAGGGACCTGTATGCAGTATATAACTTGGATAGATTTGCAGTGCGTCATGTTTCTAAGGGTCCATTCCCTGTTGCCTAATTCAGATATCTGTATTTTGGTTGTAAATTTGCATGCTACACAGTTACCACATGGGTAGTGTCCTTTCACTGTGCCGAGATTCCAAATACCCGTTCTGGAGGTTTCCTTCATATATTGGGAGTGGACCAGGAATTCCTGTATGTTTTTTGCCCGTTTAAACGCAAAACATGGTGATTGTTCTTCTGGTAAATAAAGACACGCAACGGGTCAATATTATTTTATTATCTTCTTTTACTGAAATGCAAGCCTCCCATGTGTGATCACACAAGTAAGCATTCCAATGGAGTCTTTCGATTTTGGATCCTTTGGTGTTAAGAGGGCTTCCCTATTTGTGAATCTAGCCTCCTCGCTGCTAAATGCGCTCTGTGGCAATGGTCCTGCCTCTGCACATCAACCTAGAGCAGTAGGTTCCACATGTCCCAGTTCACAACTTCTAGTGGCAGCATGGAGTTGGAAAGTGTAAGTGGAACTTGTGTTTGGGTCAGTTGTGGGCATTATGTACTCTTTCAGAGTGGATTGATTGCACCTGTGACTTAATTTTCATCACCTGTATGCATTTACCTCCACCTTCTGTGTGAAAGTAACCACACTGTGTTTTTGGTGGATTTACCAAACATTTTTAGTGGTATTTTGGCAGTAATTTTACAATTTAACATGGTGGAAATGCCATTTAGCATCTTGGTGGAATTAGCACCGGCGGCATTAGTGCCTTAGCTGATTTTGCCATATGTTGGCGGTAACTCTGCTGGTACTGATTTCACCAGTGCTAATTCCACCAGCAGAATTAGTACAAGCTCCTGATTCGGCGCAGTGGTATAAGTGGCAATAATTCCCTTACCGCCACCTTTACTGCATACCGCCCAACTAGTAATGAGGCCATTTGGCTTTGAAGTCCAAACCTGCAGCTTTCTTGGTAAATCCAGTTTCTGATTTTCTTTAGACTCTTTGGCTTCAAGTTCGAACATGTAGTATTTCTTTGTGCAAATAGTTTTTCAAATTCTTTTGTGACTTTTATCCTATAATGCAGTGTTTTTTACTTTTTTTAACTGTCAGTTTTTCAAAGCCTTTAGGAACTCAACATTAAGATTCCAGCATACATAATTGCTCAAGACCCTCTGTTTCCTGATGGGTTTCGGAAGAGACCTTTCAAGATCTAGCCCTCAGTGTTATCATTGTACATGGCTCAAGGCATTTCCCCTTTAAGTTCCAGCATTCAGCACCTCTCGTTATCCACAGCTTACCAATTGCTCTAGATGCCTGACCTCCAACTTAAAGCCAATAACCTCTCTCCTTAATTTTCTCCCATAGTGCGAGGGACTTTCCCTCCAGGTATCTTGCAGCTGCATCTCCCCTCTTAATTATCTGATTCAACTAGCATAGAGGTGTGACCATTTAATGACATTTTGATATCACAAAAAAAGCTCCCTCAGGTCATGATTGGGTTAATGGCACAACCTGTTTTGTGAAAAAAAAGCTGATTTCTGGAAGGTCTAAAATTGATCTTAACCTCTGGCGTTGCTTTGGGCCACTCTCCAGACTATTGATATTCACCTGCCAAGCCATTACAGAAAGGGGAAAGACCATATGCAATCACGCTTGGCCTCATCCTGAAATGGGCAGTTCAGCCAGAACTGCTTGGTAACATCCCTTTTGCCTTACTACCTCTTTGGCGACCAGAAGTGGGGCACAACTAAACCAGCATCTGAGCCCTTAGTAAAATGGGTGAACATGATGTCTTCACCTGCCATGACAGTGGGCAGATAAAGGCCTCATAGAGCTAAAATAATTTGTCAGGCACAATGTGAAACGCACAATAGATTGATGAGAGGACTAACTGCCTATGTGTGTGTGTTGTTGTCTTTAATACAATAAATATGTCCGCTCAGAACCTCGTATAAACACGTGCACATTAAACACATATTGATCCATGTTTCACAGGAAAATCCCAATTAATTAATTGGTGTAAAATCCACGTTTCAAGGACTTCATTGGAATCTGTGACTGCTTTTTCTAATTTTAGAAAGCAGTAGACACATGATGAGTAGCACACTCAGAGCACTGCCTGCTTACATAACATGCTGCGATGTTATAACGTACGTACCAAACAAATGAATACCTCACAATGTCTGTGACATTCACACCATCACGGTAGCATCGGGGAACCTAAATAGCAAAAACAAAGGTAAACATCAGCCAACCAGAATTCTCCTGAATATGAAGCAATACAAAACTAAGAACACATTGCCCCTTGGGGGAACCCCAGATTACATTACAGAGGTGAGAGGGCAGATGTATCGTTCCGATGCCCCAGAACTTCCCTGATAGCACATGTATCAAATAAATAACAAAACAAAGAGTTTTACAGAGCCACTAAAATGTACCATGAAAAAAGAAAAGCATGTGAAATGTCTTACTTGGGTCTGTGAAACCCACATACTCTAAGGACTAAGGACAAAAATAAGCAAGGGATACTTGCAAGTCTGTGTAACACACACCGTTTATGAGCTTAAACTAAAACTTTACACCACCTAATAGACATATAATGGCTCTAGAACCACTTAATTCTATATTACCAGAGTTTCTTACTGTGCAGGTATATCTCCAGTCATGTCGTAGTTTTCAGTTCATGTTTACAGGTGTAAGACTAAATGTACCTGGGCTATTTCCCTCTTGAGTGGTATATTTCCACAAAAGCCACCGTAATTGAAGGTTTGCTGTGGGAATGACGTATGGCTGCCTGGGTCCTTTGTTGGTCCTCCCAAAATCATAAATTGAATCTTAAAATATAATTGAAAAGAAACAACTACCAATTCCCTAAATTGTCCAAAGTGATCAGGGTGAAATCTGGGAAGGTTACAGAACTAGGAATGCAATTAAAAAACAGGCACACAGATACTAATATTCAAATATGCTGCATTTTGTGTCCCTTATATATATATCCAACAACAAGTGAGATGTGGTTTCCTTAGGGCACAGTAACTTTTCAGTGAAAAATGAAATCCAAATCTCAAAGCATTTTGGCTATCAAAAGAAGTGTGATTGCCTTTGTAAAGTTAAGTATTTTTTGTAAATATAGTTAGTGGTTTAAGCCAGTGAGTAACAGTGTCTTGAAAACTACTATCGTCTGGGATGATATCATGCATTTAATGCAGTCATGGGTGCAATCATTTTAGACTGCATGTTTGTGCATAAAATGCATACTGAAATAATTAATTATATTGATTGAGAACCTAGTGAAGTGCAAATCTTCTGCATTGCTTTGCCTTCCATGAATAGGTAGAATCATGTGTAATGTGGGAGGGAAGAGGGTCTCCAACTAATATCTGTTACTGGAGAATAGTTCATCTCTAAAGAGACTTAACACATCACAAGCAGGCCCTTTTAAAACTGCCCATGCATTTGGATTTGAAGGAGTACATTAATGTTTAGGGAGATTCCCACCCACACACATACACAATAGTCACACAGATAAATGAAAATAAACAATGCCAGGTTTAATAAAAGCCTCCTAAACAGATCTATATAGAGTTGAGCACATGAATTCAGAAAACCTATGACATGTTTTCACAACAGAATATAGTACATTACCTGTGAATTCAAACTTACTTGAACCAACACAAACACGTCACCTTTTGCTTCTACATGGCTTAACAGTCCTATGCTAGCCAGTCATATCCTATCTATCAAGTAGCCACTACATAGTTAATATATTCACTATCTCAGGCCTGCACAGGGATTTCATGCATTATATATGTACTTTAAATGTTCATTGATATACCTTATTTCAGTAGCATACTTATGTGTTTATTTATTTATTTATTTCATGGAAATGACATGGGAAACAATGTATTTTTGGCACAAGAATGCTTACAGAATGGTTTAACATTGATTTACAGAGTGGAGACCAGTTTCCATAGCAACAAGTGAGAGGATGAGGATATAAAACCAGATGATGCAGGGTAGGTTGAACCATGAACCAGGGACAACCACAGTAGAGCATGATATAGGAATGGGATAGTGGAGGACGTGCTATATTTTAGGATTATGAGGTGAAAGATAGGTGCTGTAGAACTATCGTAGAGAGGTAGTTGGAGAGGAGAACGGGAAGATGAGGTAGCCTCGAATGCTATGCAAGTCGTTCTTCAGAAAGGAAGAGAGTTGTGAGGTTGGATTTAAATATAGATAAAGTGGGAGTAGTGCAACGAGGGAGAGGATGATACTTCCAAAGTAAGGGAGCAAGGAGAGGAAGAGACCGAAAATGAGAGGCGGCACACGTGGCATAAGAAGTGGCAAGGAGGTGAGATGAGGATGATCGTAGGGAGCGAGTGGAAAGTAGGGAGTGAGATGGGCCAATGTGTTTGGTGGGGCAAGTCTGTGCATAATTTTGAAGAGGATGAGAATGAGTATATGCTTTGTCATGTGTCTCATAGATAACCAGCCTAACTGACGATGGGCTGGGGAGGTGGGACCTTGAGATGAAGGCTGGATGCAGTGGAATATTTGAAGACGAAGAGAAAGAAGTTGTCTGATGGGTCGAAGACAACACCAATGTTGTGAGCAGAATTAGAGTAGGGAAGGAAGACAGGAGTGACAATTAGAAGAGGGGGGGAGAAAGTGATAGCCTGTTTGGATTGGAAGTAGAGAACTTTAGTCTTAGTGGAGTTGAGCATGAGCAAGTGAGATGCCATCCGGTATTTGATGGTGGACTGGCAGTTAGAAATGTGTATTTGTAGCTCATCAGTTAAAGAGTGGCAGCAGCCCGGCCTTGGACGCCTGCCTGGAGCTCTGGCCCGGGCAGCCTTAGAGCCTCCCCACTCCGCATTAGAGCTTCTCCCTCCGGGGAGGGACGGGGATGCCGCCGGGGCTCCCCGGGAACCGCCGCCAGGCCCGGGGGACGGGATTGACGCGGCGCCCAAGGCCGGGGTTGTTGCAGCAGCCTGGAGACCGGGACCGCCGCCGGGCTTGGGGGGGGCAGTTAACCCACTCGTGAGGCAGGCACACAAGGCCAGGGGCCAGCCCCTCCAGCCGCCCCGGGGCTTTGGCGGGGTCCCTTTAGAGCTTTTCCCTGAGGGGAGCGACGGGGACCCCGCCGGGGCACCCCGCGACCAGCGCTGGGCCCGGGGACCTTCGAGACAGGGGTGTAGAGAGCGAAGAACAGTGTACCCAGGAAGTGGGGAAAAACAACTGTAGTTGGGTTGAGTGGGAAGGTAAGGTAGTTCCAGGACACCGGGAAGTTTCTGGGGGGGTGATACGAGGCAGACCAAGAAAGTGCCTTGTCCTTGATGCCTAGGATAGATAGTTTTGAGGGCAGGTCAGAATGGTTGATGGTATATAATGCAGCAGAGTGATCGAGAAGAATGAGAATAGATGAATGGTTAACATGCTGAGCAGAAGCGATGTAGTTGTGAACATTGAGGAGAGCTGACTCAGTAGAGTGCAGAATTCGGAAGCCAGATTTAAGAGGATCCCAAAGGTTTTGTGTGTATCAAGGAGCTCAATGTGGTGGTTGGAAAGTACACACTCTAAGATTTTGGAATACTGAGATAGAAGAGATACAGGACTAAAATTGGCAGGTAGTATCTAGGCCAGTATTCTTCAGGATAGGGATTCCAGTAGCTGACTTGTAGGATATTGGAAAAGTGGCATTGTCAAGAGAGGAGTTGAAGAGGGAAGTTAGATATGGAGCAACATTGGGCGCTGTGTGTGTCACTATGTATGGACATAGAGGGTCAATGGGGGAACATGAAGGGCAAGCCCTAACGAGAAGGTCATAAATCTCATCATGGTAAGTGGGGGCAAAGGAAGACATTGTTGCAGGAGTGGAGGATAAAGTTAGTGGAGAAAAGTGAGCAGGTGGGGAAAAGAAGGTTTTTTGCGAGGACATCTTGTCCCTGAGTCTTGGCGAAATTCAATCATAGTCCCTGTCTTTAAGAAAGGTGACAAGCGAGACCCTTAACATTATAGACCTATCTCCTTAATTGATGTAGCCTCTAAGATCTACGGGAAAATCCTACTAAAAAGTTTGGAAGTTTGGATGTCTCAGAATAATGCACTTTCTGGTTTTCAGGCAGGCTTTAGACCGGGCATTTTTCCAGTGGATCACATTTTTAGGATATCCTTACTTTGTGATAAATATATTGAACTCAGAAATAAAAATCTCTTTTCAGTATTCATTGACCTGCAAGCAGCTTTTGATTCATTTCCCAGAACAACGCTATGGGCATAATTGTTACAATTGGGGGTCCCTATGAACTTTTTAGCAGCCATTCGTAAACTGCACGTGGGTACTAATGCTACTTCGGCACTTCGGTAGGTGATGGTCTATCCAAAACCTTCCTGGTCTCTAAGGGTGACAAACAGGGCTGAGGAGATTGAATAATGT
Organism: Ambystoma mexicanum; assembly: GCF_040938575.1. Taxonomy (NCBI): domain Eukaryota; kingdom Metazoa; phylum Chordata; class Amphibia; order Caudata; family Ambystomatidae; genus Ambystoma; species Ambystoma mexicanum. The sequence goes on from NC_090934.1 coordinate 528,527,495, forward strand.
GATATGGAAGCTCCTATGCTCGGTGGGAGGAACATGGGAATCCTCTTGTATGCTGATTATAGGGTTCTGATCAGTAAAACGAGTGGGTATCCAGAAGGCATTGAATTTGTTTGATTCAATATCAACAAGGCTGGCCCTCAAAATCAAGGTTATGATCTGGACAAAGAGGCGTGGGAAGCCCTTCCACCTAATTTGCTTAGGGGTCGGTGGGCACAAGAGGTTTGAATTCTATGATTATTTGGGGGCTTGCTTGATGAAAGAGGTCATTAGGGTAAACATGTTGAAATGTCCCTACTTAATTACACAAGGCCAGTGGTGACAGTGTAAAGTTGTATACATTATTATGGTGGGTACTCAGTACTTCAAGCACTCGAGGTTTCAAGGGCTTATGCTAATTCTGCTGCTCTGTATGGTGCAGACATTTGGGGTCTCTCTGACCTTGGAAGGATGGAGCAGAAGAAATTGGCTATGTTGAAAGAACTCCTTTCTCTCCCAATGAGTGCCCCATCTCTGCCTCTTAAACTAGAGTTAGGAGTGGCCGGTCTTGTATTTGTGCTATTATCACAAATGTTGTACCTCAGCTGCCCTTGGAACTTTACAAAGAAGCTCTCTTGGATGTGCTCATGCAAGAAGGGGATAGAGCACTTCCATCGGATAATTATGCAGTATGTATTTAATCCAAGTGGAAAACTTGGTCTTCCCTCATTGTTTGCCCCTGAAACCCAAGAATACATGGTAACGAAAGACTGAATTAAACATGAGTACAAGGATAGGTATTATAAGGTTACATTTTTAGAGATTTGTTCAGTAGGAATAAAAGCGAAACCTTTTAAGATGAAACATTCTTTCATTCAAGAGAGATATCTATTCTGTATAGATGATACGGAGGTATGTACCATGTTTTTTTTTTAAAAAGTTAGCGATACCTCCGCCTTCAGTATTTGTAAGCTCCTTGTGTAGAGGTGATTTCTCTATGTGTAAAATCTGTGGGAAAGGAGTCAACAATCTTATTTACTTCCTTTTTATATGTCCATTGTATAGGAGATTGTGTGGGAAGTGGGTTGTCCCAATTTATAATAATTATAATTTAAAGGGCACTAAAGACACGCTGGACAGCATTGAGCTCCAATTCCAATCTTATTATCTGAAAAGTACATTGCGTCTGAGGATGAAATAAATTCTGTAATTGATTTGCTTTCCCTGGAATTATTTTTATTATTGTTTTATATGTATGTATTTTGGATTTTAATTGTTATAATTATACCTGTTTTTGATACTACTACTAGTATTTTGAACGTTGGCCATTTTTTAAAACAGAATAGAGAGCTCGATCATTAGTAGAAAGAGTAGAGGAGATGCAAGAGGGTTTAGGAGGTGAGCGAAATGAGTTGACATATGTTTGGAGGCACCTAATTTGAGAAGATTGAGATAAAATGAGAGAGATTGAAGTCATGTTTGGCAGAGTTGAGAGCAGAGGAGTAGTTTTCAAGAGGAGTCAGGAAGAGTTGGATATAAAAGGAGCATCTAGATCTTTGTCAAGATGGACATGACTTCCTCATTGTTGTTCTCAGGCTTCGAATGGTTGGATTACTCCAACACCATCGAGTGGAGGGTTTATGAGTGAATGGAGCAAGTGGGAAGTGAGAAGAGAAGGGAGCATTAAGAGCAGCATTAAAGTTAGTGAAGGCTTCATAATTGAATGGAACAGTGCAATTTGCATTGCAGGAAAGAGAGTGGTGTAGGTCAGAGCAGTAAATAGGGAATTTGGAGGAGGGAAATGTTCACTTGGTATTGGAAGTGGTAGATGTAGATAGAGAGAGAGGGGTGGAAGTAGGAGTGGAGATTGAGGCAAATACGATGGAATGGTCAGAGGGGAAACATGAAGTGGAAATATTAGAGGCAGAGATTTGAGAGGAGATGAGTATAAGGACCAGAGAGGGAATGTTAAAGTCACCAGGGACAATAAGGTGATAATGGAGAGGAAGGGAGTCAATCAGTTGGGATAGGTGGTTAATACATTGGCCAGCAGGGCCAGGTGGCCAATAGAGATATAGAAGCATAATTATTTTGAGTCTGTGATGCATAGATATTCTGGGGGTAGAAGTGAGAAGAGGAAGTGAGATGAAAGTTAGGGTCGGGAGTTTTGCGAAATAGAGAGAGTAGGTGAGTGAGAAGTGGGTTGGCATAGAGGAAAGTAGATGAATGGGATAGAAATAGAGTTGAAATGGTTTTGGGCAGAGGAAAATGACAGAAAGGAAGAAACAGTAAGAGAAGTGCATGGTAAGGGTGGGACTGAGCAAACATGTAATTGTTACTCACAAGCATGTAGTAGTACACAGAAAAGCAATAGCTCAAAGGTAAAGCGGCAAAGAGGCTGGAGGAAAAGCTGGAGGTTGGGCCTTAGCTCTTTGCCCTTTGCTTGGTCACCCGGGCATGAGTTTTCCCAATGCAAGGATTCAAGTACTGGCAGTGGTGAGGAGCATCCAATGGCAGTAAAGTGGAGACAGGACCACCAGCCTGTGAATACACAGCAGTGTCTTAATGTCGCAGTAAATCAAATGTTTAACTATAATTTCATTTTTTTAAATGTCCTGGTGAGAAATTAATGATGTTCATAAAGTAGTTAGTGTGATGCAGAATTGTTATATGCCTAATGTCTTTAGATACCATAATATTTAGAGGATGACTTTGTGATTGAAAATAAATGCCTTTGTGGACTTGTATTAATGAGATTGAAATAGGCAAGTCAAATTTCATTGGTATTGATCATTGTTTTGAATACATATATGTTGCAGTGATCCCCAGGGTAAAGGGGAAGATCGGTTTGAAAATTCGATTTTTTGACTCACTGGGGGTCATTATGACATTGGCGGTAACCGTGCCGGTAAATACTGGCACAGATCCAACCGGAGTCATGAATTTTTTGGCACCCAGGAATGGGCAATTACTGGGGTATTACAACACAGGCAGACCCAGTAATTACACATTCCCGGATGCCAGAAAATATTACTCCCCATTCCCATTTGAGTCCCATTGGACTCAATGGGAATGGGGGGGGGGGGGGCGGATGCACTGGCACCATTCATGAATGGTGCCAGTGCATCCGTCAAGGTCTGCGAGCGGGTGCTGTTCCGCTTGCCAGGTCAGACCTCGTAGTTTGCCGGTCCAGAAACATTGGTACCGGCAAGCTTACCAGGACCATTGTTTCCAGACCAGCAAACTTGTAATGAGGCCCACTGTCTGCTCTTTGGCCCTAAGTGTGGCGGTGGGATTATATAGATGGGTACGTGAGTGTGCCTTGTCACATCTGTGTGAGCCAATATTAAAATATATAAAAACACTTAACATCGATCTACAACAATCACATAATTATCATGGGGGAACCACCTTTACTGGTTGTGTGGATGTCATTAAGAAGTTCAAGCAAAGCTGCCATTATTAAAGGTATTTTTAAGGTGGAGATTTCTCTCTTTACCTAGTTTAAAAGCAATAAAAGACCACAAAAGTCTGTGTAGTTCTTACCAAGTTGTTCCCTCAGACCAGTGTTTGCCCCAATTTAAATTACTCTCTCTCTAGATGCAGCCCTAGGTATTTGTAGGTAACAACATTTTCCAGTTTCTTACCATTTATTTTGCACGGGTAGATATGTGATTTACATGGACCTCTTGCAAACATCATGTTTTGCTTTTCTCTGTATTTATAACTAGTCCACTTGTTTTCAGCGTAGGTCCCAAGTGAGCTCAACAAGGACTGGAGACCTTTAGGGGTGTGGTCAACCAAGACCAAATCGTCAGCATACGCTAACCAATTTAAGGAATAACAACCAACTTTCACAGGGCACAATAACGCTCGAGGTTAAAGAGGGTGGTAGCAACCACACACCCCTGCTTTACATCTCGTCAGGTTTTTAATGGTGCTGTTAGTCTATCATCACCATCTAATCTGATTCTGAATGAAGTTTCTCTATAAATTATTAACAACATCTTCAATAACCCAACTGGTATATTCCAATCTGAAAGTTTCTTCCATAATCGTCCTCCTAAAATAGTGTCAAATGCAGCAGAGAAATCTATAAACACTGCGTAGACTTTGGCGTTTCTTCTTTCCCACATGTATTCAATTGCAGTGGTCAGTATCAAGAGATTAACAGGCCGATTCATGGAATTAATGTGCGTGCGAAAACGTGCGATTCGTAGTGAAAGAGCGAAAATCACAGTGCAAGTGCGAATATCGCAGGGAAACCAGCGCACATCTATTCATGGAAGTCCGTGCGCGAGTAAAATCAGGGATGTGCGCTGAAAAAGTGCGCGGCACATGCCGGCGCACAGCACATGCCGGCGCACAGGTCATCTAACGGCGTGCGCTAAGGCCACAACGAAAGCGCACATAGCCCGGCGCAAATAACAAAAGTAGGGGGAACACGGGGCGTAACACTCGGAATGGGGAACAACTCGTGAAAATGTGGGCGTCACGGGGGAAGTGCAGGAGGCAAGTGCGCGGAACGCCCACACGCTCGCCTACAACACGTATTCATGGAATCGAATAGGGCAAACCAGAGCATGGGCAAAGACGAGCATTGACCCAAACCCGTCCACCACACGAAGGCAGGCGGTAGCGTCCCTGCGCTGGAAAAAAATGTGCGCCAAAATGTGCGCTAACAAAAAGCACGAATATACAGCTCTGATGAATGTCCCATACTGTGGCCCCCTAGGACAAATGACGTGCAAAGGGGTACACGACAAACAGCGACACCCGCTGTGTAATCAATTGTATTTCGTTTGTGCGCGGGAAGTTTTACACGCGATCGTGCCTGGGGGAGCGGGATACGTGTATTCCAGGGGTTTGCGGGAAGTTTCAAACGCGATAGGCCCTGTGCAAGTGGGGTGCATGTATTCCTGGGGTTCGTGTGAAGTTGCACACGCATTGGCCTGGGTACGTGTGAATCTCGGGTTCACGGGAAGTCTCACACACGATAGGCCCTGTGCGAGTGGGGTGTGTGTATTCCTGGCGTTCGCGTGAAGTTTCACACGCAATTGGCCTGGGTACGTGTAAATCTGGTGTGCGCGGGAAGTTTCACATGCGATTGGCCTTGGTCGAGCGGGGTACGTGTATTTCGGGGGTGCGCGGAAAGTATCACACGCGACAGGCCCTGTGCGAGTGGGGTACTTGTATATCTGGGGTGCAGGGGAGTCCTACACGTGAATTGGCAGTGTGGGTCCTCCCAGGTGTTCCCTCTACACCCTCCACGGCCCCTGCAGGCAGCCCACACCACAGGGGACTTCATGTCCCGCAGACAGCCCATCCACCATGGGCATGCCCCCCAGGCAAGCCACATGTCAGCTTGCACTACTGATCACCAATGCATGACCCCCTCCACCCCCACCCCTCAGCAGTGCAGGGCACATGCCAGCAGGCCCCCACTCATGTCCCCTTGCACGCCCACCCCCCAGCAGTGCAGGGCACCTGCCAGCAGGCCCCCACTCATGTCACCTGCACGCCTACCCCCCAGCAGTGCAGGGCACCTGCCAGCAGGCCCCCACTCAAGTCCTGCAGCACCCCCACCCACCAGCAGTGCAGAGCACCTGCCAGCAGGCCCCCACTCATGTCCCCTTGCACCCCCACCCCCCAGCAGTGCAGGGCACCTGCCAGCAGGCCCCCACTCATGTCCCACTCATGTCCCCTTGCAACCCCATCCCCCAGCAGTGCAGGGCACCTGCCAGCAGGCCCCCACTCATGTCCCACTCATGTCCCCTTGCACCCCCACCACCCAGCAGCGCAGGGCACCTGCCAGCAGGCCCCCACTCATGTCCCCTTGCACCCCCACCCCCAGCAGTGCAGGGCACCTGCCAGAAGGCCCCCAAACATGTCCCCCAGCACCCCCACCCACCAGCAGTGCAATGCACCTGCCAGCAGGCCCCCACTCATGTCCCCCAGCACCCCCACCCACCAGCAGTGCAGGGCACCTGCCAGCAGGCCCCACTCATGTCCCCTTGCACCCCCACCCCCCAGAAGTGCAGGGCACCTGCCAGCAGGCCCCCACTCATGTCCCCCAGCACCCCCACCCACCAGCAGTGCAGGGCACCTGCCAGCAGGCCCCCACTCATGTCCCCCAGCACCCCCACCCACCAGCACTGAGGGGCACCTGCCAGCAGGCCCCCACTCATGTACCCTTGCACCCCCACCCCCAGCAGTGCAGGGCACCTGCCAGCAGGACCCCACTCATATCCCACTCATGTCCCCTTGCACCCCCACCCCCCAGCAGTGCAGGGCATCTGCCAGCAGGCCCCCACTCATGTCCCACTCATGTCCCCTTGCACCCCCACCCCACAGCAGTGAAATGGCGATCCCATGACACAAACCAAAAGTCAACTATGTACATCAACACATGTCCACCACACGAAGGCAGGCGGTAGCGTCCCTGCGCATTAAAAAAATGTGCGCTAACAAAAAGCTGTATATACAGCTCTGATGAATGTCCCATACTGTGGCCCTCTAGGACAAATGACGTGTAAAGGGGTACGCGACAAACACGGACACCCGCTGTGTCAAAAATAGCATGTATTTCGGGTGTGCGCGGGACGTTTCACACACGATTGTGACTGGGCAAGCGGGGTACGTGTACGTCAGGGGCTTGCGGGAAGTTTTACAGGCGATTGGGCCTGGGCGAGCAGGGTACGTGTACTTCAGGGGCTCGCAGGAAGTTTTACACGCGATTGGCCTGGGCGAGCGTGGCACGTGTACTTCAGGGGCTCGCGGGAAGTTTTACACGCGATTGGGCCTGGGCGAGCGGGGTACGTGTACTTCAGGGGCTCGCGGGAAGTTTTACACGCGATTGGGCCTGGGCGAGTGGCGTACATGTATTACTATGGTGGGCGTGGAAGTACAGGAGGCAAATGCGTGGAACGCCCACATGCACACGCCAAAAAAGACACGCTAATCCAGAAACACGTACACCAGCAGGAAGCAGGCGTACATCGACCTGCGGAGCATAAAAGTGCGCGCAAACTACAAACAAGCTCAGACGCTAGGATGAATATACCGTTCCTAGCAGCAGTGGCCGTGGGATGCCGCAGGAGGAGGAGGATAGTCAGGGCCAGAATTTTTACACCCAGAACCAGCCTTTTTGGGATGCCTGATGACCACGTGTATGGGAGATACAGGTTTCCACCTCACATAATACTCGACCTGGTCAGTGAGTGGGAGGATGACCTCACATCACCCACCCTCTGCTCCCAAGCACTCAGCCCCCTGGAGAAGGTCCTTAATGTACTGCACTTCTTGGCCACTGGATCATTTCAGCGGACAAGTGCCATAGTGGGGGGTGGTGTCACAGGCCACGCAGTCACGCTGTCTACACCAGGTCTTGGCCATCATGACTGCACGCCCATCAGTACGCAGGCACATATACCTGCCCAGAACACCTGCAGAAAGGCAGGCTGTCATCCAGAATATTTACAGGGTGGCACACTTGCCCAAAGTGCTAGGTGCCATTGTCTGCACCCATGTGGCTCTACGTCCCCCCAGGGCATCTGAGCACATCTATAGAAATCGCAAGCACTGGCATTCCATCAACGTCCAGGTAGTATGTGATGCCAAGGGAATCATCACCTCAGTATATGCCAACTATCCAGGGTCCACCCACGACAGTTTCATTTACAGAATGTCAACCCTAAACCGGGACCTAGAAGCTGGGCGGCATGGCGATACATGGCTGATCGGTGAGTATAAATGCCACAGCACATGCATGCATGTCAGATAATGTCACAACCCCACTAATGATACCCATCACCACCTCCCCAGGGGACAGTGCCTACCCTCCGAGCACCCACATGATGACGCCAATTCGGAACCCCACCACGCCACCCTTGGTAAGATACAACACAGCCCACATTGCAACCCGGGGCATAGTGGAGCGCACATTCAGAGAGCTCAAGTCACACTTTCTCTCCCTTGACCGTTCTGGCGGGCAGCTGTTATACGCTTCCCCAGTAGTGTGCAGGATCATAGTGGCAGCATGTGTCCTGCACAACGTTGCAACACGCCGGGGCCTGCCCGTGGACATGGTGGTGCCCCCACATCCCCAACCACATGCATGCCCGCTGCACATGGGAGGGGAAAGGGCACGGGGTGAGGCAGCCCATACGCAGCTGGTGGCTAATTCACCTAAAATCACACCCCTGTGGAGTGCACACAGCCCTGGCACATACCAGCTGACTATCAATGATGATGAGTCAAGTGACAGTCAACCGTCACAACCATACCAGCCTGAGATTGTTCACCTGGAAGTGTTCCATTGTGTGCATCCCTACCTACACAAACACCACCAAAGCTGTGTCATCAAAAGACACACTTCTATGCTGCCAAAATCATTACCCCCTTGCAAGATACAACATGACAACAGTGTGACGTCACCCAACACCTCCCCAGCACCGCCACCCAACACACTATGGCATGTCATGCTATGTGAGAGCAAACAAAGGAATCCCCAAAACATGACACAAGTGTCACAAAGTACAGTGTCCCGAATGGAAAATGGCCACACACAATATGCTCCCATTAATGTAGAACTGACAACACACATTACCAAAGGCTTACCACAATACAGTGCAGCTAGCCAACCCCAAACATAGCATTCACATGACAGTACTAAGTTAAAGGATACGTAGTCTTACAACCTGGTGATGCTAGCACATCAACCACTTCCAACTGTACAGTGTTGGTGCCACGCAAATCTGGGAGTGCACTGCTTACAACATGAACTCCATCTCCAAAGTAGATGGCCTTGTGAAGACATGAGGAATGAACCTGCAAATTAGGAGGGAGACATGGATGCACAAGCACACATCAATACACCATGCAGTGTACAATACTACAACAGTATGCACTAGGAATGTAAATACAGTATTGACTACAGACTGCCAACACATGTCATGGGAGTCCAACGTCACTGTGTAAGTCACTATCACTTGGGCACACCCTTTGCAAGCCCATGGAAACGGGAAGCAGGAGGGGTGTGTGTCTCACGAACCCAAGCATCTAACCCAAACTCAGGACAAGCCTGCATGTGCCCAGCCGGAATACAGTGGATTCCCACGGGAGCCACACAAGGCAACACACTGTAACAAAAACTCAAAAATCAAAAACCAAAAATCAAAAATCAAAAATGGCCATGTGGGGGCCAGGGGGGGTGGGGGAGGCCACCTAGGAGGTCCGAGGACAGGGTGCACACCAACAGCCACCTGTGTGGATGTTGTGGAAAAAAAAAACACCTCCATGGGCTCATGGCCTGCATGGCTACGCTATCGTGAGAGATTCAGAATCGCTGTGGTCGCTCTCATCACCCTGTGCTGCTGCCGCCACAGGAGGTGGTGGTGCTATGGGAGGCAGCCCACGCAAAGCCCTAGTCTGGTCCTCCATGGCAGCAAGCATGCGGGTGTGGAAGGTCTCGTTCTGGAGGAATATGGTGCGGAGATCCCCATGCACCACCTGACGTGATGCCCGGACCTCCTCCCGAGTTGCCTGCATCTCTGCTGAGAGTGTACGTGTGACATGCTCCAGCAGCTGTTCTGTCATCATGACAGTGGAAGCCTCAAGGTCCACAAGAGTCTGCCTGAGGTGATGGACTTCTACCCTCAGGGCTTCCCTCTGGCCCTGGGACTCTAAAGAAATGGCTTGCCGCAGAGTGTCCAGGGCCGCCTGTCTGTTCTGTTGGACGCCAACATGTCCTCCCTGAGTGATCGGCAAATGGAGTCTGTTGCCTGCTGTAGTTGCTCCATCTGCCTTTCTGGGGGGACAATGGAAGTGGCCACCCTCTCCATAGCTTGAGCCATCATCTCAGATGCTGCTGCCTGTTGGTTTGCCATACCGTACATTGATTTCTCCAATGCGGTATTGCCTGGAGGCGTACGGCCACCGCGTTGGCGGGCACCACACCTGTCTGGGGCAAGGTGAACTGTGCCTTGCTGTGTCGGCACTGCCTGAGGCTGCAGGACTGCATTCCCCCTCTGATCTGCTGGCCCAGGAACAGGATCAGATGTTGCAGAGTGTGGCCCTGCATCCGTAACCACCAAAGGCGGACCTACCAACACTGACATCCCCATAGTGGGCTGTACCCCTGGTGCAGGTAGGTCGGACAGAACAGAATCCCTCCCAGTAACACCTACCTGCGAAGCCACATAGGTCTCATCATCCGAATCAACACCTGAATAGAGGTCTGCGGAGGTGCACCCAGAGACAACCCTGGAGAGAACGGTCTGCAGCAAGAGTGGGTTTTCACCCACCACCACACCCCGTCCCCCAGTGGTGCCCGGTCCTGCCTGAGATCCCTCCTGGGTCTGCATCCATCTCCACACCCTCAACAGCATCAAGTGCGTCATCCCCTGCAGAAACATGAAAGACAAAAAATGGAAACAGGCATTAGCACCATGGAACACAATTAGGCCTCACAAGCTACAGAACCAGTACTTGATTGACACATGTCCCACATGACTATAACCCTGCCATGCATGCACTGTCCCTGAGTTTGAAGGGGAGGAAAATGTCAGACACTGATGACACCAAGATGGAAGAGCAACACATTAGCTGCATGCTGGCTAGCAGAGCCATCACACATTGGCCTGTGAGTGGCATGTCCAATCCACATACATGACACATGCCATCACACAGATGGCATGTACCATAGGCATGTCACATATCGTTTGACAATAGGGCTGAAAAATGCATAGTGAAAGTGGGGGGATCAAAACAATCAGCATGAATGAACAATGAGAAATACGGAACAATGTTGTTGCAAGATGCCACTTCAAGGGTAACTGGCGTGATGTTGCACAAAATGTCTACTGTGGGAAGAAGGGATACTGTAATTCCCAAATCCAGGGGCGCAGAATGTTTTGGATGAAGCACATGGGTGACCCAAACCACTCAGGCACACACACCCTCACCTGGCACACAATCAGAACCCCTCACACACACAACATACACATGGATCACACACACATGCATGTGCACTCACCGGACAATGCCTCGTAATCTGGCAGTTCTCCCACACCTTGGATCTGTTCCTCTGTGACGTAGGTCCCAGCAACAGACTCATGTACAGTAAGTTCAATGTCCTCTTGTGGAGACCCACCTCCAGTCACCAGAGTAGCGGCATGACTTGAGGCCAGCTTTTTCTTTGCCCTGCGCTTAAGGTCATTCCAGCACTTGTAGCACTCACCAGCTGTGCGCCTCACTAATCCAAGGGCACTTATGATGTCCGCGACGGTCTGCCAGTGTGCCTGACGTTGAGCAGGTCGTCTTGCACCCTGAAGTGATCAACATTTCGCTGTCATGTGCGGACACATACTGCACAATTGCATCACGTTCGGCATCATTGAAGCTAGGCTTCCTTTGCGTGCCGGACTGCACAGCCGTGTCTGGGTTATCAGCCTGTAGTGGACAAGCACTCTTCCTCTTTTTTTTGGAAGGTGGTGGGGATCCTGAGTGGCCTACGCCGCTCTGGCCACTAGGGGCAGGAGCACCGGTGGACTGGGTAGTTGGGAATGCACACTGAGCATGGGACTTGGTTCAGGCATTGGCTGAAGTGTTACATAGTCAGGGGGAACGTTAGCAAGATGGACTGGGACCAACACTGCCCTGGCTGGGAGAGTCAGAGCTGGGGTGGATGGAGCTGCAGCTGCCCCTGCAGCCTCCCCACCCTGTCTACTCTGAGCAGTAGATGACATAGCTGCCCCTGATCCGCGTGGCCTGGTGACACCAACTTGCACCGCCACACGTGGCCTAGACTTGGCGACCTGGAAGTCAGCCTGGGAGTCACCCTCTGCCAGGTCAGGTGCCACAATGGGCTGGTCCAACAAGGGCTGAGCAGAGATGGTGTCAGCCACGTTTCCCTCAACTATGGGGGGGGCATGGGTGTCCCATGGGTGTCCCTGACTGGTCCTCCACACATGGGGGGCTAGGAGTACCCTGCAAATCCCGGCCACGTCCCCTACTGCGCCCACCACGGCCACCACGGCCACCTCTTGAGGCTCGGCCACCTTTGCCACCCTTACCGCTTGGTCGCCTCCCAACCAACCATGGCACTGATGTTGTTGTGCGTATGGGAGTTGCAGTAAAATATTGTCCTGGGCAATTGGGGGTCAAAGGGGTAGGGTACTAGATGGAAGGCTGTATGTGACCCCTGGGGAAAGATGACGGGTCACGCAATGCACAGGCACCCCAAAAACAGAAAATAACATGCATGCAACCACTCGTAGACCACGTGCGTGGAAAAATGAACCCGCACTACGCTGTGGCACCCAGAAACACAAAGATGAACGTACGCGTGTTACACGCAGCCTACAATGACCTCTGAAGGGGTACGTGACACACGAGGCAAGCACAGTTGGTTAATACGTGCACGACTCACCGTCTGCCTGGAAAATGAGTGTGAAAAATACGCGCGTGTGCGTGTTGGCAACACCCCCGCCAATGAACAATTGTACACTGTCTGAGGAGACAGGACAAAAGAAGAAGTGAACGCTGTTTGAGGAAACAGGCCCAACAGAAAATCAGAAAAAAGCTGTCAGAGGTAACAGGGAGTACGAACTAGAAACGCTGTGAAGTAAATCGCGTGTGAACCGACAAGAAGTACAGAATTCACCCACTCGCTCTCCACGAAAAGCACGTACAAGGAAATGACGTCCTACAGGCACCTTTTGGACCGGCCCACACATCCAACGTCACTTCCGCGTATACGCGTTAAGGCCTTAACCTCCAATTACACGAGCTTACACTCGGATGTGCAGTTCTTGGAAGTGTAACATGCACCCGGGTTCTGGGAAACACCTGCGCGCGCACGTCACAGACGCGCTTAGGCGCTAAGGGCCTTTCGTCCAATGAAATCGCGTGCGCGTGCTGACGCGCTGACGCGCTAAGGGCCTTTCCTCAAATTACACGCTGACGTGCTAGATTTTCACGTGCAAAATCACTCCGTATCAAGCTGGCCACGCGTTCACACACGGAAGACCACGCTCCTGCCCAGAAGGCCGAATTACTGCCCCCCAGAGCCCCGAGTACGCTCCCACCTGCCATCTGCTGCTGCCTGATTACCTGCTGCCCACGTGCCCTGCCATTTGCTGCCTGCACGTCAGCCCGGGGTGCTGTTGCTGTGACCACCCCTGCTGGAACCGAAGTCTCCCGACTGCTATTCCATCGCTCCACAGCCCAGCCCCAGGACCCAGTTGCCCACCCACACCTGCCTCTGGGTTTGCCATGTCGGGCACTACACCATCTGGCACCACTGGCAACCCCCAGCCAGAGAGGCAGAGGGCCACCAGCTTCACTGCCACCGAAGTTGGTGTCCTGGTGGAGCAAGTCCTGGGGCAGTATGATGCCCTCTTCGGAAGGTCGGCCGCCGACAAGGAAGGACGGACTCGTGACTGCCATCAGCACGCAGGGGGTGGCAGTCCGCGACTTCCAACATGTCAAGAAGCGCTGGGAGGACTTCAGGTCCAGGACCCTCAACAAGGCCCGGCGCCTCTTGAAGGCAGCGGATGCCAAGGGGCGCCGTGGCCACCTGTCGGAACATCAGATGAGGGTCCTGGAACGCATATGCCCATCGCTCCACGTCCAGGTCTTTAAGAGGCAGACCCATCTGGAGTCGAGCGGTAAATTTACATGCATACTGATTGGAAGCTGTGCGTGTGGTGGTGTGCCAGTAGTGTGCAGGTTGTACGTCTGGTTTTGTAGGGCCATGTATGGATGTGTATGTACAGGGCTGTGAGGCTGACACATGCAAGTCCTTTCATGTGTGAGACAAATGGATGGTGTATGTGTGTGTAAGCATGCAGGCCAAATGCAGATGTGTGAGCACACATGTTTTGATTACTGTGTATGTAAGTTGGCATGGTTGTGGTGTCACACATGGATGTTGGTTCCAGCTGCATGTATCTGCACCGTGTACATGTGCATGCGTGTGTATTTGACATGGGTGCAACAGTGATGCAACATGGATGCATGTGAAACTGATATGTAGAAGACTGATTGCCAGATGTGACTTGGATGCCAATCTCATCACTGCGACAGTTGGCGGAGGTGTACACATGCATGTAATTGTGGTGGCGTGTGTGTATGTCTAGTGCACTCCCTGTGTTTCATGTGATGTCTGGCTCACCTTTGGCTGCTCATGCTGTTTGTGTGTGAATGGATGGTGCTGGCTGTTGCAATATGGCTGTGGAATAGCTCATGTGTGTGAGTTGCAATGACATGTGTGTTGGGGATTGTGATGCCATGTCTGAAGTTTGACAATGCCACTCATGTACAACTGTCATGTGTGTATGAGTCCATTGTACAGTGCCCTGATGCCTGTCTCCTATCTCTCCCTGTCTGCAGCGTCAACTGATGAAGAGGGCGGAGAAGGTGCTGTGGAGCATAGTGGCAGGGATCGCACCACCAGCCGGAGACGCAAGGCCCGGCTCCCCTCCCAGGTTGTCATCTCGTCGGGGAGTGAGGAGTCTGGTGCCACGTCCCAGGTCGCAGCTGCCGAGGGGAGGTTCAAGAGGCGGAGGTTGGAGTTGGACTCCTCGGCAGCCGAAGGGGCAGCTGAGACCCCACAGGGCCCAACGGAGGAAGATGGCACAGAGTCATCCAGGTTGGTGGGGGGTTTGGTGGAGGAGGAGGCCGTGCAAGGGACAGAGACTGGGTCCGGAGGTGGGGATTCCACTGGTGCTAGTGGTGCAGTGCAGGGGCAGGGACAGGAGGCAGCACAGGCTGCCGCGGATGTGCCTGTGTGTAATCCTGTCCCCGATCCTGTGACTGCATCATCTTGCACCAGCAGGGATACCTACGTCCAGATCCGTTCTCAGGGAGGGGATTGGCTTACACCAACTGGCCTTCCTCTCCCTGCGATGTGGCTATCCGGCACCAGGTTGAGCCTGTCCTGGGTGGGGTGGTGTTGCGTCAACGTGCCATGCGAGCTGACCTGCAATCTTTTCATTTGGAGACTGCACGTCTTCTCGCATGGCTCGTTCACCGCGTTGACCCACTGGGACAGCTCACCATGGCCGGATTCCTCCGTTTTGTGGACCTTGTTCCGACCCCCTCCTCAACTGAACCCCCTATGTGCCAGTCGTCCTCCGTGCCATCTTCCCACCCATGTGTCACCTGGGTGCCCTGTGGAGCTGCCTCTGACACTGCGGCCAGGCTGGTGGAGGACACATCCTTGCCACAGTCGGGAATCGGACGTCCAGCAGGGGTGGGCACCTCAACAACTCCACCCCAGCTGGAGGAGGATGTGCAGGCAGCAGGAGCCAAGGCACAGGCAGCGGCACAGCAGAAGGAGCAACAAGGTGGGAGCCATGATGGCTCAGGGCCTTCATCATCAGAGGTGCAGGCATCAGCCGGAGGGCAGGAGGACCCTGGACAGGAAGTGTCTTCCGTGTGGCAGCGGTTGGGCAATGCGATAGATGCGGAGCGGCAGCGGACGGAAGAGTGTCATGCATGCTGGACGTGGTTCTACCTCTTACGCTCATAGAACAGCTAGACCGTTCTATTCCAAATGGCGGTTGTTCGATACGTTGCCGGGAAAACGACGTCTGCACTTTTCACGTCGCTAACTTCACGTGTATTCTGCTTCGTCACGTGAACTACGGCATTACGTATATAAGCAGCGTGGAAACTTCACTCGCTGCTTCTGATCGAATCATTTGGCGTTGTGTAGCTGAACCTCCGATCTGCGTCCTTGCAGTTTTCCTCAGCTGCTTTTTGGGCCTTCTACAGCGTGTTTTCCGCCACACGCTGATTCCTGGAGCTGTTTGTTCGCGTGTACTTCCACACGCGCACGTTGTCTTCAAACGCGGCTGTCCTGGGCTGCGTGAATCCTGTTCGCGTGCGAATCCACAAGCGCACGCTATCTTCAAGCGCGGCTGGCCTGGACTGCGTAAATCCTGTTCGCGTGCAAATCCACAAGCGCACGCTATCTTCAAGCGCGGCTGGCCTGGACTGCGTGAATCCTGTTCGCGTGTAAATCCACACACGCACGTTGTCTTCAAACGCGGCTGGCCTGGGCTGCGTGAATCCTGTTCGCGTGCAAATCCACAAGCGCACGCTATCTTCAAGCGCGGCTGGCCTGGACTGCGTGAATCCTGTTTGCGTGTAAATCCACACGCACACGTTGTCTTCAAGCGCTGCTGGCCTGGGCTGCGTGAATCCTGTTCGCGTGCAAATCCACAAATGCACGCTATCTTCAAGCGCGGCTGGCCTGGACTGCGTGAATCCTGTTTGCGTGTAAATCCACATGCACACGTTGTCTTCAAGCGCTGCTGGCCTGGGCTGCATGAATCCTGTTCACGTGCAAATCCACAAGCGCACGCTATCTTCAAGCGCGGCTGGCCTGGACTGCGTGAATCCTGTTCGTGTGTAATTCCACACGCACACGTTGTCTTCAAGCGCGGCTGGCCTGGACTGCGTGAATCCTGTTCGCGTGTAAATCCACACGCGCACGTTGTCTTCAAGCGCGGTTCCAAGACTGCGTGAATTCTATTCGCGTGTAATTCCACACGCGCACACTATTTTCTTTGCGGCTGTTCAGAACCGCGTGTACTTTGTTTATACCATAAAAGGGCGCTATTTCCAACTCCTGCACCTGTGATATTAACAGGGGGATTTATTCATTTCTATACTTTTCTCTACGTGGGAAGGAAGCTTTTCAAGGACTGTTGGAAGGTGACAGTGAACAGTACTTTGGACGCTATCCTGTGGTGCATCAACCCGGTATCTAGCGTGAGCCTCGTTCCATTCGGAATAAGTCTCCCTTACTAATCTTCCCTTCCTTGTCGTTTGTTCTACTTCTGGATTTTCCTCAAGATACTTCTGCTGGATTCTTCTGCCCTAGACATAAGGTCAGTGTGTGCGTTAATGTCAAATACTGTTCTATCATAGAGAGTCAATTTGGGGCAGTTTCTTATGATACTTTATTTTGTTCTAGGCTGACTTCCTATACCTTACCCACGCCCTTTCCAGTGATCCATCTCTCTGCCTGTTTTATCAGTCAGAGAGTTGTATCATTTGGAAGGTCTAAACTTGACTTCACAACTATCAAATCGTGTGAACAGGGATCTGGAAGACCCTACCATCTGTATCCTTTTGAGTACCGTATCCTTTTCAGTCAATACTTTGGTACTTTATGACAGAATCAGAAGCCATGGAGGGTACGGATCCTTTAGCTGTTTTGACTCAGTTGATCAGCGATTTGAGAAATGAAATGGTTACGGCACAGGACATGTTACGGCACCGTATGGACGTTATGCAAGACGCCATGCACGCTAGTCCTCAGGGAGCACAGGTTCCAATGACCACTGCATCTGGATCTGGGACTATGACACCCCCACAGGAAACTATTAATGTGGTTATGCCCACTCAGTTTCCCTTGGCCCCCCCGGAACGGTTCACAGGTGATCCCAAAACCTATAGAACCTTCGTTAATCAGTGCCGACTCCATTTTCTTTGTCGTCCTACATCATTTCCTGACCTAACCACAAAGCAGCATTCGTGCTTTCCCATTTAGGGGGTACAGCTGCTGCTTGGGCTAACCCTTTGTTGGAAACAAATAGCCCTTTGTTATATGACTGTGACGATCTTTTGGCTGCTATGAGTAAAGTCTTTGACATGCGTTATGCTACTCAAGCCATGGATCTGGAGTTACTTAATCTACAACAAGGCAGTCAACCTCTTTTGCCTTACATTGCCCTATTCAATCAACTAACAGCCGAAACTCAATGGCCTGAAGGCAAGAAAACGGCTGTTTTCTACAAGGGTCTTTCAGAAGAACTAAAAGATGCCTTATCTACGGTTCCGGTGGTTCCTACGGGATTCACAGAGTTGCTCGATTTGGTTCTACAAATCGATGCCCGAAGAAATGCTCGGAAAGGAGAGAAAAAACCCTTCTTACAAGCCTCGGTTCGTTCAGAGGCACCGGCAGTCCCCTCGAACGACCCTGAACCAATGCAGATTGGCGCCGTGAGAGGCCGGTTGTCCAATGCAGAAAGAGAGAACCGAAGAAAGAACCATTTATGTATATATTGCGGTTCATCCGAGCATTTATTAGCGACATGTCCTAAGAAACCAGTCAAGCGTTCGGGAAACGCCAAAACTCGACAGTAGCAGGAGTCCCTGTGTCGAGTGTTTCATCGGACTCCAGTACCATTCCTTATCACGCACCCATCGCTGTTGAGGTGACGTTATGTTGTGATGATCGAAAATTGGTTTCCAAGGCCATGGTTGATTCCAGAGCCACCAACAATTACATAGACTTCACATATGCCAAGAATTGTTCCATACCCCTTGTAAACAAGAACAAACCTGAAACGGTTAATACCGTGGACGGATCTGTTTTGACTTCTGGTATGGTAACCCAGGAGACGGTACCTGTTCAGATGACATTATCGAATAGTCATTCAGAAGAAATCGTCTTCGATGTCATAGCTGCTCCGCAGTACGAAATCATACTTGGTCTTGCCTGGTTAACCCTTCATAATCCCGCCATTGACTGGGTTTTGGTATTGCTCCAGTATCCTTCAAATTATTGCAATGAACATTGCTTTACCAGTCAGGAGGTGTCAAACAATCAACATATATTGGCCTCTATGGGGGAGTTTCAACTATTAGTGTGGTACATCAAAGCGATACTACCATACCATGCGAATACGCTGAGTACGCTGATGTTTTTGATAAAGGCCAGGCAGAACAATTGCCTCCACATCAGCAGTATGACTGTCCGATTGAATTGATTCCTGAGCTAAAATTCCTACAGGCCGTTTATATTCATTGACTCCAAAAGAAGACGTTGTGTTGAAAGAATACATCGACAAAGCTTTAGCGATGGGATTCATACGGCCATCGCAATCACCCGCTGCGTCTCCTCTATTCTTTGTTCCGAAGAAAGAGGGAGATCTAAGGCCTTGCATTGATTACAGGGCACTTAACGACATCACCATAAAAAATCAATATCCTTTACCGCTGATAAACGTTCTATTGGATCAATTAGGTACTTCCAGGTACTTCACTAAATTGGACTTGCGAGGAGCATACAATTTAGTTCGCATTCGTGAGGGCGACGAATGGAAGACCGCTTTCAAGACACGGTATGGTCTTTACGAATATTTGGTGATGCCTTTTGGTCTGTGCAACGCTCCCGCTACTTTTCAGTTCTTCATGAACGATATATTCAGGGATATAATGGACCAGTTCGTGGTGATTTATTTGGATGATATTCTGATCTATTCATCATCTTTTTCGGAACACGTCAAAAACGTTTCTACAGTCTTACAAAGACTCAGGGAGAACCTTCTTTTTGTGAAAGCCGAGAAATGCGTTTTTCATTCACAGGAAGTGGAATTCCTGGGTTACGACATTACCAATCTAGGTGCTCGAATGAGTCGTTCCAAAGTGAAGGCCATATTGAATTGGCCTATTCCGCACAATGTCAAGTCATTACAGTCTTTCCTAGGCTTTGCGAATTTTTATCGCAGGTTTATTCGTTCCTTCTCCAAAACAGTAGCTCCTTTGACGGTTTTAACTAGTTCCAAAGTTCCTTTCTGTTGGAACCAGAATGCCCAAGCATCATTCGAAATGTTAAAGGAAGCATTTACCACTGCACCCGTGCTTCAACATCCAGTCCAGATCGCCAGTTTATCGTTGAAGCGGATGCATCCAGTGTCGCTACTGGAGCGGTACTCTCACAAGTTTGCACAGAAACCAAGGAGGAGCACCCAGTGGCTTTCTTCTCTCGCAAACTTACCCCATATGAACGAAATTACACCATCACTGAGCGGGAATTGCTGGCTATCAAGGATGCTTTCCGAGAATGGCGACATCATCTTCTTGGGGCCAAACATCAGGTGTTGGTGTACTCTGACCATAGAAATCTTCAAGCATTCAAATCTATGAAATGCCTTACGGCTCGACAGGCCAGATGGCATGTCTTTTTTGCCCAATACGATTTCCAGGTCACATATCGTCCTGCCAGAGAACACGTTAAGTCGGACGCGTTGTCTCGTATTGGTGAGGAGGCAAAGGAAGAAGC
Organism: Ambystoma mexicanum; assembly: GCF_040938575.1. Taxonomy (NCBI): domain Eukaryota; kingdom Metazoa; phylum Chordata; class Amphibia; order Caudata; family Ambystomatidae; genus Ambystoma; species Ambystoma mexicanum. The sequence continues at coordinate 528,547,554 of NC_090934.1, forward strand.
ACAGGTGCAAAATCAGTTGTTGGCAGATCATGTAATATGTAGTTGTTCTGTTCAACCATCCTTAAAAACCGAAGTACAAGAGTGGGTGAAAAATCATCCACAAGTTATCCAGGATATGAATCTGGACGTACATAACGGTTTACCTTTCACACAAGGAGTGCTCTACTTACCAACGTCTTCGACGCGGAATAAGGCCCTCAAGTGGAATCATGATTCCTTGATCGCAGCCCATCCTGGACGGAAGAAAACACTAGAGCTGCTTAAAAGATGGTGCTGGTGGCCATCCATGACAAAAGATGTCATAAATCATGTATCAATTTGTTCTGTATGCATCCAATGCAAAAACACTCCTGGTAAACCAGTGGGCTTACTCCAGTCCCTACCTGTCCCTAACAAACCATGGGACATGATATCTATGGACTTTGTGGTAGAACTCCCACAAAACCAGGAATACGATACCATATGGGTTGTAGTGGATTACTTCACTAAATTGGCTCTTTATATTCCCTGTATTGGTTTACCAACAGCTGCTGTTCTGGCTGACCTATTCATTCGACATATATTCCGTTTCTTTGGTCTACCGTCAGTAATCATTACGGACAGGGGCTCACAGTTTGCGTCATGCTTTTGGAGAGCACTAACTTCAGCATTACTGATTGATGACAGAATGTCCAGTGCTTATCACCCTCAAACTGATGGACAGACCGAAAGAGTCAATAGCACTATGGAACAATATCTGCGGTGTTTGTGTCTGCAGTTTCAATCAGATTGGCTCAAGGTCCTTCCAGCAGCAGAATTCGCCTACAACAACTCCTATCATAGTGCCATAGGCACTTCACCTTTCTATGCTCTTTATGGACAACACCCCCGATCAATACCTTTGGATTCCAGCTTGTCTTTGGATACTCCTGCCGCAGGCCATACTTTTCGTGATCTGAAGAATCTACAGAGGAAAGTGAAGCAGCAATTGGAGCAAGCTAAAAGACGCGACAAGTTCTATGCCGATGCTCATAGAGTACCTGCACCTGTCTACAAAGCTGGTATGAAAGTATGGTTGTCCACTAAGAACTTGAGGATACCAGGCAAAAAGAAAGTGTTGCCTAAATACATTGGTCCGTATGCAGTACTCCAGGTAATTAATCCGGCTGCTGTCCGTCTGGCTTTACCACAACGATGGCGAGTGCATCCCGTATTCCACGTGTCACTCATTAAGCCGTGTTCTGAAGCTACCAGATTGCCTGTACGGCCTGTTGCTATTTCTGTGAGGGGTTCAGATGAATACGAGGTATAGGACATACTGGATATGAGGCTACGTTCTGGTAGGCCGTATTATCTGGTGGATTGGAAGGGCTATGGTCCCGAAGATAGGTCCTGGGAACCTCTTTCCAATATACATGCTCCTGCTTTATTGAAGCATTTTCACTCGAAAAGGGGAGAGGTTTCCCCTTTGGGGGATGGCACTGTCATGCATGCTGGACGTGGTTCTACCTCTTACGCTCATAGAACAACTAGACCGTTCTATTCCAAATGGCGGTTGTTCGATACGTTGCCGGGAAAACGACGTCTGCACTTTTCACGTTGCTAACTTCACGTGTATTCTGCTTCGTCACGTGAACTACGGCATTACGTATATAAGCAGCGTGGAAACTTCACTCGCTGCTTCTGATCGAATCATTTGGCGTTGTGTAGCTGAACCTCCGATCTGCGTCCTTGCAGTTTTCCTCAGCTGCTTTTTGGGCCTTCTATAGCGTGTTTTCCGCCACACGCTGATTCCTGGAGCTGTTTGTTCGCGTGTACTTCCACACGCGCACCTTGTCTTCAAACGCGGCTGTCCTGGGCTGCGTGAATCCTGTTCGCGTGCGAATCCACAAGCGCACGCTATCTTCAAGCGTGGCTGGCCTGGACTGCGTGAATCCTGTTCGCGTGCAAATCCACAAGTGCACGCTATCTTCAAGCGAGGCTGGCCTGGACTGCGTGAATCCTGTTCGCGTGTAAATCCACACATGCACGTTGTCTTCAAACGCGGCTGGCCTGGGCTGCGTGAATCCTGTTCGCGTGCAAATCCACAAGCGCACGCTATCTTCAAGCGTGGCTGGCCTGGACTGCGTGAATCCTGTTCGCGTGCAAATCCACAAGTGCACGCTATCTTCAAGCGCGGCTGGCCTGGACTGCGTGAATCCTGTTCGCGTGTAAATCCACACACGCACTTTGTCTTCAAACGCGGCTGGCCTGGGCTGCGTGAATCCTGTTCGCGTGCAAATCCACAAGCGCACGCTATCTTCAAGCGCGCCTGGCCTGGACTGCGTGAATCCTGTTCGCGTGTAAATCCACACGTACACGTTGTCTTCAAACGCGGCTGTCCTGGGCTGCGTGAATCCTGTTCGCGTGCGAATCCACAAGCGCACGCTATCTTCAAGCGTGGCTGGCCTGGACTGCGTGAATCCTGTTCGCGTGCAAATCCACAAGTGCACGCTATCTTCAAGCGCGGCTGGCCTGGACTGCGTGAATCCTGTTCGCGTGTAAATCCACACACGCACGTTGTCTTCAAACGCGGCTGGCCTGGGCTGCGTGAATCCTGTTTGCGTGCAAATCCACAAGCGCACGCTATCTTCAAGCGCGGCTGGCCTGGACTGCGTGAATCCTGTTCGCGTGTAAATCCACACGCACACGTTGTCTTCAAGCGCTGCTGGCCTGGGCTGAGTGAATCCTGTTCGCGTGCAAATCCACAAGCGCACGCTATCTTCAAGCGCGGCTGGCCTGGACTGCGTGAATCCTGTTCGCATGTAAATCCACATGCACACGTTGTCTTCAAGCGCTGCTGGCCTGGGCTGCGTGAATCCTGTTCGCGTGCAAATCCACAAGCGCACGCTATCTTCAAGCGCGGCTGGCCTGGACTGCGTGAATCCTGTTCGCGTGTAATTCCACACGCACACGTTGTCTTCAAGCGCGGCTGGCCTGGACTGCGTGAATCCTGTTTGCGTGTAAATCCACACGCGCACGTTGTCTTCAAGCGCGGTTCCAAGACTGCGTGAATTCTATTCGCGTGTAATTCCACACGCGCACACTATTTTCTTCGCGGCTGTTCAGAATCGCGTGTACTTTGTTTATACCATAAAAGGGCGCTATTTCCAACTCCTGCACCTGTGATATTAACAGGGGGATTTATTCATTTCTATACTTTTCTCTACGTGGGAAGGAAGCTTTTCAAGGACTGTTGCAAGGTGACAGTGAACAGTACTTTGGACGCTATCCTGTGGTGCATCAACCCGGTATCTAGCGTGAGCCTCGATAAGTCTCCCTTACTAATCTTCCCTTCCTTGTCGTTTCTTCTACTTTTTCCTCAAGAGACTTCTGCTGGATTCTTCTGCCCTAGACATAAGGTCAGTGTGTGCGTTAATGTCAAATACTGTTCTATCATAGAGAGTCAATTTGGGGCAGTTTCTTATGATACTTTATTTTGTTCTAGGCTGACTTCCTATACCTTACCCACGCCCTTTCCAGTGATCCATCTCTCTGCCTGTTTTATCAGTCAGAGAGTTGTATCATTTGGAAGGTCTAAACTTGACTTCACAACTATCAAATCGTGTGAACAGGGATCTGGAAGACCCTACCATCTGTATCCTTTTGAGTACCGTATCTTTTTCAGTCAATACTTTGGTACTTTATGACAAAGAGGCACGGCTCACGATGGTCAGGGCGGAGAACTCCATGCGTAGGGCCCTGAGGCGGGCCGAGTGCCTCAAGGCCATTTGCAGGGCCCTGGAGTTCCAGATGTCATCGTCCCTGCAAACCCTCTGGGCCATGGAAGAGGACCACTTCCGGGACATCGAGCAGGAGTTCGATGATGCCCTGGCCCGGAACATCAACATGTGAGCCGTTGGACTTGCCCACTGCCCTTGTAAATAGTTATCTAGTTAGTATTAGGTTTCGTTAGTTTTTTCTTTATTTTGGACCTTTTGGACAATGAACCACATTTTTGTATATAGTTTTTTTATTAGGTAGGAGTTTTTGATAGGTTTCATTTCTTCAGTTGGGATCATGGACTCTGGATTGTTCATCTGTAAATAGTTGACTGTTGGATTCTACTTTTTTGTTTGGATTTCCCCATGGAGCAATGGTTTTCACTTTTGTTTTTCCCTTGGATTTCATTTTTGGAACTGTGACTTTGGACACCTTTCCTTTGGATTATGATTTTTTGTTTTTCATTATTTTACAGACATGCAGCTTTTCTTTTTTAATTTCCATTGTCGTTTGTTTGATTTTAATTCCATTCATGTTGCTTTTAATACATTTTTTTCTTCAAACTTCGATGTGTGGTATTATATCATTGGTTTCATGCATGTCATGATATGGGTTTTGAGATTCACTTGCACCAATTGTGTGTGTGTGAGGGACATGTCTTCATTTACATACTTGCCATTGGGGTTGTGTCATGTATTTGGCATTTCTATCTGGGTGGATGCAATACTTGGGTTGGTCTTTGGCATGTGGAGGCTGGCCATAAGGGCCAGGGATCTAGATTGTGATGACGTGTTGGCTGTGGGACATGTGTCAGGCCCTGCTGGCAGGTGCCCCGCACTGCTGGGGGATGGGGGTGCAGGGGACATGTGTCAGGGCCTGTTGGCAGGTGCCCCGCACTGCTGGGGGTGGGGGTGCAAGGGGACATTAGTGGGACATGAGTGGGTGCCTGCTGGCAGGTGCCCCGCACTGCTGGGGGGAGTGTGCAAGGGGACATGAGTGAGGGCCTTGCTGGCAGGTGCCCCTCAGTGCTGGGGGGTGGGGGTGCAAGGGGACATGAGTGGGGGCCTGCTGGCAGGTGCCCTGCACTGCTGGGGAGTGGGGGTGCAAGGGGACATGCGTGGGACATGAGTGGGGGACTGCTGGCAGGTGCCCCACACTGCTGGGGGGTGGGGGTGCAAGGGGACATGAGTGGGACATGAGTGGGGGCCTGCTGGCAGGTGCCCCGCACTGCTGGGGGGAGGGTGTGCAAGGGGACATGAGTGGGGGCCTGCTGGCAGGTGCCCCTCAGTGCTGGGGGGGTGGGGTGCAAGGGGACATGAGTGGGGGCCTGCTGGCACATTCCCCTCAGTGCTGGGGGTGCAAGGGGACATGAGTGGGGGCCTATGGGCAGGTGCCCCAAACTGCTGGGGGTTGGGTGTGCAAGGGAACATGAGTGGGGGCCTGCTGGCAGGTGGCCTGCACTGCTGGGGGTGGGGGTGCAGGGGGACATGAGTGGGACATGAGTGGGGGCCTGCTGGCAGGTGCCCTGCACTGCTGGGGGGTGGGTGTGCAAGGGGACATGAGTGGGGCCTGCTGGCAGGTAACCCTCAGTGCTGGGGGGTGGGGGTGCAAGGGGACATGAGTGGGGGCCTGCTGGCAGGTGCCCTGCACTGCTGGGGGGTGGGGGTGCTGGGGGAGATGAGTGTGTGCCTGCTGGCAGGTGCCCTGCACTGCTGTGTGGTGGGGGTGCAAGGGGTAATGCGTTGGTGATCACTAGTGGAAGGTGACATGTGGCTTGGCTGGGGGGGCATTCACATGGTGGATGGGCTGCCTGCGGGACATGACCAGGGGTGCAGGGTAGTCCCCTGTGGTGTGGTCTGCCTGCTGGGGCCGTGGAGGGTGTAGACGGAACACCTGGGAGGACCCACACTGCCAATTCACATGTAGGACTCCCCTGCACCCCCGAAATACACGTACCCCACTCGCACAGGGCCTATCGCGTGTGAAACTTGCCCGCACCCCAGTAATACACGTACCCTGCTGAAATCGCATGTGGAACTTCCTGCGCACCTCAGTAATACACGCACCCTGCTCAAATCGCATGTGGAAGTTCCCGCACACCCCAGTAATAAACGCACCCTGCTGAAATCGCGTGTGGAACTTCCCGCGCACCCCAGTAATACAGGTACCCTGCTGTGATCGTGTGTTACACTTCCACGCACCCCAGAAATACACGTACCATGCTGTAATCGCGTGTGGAACATCCTGCGCACCCCAGTAATACAGGTAGCCTGCTGAAATCGCGTGTGAAACTTCCCCGCGCCCCAGAAATACACATACCCTGCTGGAATCGTGTGTGGGACTTCCTGCGCACCCCAGTAATACAGGTTCCCTGCTGTGATCGGGTGTTACACTTCCACGCACCCCGGAAATACATGTACCCTGCTGGAATCGTGTGTGGGACTTCCCGCGCACCCCAGTAATACAGGTACCCTGCTGTGATCGGGTGTTACACTTCCACGCACCCCAGAAATACACGTACCCTGCTGTAATCGCGTGTGTAACTTCCCCGCACCCCAGAAATACACGTACCCTGCTGGAATCGTGTGTGGGACTTCCCGCGCACCCCTGTAATACACGTACCCTGCTGTAATCGCGTGTTGAACTTCCCGCGCACCCCTGTAATACACGTGCCCTGCTGAAATCGCGTGTCAAACTTCCCTGCACCCCAGAAATGCACGTACCCTGCTGAAACTGCGTGTGGAACTTCCCGCGCACCCCAGTAATACTGGTACCCTGCTGAAATCGCATGTAAAAATTCCCTGCACCCCAGAAATACACGTACCCTGCTGGAATCGCATGTGTAACTTCCCGCGCACCCCAGTAATGCAGGTACCCTGCTGAAATCGCGTGTAAAAGTTCCCCGCACCCCAGAAATACACGTACCCTGCTGAAACTGCGTGTGGAACTTCCCGCGCACCCCAGTAATACTGGTACCCTGCTGAAATCGCATGTAAATATTCCCTGCACCCCAGAAATACACGTACCCTGCTGGAATCGCATGTGGAACTTCCCGCGCAGCCCTGTAATACACGTACCCTGCTGTAATCGCGTGTTGAACTTCCCCGCACTCCAGAAATACACGTACCCTGCTGAAATCGCGTGTGGAACTTCCAGCGTAGCCCACTAATACACGTTCCCCGCTCACCGTTTCCTGTTTGGCAGCCCTGAATACTGGTCCAGGGTTATCGCAGCCCTTTGCGGTGAATTGGGAATTTTGATGGCTTTTCCTTGCACGAGGGCGTTCTTGGGGGCGTAACTGGCGCAGCTGCAGGGTCGCTGCACCACTCTGCGCCACGGCTGGTTTTGGAGGCTGAAATCCATGAATACGCTGTGCGCGGATATCGATTTTAGCGCACGCGGCTGGCGCAGACATTCGCACGCGCACACTGTGCGCCAGCCGCGTGCGCCACTTTTGTGCGAAATTCTATGAATTACCCTGTATATGCTGTATTAGACTGTTTGATAAAGGCCATCTGATTCGGTGGAAGAATTCTGTGTGCGTCAATTGAAGTGTTTTCTTCGATTAACAAAACCTTAGCTAACATTTTAGAAGGTACGTCAATCATCGCAAGCAACCGATAATTAGCTGGGAGATTCATTGGCCCTTTTTTCGCTCCAAGTCAGTGGAATGACGCAAAAGGTGCCAATGTGAATAGTGTATGTAGCCCTTGAGCCCACCTCTCAGGGTTTTGTTTTATCACAGCATTGCAAATACCATCAGGGCCACAAGCTCTGCATTTATTTAAATGGTTGATGATATTTACTATGTCATGTGGTGTTGACTGGCATTTCCAGATGTCAGTCAGCACTGTGGTAAAATTAATGTCACCTTTGTTCGACCCCAATGAATTAACAATGTGTGTTTCCCACTCTGGTTCGGTAGCTCCAATGAGAGATAATCTGTGTGACTGTGTGCCCCGCATTAGCTCCCAAAAGCGATTTACATCCTTTGCTAAGGCTGATTGAGCAATTTAATTCCATATGTTCTTTTTCTGTTTTAATCTATGGCTTGCTAGCCATTTTTGATAATAGGTTTTCAGAGCCCTAACCTGTGATGTAACATCCCCACATGTTTGGAGCTTAACTGGACAGTAGCAGCTATGCTAACTGCTTTACGAAGGCCTCGTTTAGTGGCAGCTATTTCGGGATCATTTATTATACGACAGTGTTGTATCTTATTGAGCTTTTGTATTTGCCCCGCATTATTGAGGATTGTTTTATGGAGTCAGTCATTCTGGCGAATACCAATATAATGTCTTCCTTGTCAGATTGACCATTTGTGTTTGCATAAGTCTCCATGAACGTAGTCAATAGGGGATCTGATATATTACAAACCACGTCTATTTTTTGGTTGTTCCAACTAATTCTATTTCCCTGACTGTTAATCACAAGATTCCCATTAGTTACCTTAGTGTCTTGCCAATTAATTTTAATTAGAGGTGTCAACAATACACATAATGGTAAATGATCACTTTCACAGAGATGTATTATGGCCATATCCTTTATTAACTGTTTCCACACTATATTGGCAAATAAAAAATCAAGAGTGGCTGCTGATTTGCTGCTTATGCAGATGTGAGCCATGGGAATATCACCAGGACAGAGCACATTCAGCCTTGTCATATTGTACTTGTCCATGAGTGAAACCCATGTTTTCCCTCTTTTACTAGCAGTAGTCTTGACACTAACAGGTTCAGATCGAATCGCATCACATTGATTTAGACTATTCAATTCAATGAGGGAATTAAAGTCTCCTACTAGTAGGATGGGCATAGTTCTGTTAGATCTCACTATGATCTCTCTCACTAAGTCAATGTTTGCCGCTGTGACCACGTTCCTACGGGGATCATATACATGTATGAGTATCAGGCTATTTGCTCCCAGGGTCAATTTTGCAGCAAAAACCGTTGACACAGAACACTGGATTTCATCAATTTTCCAGGGAGCTGCGACTGATATCAATAACTCTCCATTAGGTCGGCCCTGAGCCCCTTTTTGACGTTGTTTTAACTATGGTTGCCCGGCCATCAAATGCAATCTGTTCGCACAACCAAGTCTCTTGTAAAACGTTCACAGAATAAATGCTTCAGTGAGAGATCAGCCCTCCTTCGCTGAAAATGTGTGCAAAGCCTCTAGTATTCTGTGATAGTAATGTGTGCAAAGCCTCTAGTATTCTGTGATAGTATTAGGTCGATGTCATTGAGACTGTTGCACAAAGTGGGTTTTAAAGATTGTGGGAAGCTATTGCCAATGTCCACTATCAGCATCATCACGATCAACCAAATATGTGTTATGCTGCCTCCTCACTTTAGTTGTTTCGAGGTTATTAGGTGGGTCATCACAGTTAATAGCTCTATCAGGTAGTGGCTGGGTGTGGCGATTGGTATGTCTGCAATTACATTGTTGCATACTGTTGGTTTCAACATTAGACCTCTGTGGAATTGTGGTCCCAACACCACTATCTCTCAATAAGATCTCTTTCTTGGGTGCACTAGTTTTGGAGGCGAGAGTGTTACATGGCAATTGTGCCTTACTCACAAGTATCTGTGAGATTGTGCTAGTGTATCCCATTTTGAATAGGGTATATATTGATGTGAGCTAGTAATTGTGAGTATGATTTGAATGCATGCTATAAGGTGTACATTATTCTTGTTTCTTTAAATGGCCAATTTTGTGTTTTATAATGTATTGCATGTGTATTTTGTATTGTGTTTTGGTGTTGGTGTATGCTGTATGCTGTAAACATACGTATGTGCTGAAAAGGGAAAGATCAGAGGTACCCTAGCACTAATTCCTTCCCAAGTTACCCATCAAAACATGTGCTACAAAGGGTATACAAATTAATGAAAATCTGTCTGTTGCTCGTATACAGAAAACAGCAACTAAAACTATAATTTGACAGCCAACCCACATGATTATGCTTCATGTATTTCAACTAGCGTCTGAAAATACCTGTTTAATACTTTAACCAGGACAATATATCCTCCTGCTTGTGGGTCACTGAAGCATCAGAGCAAGTCGGCATAATCCAGATTGTTTGGTTGAAAACTGGTTACCCATTTAAAGTGTCTTCTAGCTAGTGTTACAGCCTAAATTAGAAAATAAAAAGAGTTAAAGAAAAAAGAAAATCTATGTTACCCCTTTCTCAGAATCCCTTACGTATCTCTCCAGGACAGAAATCTCTGCACTGGCTCCCAGTGGCTGCAAGGATTAATTTCAAAATCTTCTGCATTGTCCACAGGGTCTTCTGGGGCCTGAGGCCTCAATACCTTCAACTCTCTCTTCCTAAATATCTTCCTTCTCGGGCTCTTCGCTCAGCCGCCTCCAACTCTCTCAGGGTCAGTCGCTTCTCCAAGAAACAAGTTGGTGGTAGATCTCTTTCTTCAGCTGGGGCCTCCCTCTGGAACAGCCTCCATGCCTCCATGAAACTTGACGAGAATCAACTCCGGTTCCGGAAGCACCTCAAAACCGTTCTCTTTGCTTCTGCTTTTTCTCCTGATCTCCCCTGCTGACTTCCTGGCTGAAACTGAAACTGCACTGGTTACCTGGCCACCCTCTGATCTCGGGCCAAAGTCCCCTCCTCCACCAGTCGCACACCTGCACTGCCTTCCTGGCAACCCCTGCACTTGGGGACTGTTTTCCGTACCCCTACAGCCCCACTACCAGCACTTGACACCCAATGTCTGCACTTACCCTTGCACTTGTCACCTGCTGGCCTTATTTTTACTTATTGTTATTTATTTTATGTATTCTATTATACCATGTACTGCACTGTCCCCTCCCCATCTCCCCGCACTTTCCCTCTTGCCCCTTCCTATGTACTTGCACAATCTGAATGACACCTAGCCTAGTAGGATCGTTGTCTGTCTTCCCTATGTTTCCCCTTCCCTTGCCTCGTCGCGCCTTGAAACACTTGTGTATAGGCGCGTTACAATACTAAAAACATTTGGTTAAACCTTGCCCTGTGTCATGTCAGTCTGTCATTTGCCTTCGTTCACTTCAGGGATTTAATTCTACCTGAAAGCCATTCAGCATATGAGTGTCAGCTATCACTATTATCACATGGGAAATGTTTAACTGAAGATGTCTGACCTTCTCTAGTAATATGTCAATTGGTAACAAATCTGTAGAAGGAACGGAAAATCTGGTATGGGTCACTGAGACCTTTTTTTATCTGTGAACATTAATCCAAAATTAGAGCATTAATGCTTGATAAAGACATTTAGTTTTATGCTAAATATAAAACTGCTCGGCTACAAATCAGCTTTACATATCCAAACTTCATATAGAAAAACTATCCATGTCCTAAAGCTACTATATCAATGTAGGAATCTGGTTATTCATTCCTCTCCACTACTTGAAAAGGCCACACAAATTAGATAACAGCGTTGCTGGTGGAACACCATTTTATAATTTATCAATCTCTTTTTTGTTTCTGAGGTCCCATAGCAGATCGATACTACAAGATGTGCCCTGATTACAGATTCACTCAATTTGTGTCTTACAATCTATTTCATGTATGTTTAACATTGGTCATTACTGGTACAGTGTTAAAAATAATTCATACAGGAAGGCATCTCAATACTAACATTGATTCAGCATTCTTACAGTTTATTGAAACTCGATGAGGCCCAATTTCTATTTGCCTTTCATTGGATATCTGTAATATACCATGTAGTAAGTCTTACATTGGATCTATTTCAAGTTTATAGCCAAATACAATCTCTCTGTGTAGGCCATCAGCTCTGATGGGTGTAAATGCACACACACATATGTAATGGAAAAGCTGTAATCTATTTGCTGTCTTCACTCATTAGACATTCTTCTTTGACAAAAGGATGGTGGTACTCAAAGCTGCCTATTCTTACATACCAATGCATATTCACTAATTGCTGCTATTCAATCATTGAACAATTCAGACCATTTCAGTCTGTATGGACGCCAGCATTGATCTGACCAAAAAAGCATCCATTCCGATATATATCAGTACTTTACCTGTTTTTTACATGTTCAGTAATAGTCAATTCTAACTGGTCAGTTGTATGTCATGTGGCTAAGATTGTTCACAAATGGTGCATGTGCTTTATGATGGCGTATACATGACATACGTTGATTAATCTGTTTATTTAAAAACTGATTTGTGATATGGTCTCTCCAAATCATACTTTTTTAGATACTTGTTGCACACACCAATACTAGGGGCTTTTGTCCTTGTAACTAAGGAATAAATAGTTCTTCCTGAAAGTACAGTAAGTTTTAAATTATTAGATACCCCAGAATGTTCATGTTTCAGGGTTTGATCCGAGGTGAAGAAATATCGATATTTGTAGAAATACTACCCCCTCACGTGGGCTAATGTTCCTTCATGCAGTGTCCTGTAAGCCTCAACGGGGTCATGGGTGGCATTCAGACTTATCTTGGAGGTCATGACCAGTGTCTCTGTTTGGCCAATGGAACAAGCTTAGGGACTGTGGGCCCCAAGACAGAACATTTCCAGATCAGTCTGGGTCTGTGTACCTGGCTGTGGAATCACAGGACATGAGCCAGTTCTGAGAACCTACAGGGACTAGGATTCATCCCTGGAGGTCCTTAGTCAAGTATACAGATGGATAACTGGTTTAGTGTGGGGCCTATAGAACTGGATTGTGCCATATGGGACAATATATAGGTTTGTTTGGTGCACAGTGACACAGTTTGGGACTGTCTTGGGGTCTGAAACCCATGGTGCCGGGTCTGTGCAGGACAACACACTCACTTCTGGACTCAGTGGACACAATCAATTTCTGAGCTGGGAAAACTTGGACCATATTCCGGGAAACTGGGCCCAATCTGGGTCTGATATGGGTATGTACATTGTCTGGGAACTTAGCTTTCGATCCATATAAGGCAAACTGTCCCTTTGTTGAACTTTCTTACCAGAGTCTGGTCCCTCAGACTGTAAACTGTGTCGGAGGTGAATCAGAGTAGGATTGATGTCCTGGCTTCGGAGAAAGGGCTTGATTTGTGTGGGGTCCAAAGACCTGACTTGGAGCCAGACACCTGTGTCATGGACCACAGGCTCTCAGACGATTTTAAGGCAGCAATGTCAAAACATGCTAATAGGTCTAGACGTAGCAGAGAATGGCCCCTTCCACATAGGTAGTCATTCAGAAAACATCAGGCATGCAGACAATAATTGACTCTGAGCCTCTTCTACGACTGAAGCCTGTTATTTTCAAATAGAGAATGGCGGGAGAAGTATAATACATGGCAACTTTCTTTAGGAGAAAGATGACTTCAGCTTCCTTTAGGAGGGGCGGGACTGCAGCTGAGGAGAGCTAGTGATTGAGGATGTGAGGATGTCCAAGATGCAGCACTGCATTGTGTTGTTATTATTATTATTATTATTATTAGTAGTAGTAGTAGTAGTAGTAGTAGTAGTAGTAGTAGTAGTAGTAGTAGGAGTAATAGTAGTAGTATTATTATTATTAGTAGTAGTAATAGTCATATTATTATAATTTGTTGATCACATCATAATCCAACAAGGTGACCCAAAGGACCAGATGAAACACACCTCCTTAGCAAAAGATATAGGACAACAAATCATAATGAGTCTTTAGTGGATTACCCTCACACAACCTTGCAATTCGAAAACTATATTTGAATTTAGAGACTGCAAGTGAACAATACACTAAAAATTAATTATTAAATGGTTATCAGTGCACATGTGGTGGATCTGGTCACCATTGTCCAGAAGAGAAGCACAGTCAAACAGAAAGACCAAACCACATTCATGCACAATGAGTTCTGGTCTTCAATTCAAATATATTTGGAGGAAATTAAATGTTCCTTCTTCTGTCATCATTTTTGGGAGTCCATTGTGATGTCTTTTTTATGTATTTCCTTTCAATTGCAACGGTATGATACTTTCAATAGAACGTTAATTCGTGTATCGGTGCAAGAGTACACAGTTCATCAATAGTATCTGACAGTAAATGTTTTTAAATTAAGTCATCCAAAACGAGTGGCTTATGGATCTATCCCATTCCAAACTCCCCCCACAACAACAATTCTCCTTAAATGCATTGCTGATCGTAATAGGTGTTATTTTTGTGGACATCTACTCCTTCCTCCTCCCCTCTTGAGAGGGAAATACTGTTGAATTATGTAAACAGTAGTCTTATGGCCTTAATTATTATATGTAATCAGTGTCAGTTAGTCAATAATTAAGCTTAATAGACCTAGCCCAAGGGCTGTACCAGAGGTTATTGGCCCTGAATGCCAGGTTAAGTAAGTATTCTCTAAGTATGTGCAATTATTGTATCCATACTCTATAGTATGTGTTGTATACTATCAAACGTGAAAGAAATCCTCATGTTGTACACATAATATGTCTACAAAAGTTTTGCCAACAAAAATGAAGAATTTCAAAATGCCGACCTCTTACAAACGCTGGCAGGCATTGATGGACAGCAAGAGTAAAGTCAGAGACTATATTGGGTCTATTATTGTTGCAATCATTGGGAAACGGAGCAGACATGTTCTCTGTTTTCCTTATCCTTTACATTGAAATATGAATATGAATGTAAGATATCTACTGCTTTCTCAGTACACACTAATGGCACGAGTAATGGAATTATTTATGTGGGAAATAGGGGAATTGCGTGCCAAACTGCGTGCAAATCCATGTTCAACGATTCATGGAACGGACTGCGCTGGGCTTTCTTTGGACGTGCAGGGAGATAGAAACCACGCCGAACATGGGCATGGCGTGCAAAGATGACTGTTATGGGGGTGGAACACAGAATATGGGAAAGAACATGTGAAAACATGGGCGTTATGAGGAGGGGCCCGCAGGCAGTCCCACACATGCCCGCAATTCGCACCAAAGGAGCCATATTCATGGAACCACCCGTGCTGCCTCTCGGCAGAGAAATGGACACGCAAATCCCTCGATCACTCCTCGAAGGTAGACGTAAGTACCCTTGCACAAAGGATTCACAGCAGGGAAGTGGATTTGCATGGCAGATTTAGGGGTGCGTGTACGCAACCGGGTTTCCGATCTAACTTAGGGGTTTGCCTAAGCAGTGTAGCGGGGCTCAGGACTAGTTTACGGGGTTTGCACGCAGATTTTCAGAGTGAAGACTGATTTACGATTTTTAATACTCATGTTGTTTGGGTGCCGGCAACGGTTACAGGCCTGTTTGTGGGGGACCCCATGCACCGTTTAAAGGGTGCGTGCATGTACGCCAGTGGGAGAGAGCAAAGGTAAGTGTTCTGGCTGTTTATGCTATGCGTGTGGGAGTGTCGGCGCGATCCAGCCACGACTTGGGATTACAGTTACTATGCACAGTGAATTCCATGAATACGCGGGGCTAGCATTTTTTATTCTGCTCGCATGCTTGCGCAGTGTTTTTCTCAGTACACAGCCTTTGCAGGATTTCTGCGCACATTTCCATGAATCAGGCCCTTTGCATTTGTATTGCTGAATTATTTGAATGTTTAATCAAGGTATCTCATGTTACTCTTGCTCTATTGTAGCACGCCAAAGATAAATACAATAGAAATAACATATTCTGTTAAATACAATATTTTAAAAATAGTCAAACATATTTTCCAAGGGAGAAATAGCCAAAGGTGATACAAATAAGAACACTGCATGAATGAAAACTATTATCCAGACTAGACAGCCTCTTTAAAGCCAAAAATATAGTTGCTTAAAGGCACCACCTACAGAATGTCACTTAAAAAGCCACTCAGACACTTACCAGGAGGTAGGAAGAGGATGTGGGTAGACCTGCAGTTTGATTGGCTACTTAAAGAATTAGAAACATGCTCTGAATTATATTTCATTTAAAAGTGGTTCCACGAATGGCACATGTTGCAGGGCAAGGTATTTTATTTGAAATATGAGTGCATGTGACCGATAGCCATTCTTGTGTTTTTGTGTTCGACTTATTAGATAATTGTACTATATTACGTCTTTCTAATAGGCCACAAAGACATGTTTGAGGGTTAAAGTACCACAAACCTGAGACTGTCTTTTGGAACTTTTTTCCTATCAAGACTCTTCTTTTAAACTCACAGTCAATTGAAAAAAATGAAAGCATGTTTGTACATGTTCAGCAACAATACCCATTGTAATATTTCTTAGTGAAAACTCTGAGTAGTATCAAAACCAAGAGCTAGTTTCATTCTAATGAAGCTTTGTCAGCCCAAAGACAGCCAAATCTGCAAAAAGGTAAAACATCACACGTGTTTCGATCTGTTTGTGGTTCCTTCACATTGAAGCATAAGTGTAGCTGACAATTAGCAATTGCAGTGTTATGGTGAGGAAAAAGACCCCCTCATTGTATTGTGCAGTTGAAAACGGGTATTTCCCATTACAATATGCATACTTGATTTTCTCTGCAGGTCTTTATCAAGAGTTTCTTGATGTACTCTCTTATTCCATGTGAACATTTTTGGGCCAAACTCGTCACTGTAGTCAAAGTGGTTTTCAATAAGAGGAAACTTGATTGTCGGAACCACACCTGTGCCTCATTACGAGTTAGGGAGAAAATCAGAGGTAAATCCTCCAAAAAATAGCCCTGAGGAATTATTGTTACTGTTGTTTTCTCAGACAGAATTTCCTCCTGATTACAAGTGATGGTGGTGGTGTAATTTCCCATTAAGTGTGGGTCCATTGGACCTAATGGGTCTTCTTCTTTTGCAGAATTACCGCAGCAGAATCACAGCTGCAGTAATTCCACCAATTCTGCCATGTTTTGCTGGAGGTAAATCCTCCACTCAAAAGCCAAACTCATAATTTGGTGTAGTGGCAAAAATGGTGGTAACTTAGTTACTGCCAAATTTACCATTTACCGTCTAACTCGTAATCAGGCTGCTTGTCTGCTCCAGACCAGAACCAATGAGATATGTTGTTGTGTTGACATGGCTGCGGCAGTTAATGCCCTATAATGACAGCTGTATGGAAATCTTCACATCTGCTCAACTAGGTCGCTTGAAGCTGAGATACAAAGAGTAAACTTTCCTTTCTAACACTTAAAACCCTTGTACAACCTACCCTAATCACCTGTAACTTTCCACATCTAACCAAATTCAGTCATGATGTATTTTTAAGGACTGCAGAACCAAACATGAATTCTACTTCATTACTTGTATTTGTGGGAAATGCTTGCTCTACATTCGCCTGCAAACCAATGCAACATATCCAAGCAAATTGTATTCATGAGGGATAAAGACAAACATGAGGCATTACAATCAAAAGTATCTAGGAGAGATAGCCGAGTCTCATTCAACAATACTGGTGGGGGGAAGTCAGAACTCATAAGGCCCAATTCATGGAAATGTGCACAGAAATCCTGCAGGGGCCGCACAATGAGAAGGCCACTGTGCAAGCCTGTGCACATATTAAAACCTGCACGCCCTGCGTATTCATGGAATTTACTTTGCAAAGTAACCAATTCGCAAGTTGCATCCGGAAGCACCCGACACCCCCCACGCAAAGCAAAAACAGCCACAACCGCTACCTTTGTGTTCTCCTCCGAGCATGAATACACGCATCCTTCAAAGCAGGTCTGCATCTCGGGTACACTCTGTAGTGTTAGGCAGAATTATATGCAGTACCCTTTGGGAACACCACACACAATTAAGACTACAAGTGACAGTACAAATTCACCTTCGGTACAAGCCTGTACTACACAGTAAAAGTGGTAGCGATGGCTGAGCAGCCAGACTTATCTCAAGAGCAAGTGAGTAGTATCAATAGTTACGCAATTACTATGATTCAAACAAACACTGACTCAAGGTTTCTTAGTAAAATAATATACATTTATTTACACATCAGTTGTATAACATTTCGCTAAAGTAAAGCAGTTAAATATCACACTTGTAATACACCACACCACTCCCAATAGGTTTCAGACAAGTTAAGCTCACAAATGAAGTGGGAGCAAAACGGTACTCCAGAAATTTAAAAGGGAGTTAAAGACAAAGTTAGGCAGCAATTGAACAGTATCAACAGGTCAGTAAGCAGGGCAATCTAGAAAGGGGAACTACATAGATGGAATCAAATCCAAAATATTTTGCTCAAGATCACACAGCTCAGGGTAGTTTTTGGTTAAGTCTTTGCCAAGAGTTCCGGACGAAGTTGGTCGGCAGAAAAGTTAGTTTAAAGAGAAGAGAAGGACAAGCCCTTGGATTGGAGAATGATTTCACACACTTTCACCGCGGCTGAAGGAAACGAACAACCGGATTTGCACAGTACTTTTAAATGGACAAGAAGCTGTAGCTGAGGCGAATGTGCCTGGCAGTTACTGCAGGCTCACGGTTCGTGAAGCGACTGTCGGACTGACATGAAGTAGGAAGACTGGAGGGTCCTGCACTGCCCAGTGAAGAAACCAGCAGCAGAGCAAAGCAATGAATAAAAGGTGTACTCTTTAAAACCCAAGCAGGGTCCGACCTTCCTGGCTATCCGGCCCACTGTATCTCTGTACAGCGAATTCGACCAGAGGAGGGAGTTCTGGCTTGCAGTGAGGGCGAACTGATTGGTCCCTCCAGCTCAGGGGAAGAAGATTCCTGGAGGGTCTTCTCTGTTGTTGCAGTTCGAGGATTCGAACCTGCAGAAGG